>NC_056443.1:11872955-12246289 GCF_018296145.1 Oncorhynchus tshawytscha | reverse complement strand
AAATAAAAATACATGTATTTCACCTTTATTTGACCAGGTAGGCTAGTTGAGAACAAGTTCTCATTTACAACTGCGACCTGGCCAAGAATAAAGCAAAGCAGTTCCACACATACGGCAACACAGACTTACGCATGGAATAAACAAACATACAGTCAATAATACAGTAGAAAAGGTAAATAAATAGGCCATGGTGGCAAAGTAATTACAATATAACAATTAAACACTGGAGTGATTGATGTGCAGAAGATGAATGTGCAAGTAGGGATACTGGGGTGCAAAGGAGCAAGATAAATAAATACATTATGGGGATGAGGTAGTTGGATGGGCTATTTACAGATGGGATATGTACAGGTGCAGTGATCTGTGAGCTGCTCTGACAGCTGGTGCTTAAAGCTAGTGAGGGAGATATGAGTCTCCAGCTTCAGTGATTTTTGCAGTTCGTTCCAGTCATTGGCAGCAGAGAACTGGAAGGAAAGGCGGCCAAAGGAAGATTTGGCTTTGGGGGTGACCAGTGAGATATACCTGTTGGAGCGCGTGAGCGCGTGCTATGGGTGGGTGTTGCTATGGTGACCAGTGAGCTGAGATAAGGCGAGGCTTTACCTAGCAGAGACTTGTAGATGACCTGGAGCCAGTGGGTTTGGCGACAAGTATGAGGCGAGGGCCAGCCAACGGGAGCGTACAGGTAACAGTGGTGGGTAGTATATGGGGCTTTGGTGACAAAACAAATGGCACTGTGATAGACTGCATCCAATTTGTTGAGTAGAGTGTTGGAGGCTATTTTGTAAATGACATCGCCGAAGTCGAGGATTGGTAGGATGGTCAGTTTTACGAGGGTATGTTTGGCAGCATGAGTGAAGGAGGCTTTGTTGCGAAATAGGAAGCCAGTTCTAGATTTAATTTTGGATTGTAGATGTTTGATGAGAGTCTGGAAGGAGAGTTTACAGTCTAACCAGACACCTAGGTATTTGTAGTTGTCCACATATTTTAAGTCAGAACCGTCCAAAGTAGTGATGCTGGACGGGCAGCGATCGGTTGAAGAGCATGCATTTAGTTTTACTTTTTAAGGGCTGTTGGGGGTAACGGAAGGATAGATATGGCATTGAAGCTCGTCTGGAGGTTAGTTAACACAGTGGCCAAAGAAGGGCCAGAAATACACAGAATGGTGTCGTCTGCGTAGAGGTGGATCAAAGAATCGCCAGCAGCAAGAGTGACATCATGGATGTATACAGAGAAGAGAGTCGGCCTGAGAATTTAACCCTGTGGCACCCCCATAGAGACTGCCAGAGGTCCAGACAACAGGCCCTCCGATTTGACACATTGAACTCTATCAGAGAAGTAGTTAATGAACCAGGCGAGGCAATCATTTGAGAAAGCAAGACTGTTTAGTCTGCCGATAAGAATGGGGTGATTGACAGAGTCGAATGCCTTGGCCAGATCGATGAATACAGCTGCACGGTAATGTCTCTTATCGATGGCGGTTCTGATATCGTTTAGGACATTGAGCGTGGCTGAGGTGCACCCATGACCAGCTCTGAAACCAGATTGCATAGCGGAGAAGATACGGTGGGATTTGAAATGGTTGGTAATCTGTTTGTTAACTTGGCTTTCGAAGACCTTAGAAAGGCAGGGTAAGAAAGATATACGCATGTAGCAGTTTGGGTCTAGTGTCTCTCCACCTTTGAAGAGGGGGATGATCGCGGCAGCTTTCCAATGTTTGGGAATCTCAGACGACACGAAAGAGAGGTTGAACAGGCTAGTAATAGGGGTTGCAACAATTTTGGCAGATCATTTTAGAAAGAGAGGGTCCAGATTGTCTAGCCCGGCTGATTTGAGGGGGCCAGATTTTGCAGCTCTTTCAGAACATTAGCTATCTGGATTTGGGTGAAGGAGAAATGGGGGAGGCTTGGGCGAGTTGCTGTGGTTATGCAGACTGATGCTTCTTACTTCATCTACAACCATAGTCATTCAACTACATCTACTCTCCACATTCATTCAAATATTCAGCACTAATCTATATTTTTAAAAAATACTGATAACAATTTTAGTGCCATCTTACTCTTTCAGTATGTTCTCTGCACATAGACATATCATCTAAACCATGCATAATATCTTCAAAAGCCATGGAAATTACAGTACAGATTATGAAGCTCTACATCAGCAATGAAGTCCATCCGTGGGTAACATATTGCATAACAGTTTTCTAATGATCAATTAGCCTTTTAAAATGATAAACTTGGATTAGCTAACACAGTGTGACATTGGAACACAGGAGTGATGTTTGCTGATAAATGGGCCTCTGTACGCTTATATTCCATTAAAAAATCTACCGTTTCCAGCTGCAATAGTCATTTACAACATTAACAATGTCTACACTGTACTTCTTTTCAATTTCATGTTATTTTCTTTTCTTTCAAAAACAAGGACATTTCTAAGTGACCCCAAACTTTTGAACGGTAGTGTACATACGTACAAGGGTTGAATGGTGGGAACCCGGTTACCGAGATTTACTGCCCAAAACCACTCCCTTTGACCAGGATAAATAACTGAGAACCCAGTAAATTATCTATATGAACAGCATAGCTTGAAATGGACCTGCTAAATGATATGTGATGTCTAAATCTGGCTTTGCTTCGGCCTCTGCATGATGAATCAACACTCAGGGTGGGGACAGACAGCCCATCGCCGTATGCAACGCAGTTCACAATGCATGTAGACCAATCATCTCATCATGTTAACTTTCTTTTCTTGTGATAGGTAATATAAGGACTGAAGTCTTGCCTCCATCTGGCTTTCGGGGGATCATATTATTTTTTAATTGCAAAGATATATTTCTTTAATTGCCGCTGCAGATTTTTTAATCAGCCTATCACTTGAAAATCGTTGCTTTGAATCAATGCACGTGTGAGCACTTTCAGTCTTTCTCTCTCTCTCCATTAAACTCTATTTAAATTGCATCCAAAATAGATAATCCTGTTCTTGATTGATATACAATCATATATATAGATGTCCTAGCCTACTTCTTTCGGGTAATACATTCAATGCAGTATAAGCCTTTTATTTAGCTAAATAATGATGGATTATGCATAATAAGCTTATAGCCTCTGTCTCATGCGCAATACGCAAGCACCTGTGCTCCGCTGGCCTCTCATTAAAAAAACATTACTTAGCTCTTTTGCATTTCTTATACCAATAGACAATTCGAAGAGGGACACAAGCTCATTTTTGATGAATGTTAAACACGGCAGCCAAAAGAAGAGCGAACCTGCGATGGCGGTAGGCTATAGCAGTTATTTATTCAGGCCCATAAACATTCAATGTTTGTGAAGAGAAGTGAAAGCCATCTGCCTCTAATTCTAGTCCTATATTATTAAAGGACGTTATTAGAATGATGAAGATATGGACAACAAAACGTATTGCATTTACCTGTTGAAAGGCAAGGAATGAATGAAGCAACGATAGAAAGAGAAAGAGGTAGGCTAATAACATTAGGGGAAATATTATTAAAGCTATATACTGTATGCGTAAGCCTACTAATTATACAAATAGGCCATAATATATTTCCAAATTAAAATCCCAATTCGCTAGCCTGTACTTGTAACTTTGTAGGCAATGTGCTGAACCAGAGACGCATGTTATCTTCTGCTTTAGCATTATTTGAATGATGTGCGCAATTCCTGGTGCTGGAGCAGGTTTCATTTATGTACTCAAGAGAGCATATTGCTGGCTACATCTATGGAATTTTCTGTTTTTCTGTTGTGCGTAATGTGCAGTAGCCTATATCATGTATGTATTGGATAACAGCAAGATCATTTGGGCTTTTTTTGGGGATCGGGCTCGTTAAATGTCATTAATGTTGGGCTCAAAAAATGTACACTGCTCAAAAAAATAAAGGGAACACCTAAACAACACAATGTAACTCCAAGTCGATCACACTTCTGTGAAATCAAACTGTCCACTTAGGAAGCAACACTGATTGACAATAAATTCCACATGCTGTTGTGCAAATGGAATAGACAACAGGTGGGATTTATAGGCTATTAGCAAGACACCCCCAATAAAGGAGTGGTTCTGCAGGTGGTGACCACAGACCACTTCTCAGTTCCTATGCTTCCTGGCTGATGTTTTGGTCACTTTTGAATGCTGGCGGTGCTTTCACTCGAGTGGTAGCATGAGACGGAGTCTACAACCCACACAAGTGGCTCAGGTAGTGCAGCTCATCCAGGATGGCACATCAATGCGAGCTGTGGCAAGAAGGTTTGCTGTGTCTGTCAGCGTAGTGTCCAGAGCATGGAGGTGCTACCAGGAGACAGGCCAGTACATCAGGAGACGTGGAGGAGGCCGTAGAAGGGCAACAACCCAGCAGCAGGACCGCTACCTCCGCCTTTGTGCAAGGAGGAGCAGGAGGAGCACTGCCAGAGCCCTGCAAAATGACCTCCAGCAGGCCACAAATGTGCATGTGTCTGCTCAAACGGTCAGAAACAGACTCCATGAGGGTAGTATGAGGGCCCGACGTCCACAGTTGGGGGTTGTGCTTACAGCCCAACACCGTGCAGGACGTTTGGCATTTGCCAGAGAACACCAAGATTGGCAAATTCGCCACTGGCGCCCTGTGCTCTTCACAGATGAAAACATGTTCACACTGAGCACGTGACAGACGTGACAGAGTCTGGAGACGCCGTGGAGAATGTTCTGCTGCCTGCAACATCCTCCAGCATGACCGGTTTGGTGGTGGGTCCTCAGACCCCTCCATGTGCTGAGCCCATTGGGTACCGAGCCTGGTGAGCCCATATGCTGGTTGGCCCTGGGTTCCTCCTAATGCAAGACAATGCTAGACCTCATGTGGCTGGAGTGTGTCAGCAGTTCCTGCAAGAGGAAGGCCTTGATGCTATGGACTGGCCCACCCGTTCCCCAGACCTGAATCCAATTGAGCACATCTGTGACATCATGTCTCGCTCCATCCACCAACGCCACATTGCACCACAGACTGTCCAGGAGTTGGCGGATGCTTTAGTCCAGGTCTGGGAGGAGATCCCTCAGGAGACCATCCGCCACCTCATCAGGAGCATGCCCAGGCATTGTAGGGAGGTCATACAGGCACGTGGAGGCCACAAACACTGAGCCTCATTTTGACTTGTTTTAAGGACATTACATCAAAGTTGGATCAGCCTGTAGTATGGTTTTCCACTTTAATTTTGAGTGTGACTCCAAATTCAGATCTCCATGGGTTGATAAATTTGATTTCCATTGATCATTTTTGTGTGATTTTGTTGTCAGCACATTCAATTATGTAAAGAAAAAACTATTTAATAAGAATATTTCATTAATTCAGATCTAGGATGTGTTATTTTAGTGTTCCCTTTATTTTTTTGAGCAGTGTATTTAATATATATGTGTATTTAATATATAATATATATGCTGTGTATTTAATATATAATATAATATATAAGTCTCATCAGACTCAGGAAGCATCAGGTAAAAATTTCCATGCTGAGCAAAGCTCTAATAAAATCCAGACATATTTATATGATTTATAATGCTTTCAATGACACTTCCGGTTTTGGCGGGAAATACCGGGTTACCCGGAAGAAAGGTGAATTATTCTCGGGATGTAACATTTGTAAAATACCTGGAAAATATTAAACCCTAATACTTATGTTCTTTTAGTCACATATGATATCTCAGACACCAAATTCCAGACTTTGAACAAGCATATCTCCTGTACCCTTTGTGTTAGTCAGTTTTTCACGATTCCTGACATTTAATCCGAGCAGAAATTCCCTGTCTTAGGTCAGTTAGGATCCCCACTTTATTTTAAGAATGTGAAATGTCAGAATAATAGGTTTCATTTTTTTATTATTAAAAATTATGTCAATTATCCTATCAGAAGCTTCTGTCATGCACAAAGTAGATGTCCTAATTGACTTGCCAAAACTATAGTTTGTTAACAAGAAATTTGTGGAGTGGTTGAAAAACGAGTTTTAATGACTCCAACCTAAGTGTATGTAAACTTCCGACTTCAACTGTATATGCATCTTCTCATGCACAACATGTTTCCCACAAGGACCTATAAGCCATACATACAGCGAATGAAAAAATACAGTAATTTGTTGCCTTGTTAACCATACGTCCTTCTAATTACCTCTACATGTCCATCATGTGTCAACCTGGGTTAATATAGACCAGGTGTAATATAATTTGTTATCACGCTGATGGATGCCATATGGGATCATGAACATATAACCCGATTGATTAGGTGAGGCGTGGGGAACATGAGGTGTGTGTGACAGATATGGTGTGGGCTTTAGGGAGGGCTGTATGTAGGGTTTGACACATTCTTGACAACTGCAACAGAGTGGAACACTAGAGAGAGATGATACTGATTAATCACACTCTACTACTCTCACACACCTGACGAACCACTCTCTCTTTATACACATCACTGGCCAGCCGCCTATTACGTTTGTCTGTCCTCAGTGGCTACTCTGACAGGTAACATCAGGGGAGGTGAGCAGCAGACGCCCTCAGGTAAATAGGGAGAAGAGAGAAGAGACAAACTGCTGAAGACAGGCTCTAATATGGACAGGGAGAAGGAATGGCTGGATGGATAGATTGTGGAGAGCCTTTTCATGAGCCCTTAACTTCTTCGATATAGGGGGCGCTCTTTTAATTTTTGGATAAAAAAAAAAACATTCCCGTTTTAAACAAGATATTTTGTCACGAAAAGATGCTCGACTATGCATATAATTGACAGCTTTGGAAAGAAAACACTCCGACGTTTCCAAACCTGCAATTATCTGTGAGTGCCACAGAACTGATGCTACAGGCGAAACCAAGATGAAATTTCAAACAGGAAATGTCACAGATTTTGAAGGCGCTGTGTTCCAATGTCTCCTTATATGGCTGTGAATGCGCCAGGAATGAGCCTACACTTTCTGTCGTTTCCCCAAGGTGTCTGCAGCATTGTGACGTATTTGTAGGCATATCATTGGAAGATTGACCATAAGAGACTACATTTACCAGGTGCCCGCTTGGTGTCCCCCGTCGAATAATCTCCAGCTGCGTGCATTTTTCCATTTGGTTCAGAGGAGAAACCAAACTGCCACGAATGATTTATCATCGAATAGATATGTGAAAAACACCTTGAGGATTGATTCTAAACAACGTTTGCCATGTTTCTGTCGATATTATGGAGTTAATTTGGAAAAAAGTTTGGCGTTGTAATGACTGAATTTTCTGGGGTTTTTTCTTAGCCAAACGTGATGAACAAAACAGAGCGATTTCTCCTACACAAATAATCTTTTTGGAAAAACTGAACATTTGCTATCTAACTGAGAGTCTCCTCATTGAAAACATCCGAAGTTCTTCAAAGGTAAATGATTTTATTTGAATGCTTTCCTGTTTTTGTGAAAATGTTGCCTGCTGAATTGCTAGGCTTAATGCTATGCTAGCTATCAATACTCTTACACAAATGCTTGTGTAGCTATGGTTGAAAAGCATATTTTGAAAATCTGAGATGACAGTGTTGTTAACAAAAGGCTAAGCTTGTGAGCCAATATATTTCTTTCATTTCATTTGCGATTTTCATGAATAGTTAATGTTGCGTTATGGTAATGAGCTTGAGGCTATGATTACGCTCCCGGATACGGGATTGCTCGACGCAAGAAGTTAATACAGTGGTCACCAACCGGTCGATTGATTTCTGTAGAAAAGCCAACGATATAGCCTTGTGCACCTCTCTATCTATTTGTATTCGTCTTGTACTGCTGGCGGTAGGTCCAGTAGGTCCAGAAGCCCTGCACACCGGGTGGGCGAAGTCTTCCCATTTTTAACCGTTTAATTTGTCTGAAGGGACAAACTCCGTCTACCCGGCAGACCAGGAGAGCTAAATCAAGTGCACCTACTGTGCTGGCCAATCGGATAGCTCATATCAACGTGCCTACAGCTTCCACGAAACTATCAAAGAATTCAGCCTTGTCACAGTTTCTTTCTCCAACACTTTTACAAAACATAAAATACGCTTATCCCTACTTCCACTCGTGCTACAAGCAGCACTGCAGCTGCAAAGAATGAAGTAGCCAAGTGTATCAATATGTTGCGTTTTTATTATTAGCAGCTTGTCGTGTCTATTTTAATATTGAAGAATATTTCACTTGTTCTGGTCATGCGAACACCATGAATTCGTGCATGAGGCAGAAATAAAGTGGTGCGACTCCAGTTGCCCCATCAGGTGGAAGACTGTGTCCCCTCTGTTCAGTCTCACCAGAGGAAAAGAGAGAGCAGGGGACATGAGGCAGACACTCTGCTGCTCTCTCCTTTCCTCCGCTGAGACTGACCATCGGATACAGATCAAGTCCAGTAAAATAAAAAAGCGAATTATTTCAATTTATGCTCAGCTGTGCCTAGCAAGTGATGCAACAACTGATCTATTTTGTTATCAAAGCACGAGTTTTGAAATATAATATGGTCTGAGAAGAACAATATTGGCAGGCCAATCATAGCCAATATGATGTGATAATGTATTAGACCTGCTGCACAAACCTCATTCCTAAAGAGCTATTTTTATTAAGTCGTTTTTTTTTATCTGAGTGGTAGATCTCGACTTGGTGACCACTGCCTTAATACAAATCAGACCCTCCCCAGGTCGTCTTAACTGCCAGTTTAACATGGTTCTGTTCAAGTGAGGTGAGGGTAGGGGAGACACTTGTATAGGAGTGTGTACAAGTGTCTTGGGGGTAAGGGGGTTGATGTGGAATTGGGGCTAACTCAGAGTATGCATGAACAAGGGTACAAGAAAGAAGGCGCTGTGTTTCTATTCGTCTGTACTACTTGTTCCACAAATCAACAGCTCCCCCTGTGGTCACTGGAGGAACTGAAGCCTGGGACAATGCTAAAGAAGTGAATTTCCATTGCGAAGGAAGCACAGCAAATGATTTCCTTTGTTATATTGGGAGATCTGAGTCACCTACAGTGTTCTCTGCTTTATTCAGCCACACACTCACTCTACCTCTCTCCCCTACACACTCTTTACTAAGACAAGTCACTGGGCCACCACTCAGTTTCTGACGTCATCAGTAGTAGACGCCACAAAGCTAGAATGAGTTCTATTTCTATGAGTCAACATGACACACAAACCCAAGGTGTATTTCATATGCAATAATAAGAGCCTTTTGCTGAGAGGAAGAACGTATCAGTAAGAGTGTGTTACGGGCATTATAGGTGAGCAGTCAGATTATGAGGGTTAAATAGGCAGAGTGAAAAGTCCCAAGCTCTGCACAAACACACACTCTCCCTCCCTCTCGAACGATAGGACCATGCCATCTGTCGAAGCGTATCGTCAGGAGAAAGAGAGGGGCTGTAGCCTGTGATCAGCCACTACAGAGGCAAGGTGACATGGCCACTGAGCATCACAAACACCCAGACAGAGAGACAGAGCAGGAGCGAGGACACAGGCACTGAACATCACACTGACTGGACACAGGAACCAGAGAGAAAGAGGGACAATAGAGAACAGAGGACCAGAGAACAGGGATGCAGCCATACGAGGTGAAGCCCAGTCCATGGGAGGGTGAGATAAAGGTGTTTGACCATTAATAGCGGGATACAGGTGTATGGCTAGACACACACTAGTACACAGGAACAAGCAAACACACACACACACACTAGGGCTGAACCCCAATAAGTCAACTGGTCGATTGTTTAGTCGATAGGCTGTTGGTCAATCGAGATTGCGAGCAGTAGGGGAAAAAATTAAGAAAATGGTCATGGTGTAGCCTACAAGGCACCTGTCTGATTCGAGTGTACTGATCCACTGTGGAGGCTGTTGGGTGGCACGGTCCATCAGTCTAAGACATGTGCTACTGAAATTGTATATGGTTATTATTGTGTAAGAACAATGGTGCCACACAAATAAAAAATATTATACAAATGCGCTTTCTCCCGTGTTGGATAGCTGTTGCAGTTAAATGTGCCTGGCTTTATAAATCATCCATATATATATATATATAGATAGAAATAAGATAAACAGGGAACACAAGCAGGATCTGAGTGTTTGTTTAATAGCACCAAGCCGCAAGCAACCAGTCGATTGTTTGATCGATAGGCTGTTGGTCGATCGAGACCACAACATGTCGGATAAACAATTTCACAAATTCGGCTGTTTTTAATATTTGCTATGCTTTACACTTTTTTTTGTTTGTTAGAACAGCCTCTCTGGTATTACTTATAATTTCTTTAGTGTTGTTCACACTGTTCTAAATTGTCCGAAAAAATATATTTATAATAATAACAATCCTTTTTCTTGATCTCCGTCTTATAGTTATTATTACTATTATGATCATCATTAACAAGGCAATTAACCCACTGTTTCTAGGCCGTCATTGAACATACGAATTTGTTCTTAACTGACTTGCCTAGATAAATAAAGGTCAAATCAAATAAAAAAATAAGTAATGCCATTATCATTAGCAGGCTGAGTATAGCGGCCTTGTATAACCACCATTGAGATGTAGGCCTTAGACCGCATCCTGCTTAGTCTTAATACCGTAACTTGCTTAAGCCCATATTTCAATACTTATATAGGCTATTGTATAAATCAATCATTCATTTGTTCATGTCATCACACAGCATATGAGTCATTCATGACTTCAAATGCAATCAAGCGTTTACATTTTTAAAAAAAATTATATATAAAAATGCGGCACTTGAATAATTAGCAAACCATTCCATTTTGGCAATTGCATTCACGAATGCATGCGACTGTTTAGTCTTTGCGGTAATAAAGGCTTTAAAAAACAACAACATTACAACATACTCTTTGGTATGCTTATCATTTATTTAGTGTTGTTTACATTGTTCCAAACGGTCAGAAAATGTTATCTAACAGCACCTGTTTAGCACTGTTTTACAGTGTTCAGCATTTGTTATAACCAATTTATTGATGTGATTATGATATGCTATAGATCAGACCCTATTGGTCACGTGCATGTGATGCATATGCCTCACATAAAGAAAGCAAGGGTTGAGGGCACAGGGAATGTTTTTCCAAAACAAATGAGGGATTTCGGCAAGATAACTTTTCAGTCAGAAATGGCTGTAATTATGTTGCATCTTCAGCAACACACAACACAATAAACACTGTTAATGTTCTGTGGTGGACGGTGCAGTAGGGAGGAGAGAGCGACAATAGTTGCTCGTCACACAGTCACTCGCTGTCATTTGTTTAAAACACAGCCAGTTTGAGTCCTGCCCGGCACAATCAAATCAATTGTGGTCAGACTCCCTCTAGTCATTTGTGCGTCTTAATTATTTATCAAACAGAGCACTTAAAGCATCAGACAAGCTCAGTGCATATAGTTGATTAAAACACATAGGATGTGTCTATATATGAAAACCTACAAGTGATACAACTTTGACCAATTGATTGATTGGTCGAAAGAACAGATGACACTCGGTATACCAAGATTTATAAAGTCAGGGACAGCCCTACATATATGCAGCGCACAAGCCATCGCTCTCTCTCTCTCTCTCTCTCTCACTCACGCTCCTGCTCACACACACACACACACACACACACACACACACACAGATCCCTAGAGCCTGGTGTTGTGATCATCTGGGTTCATTAACCTTTTCCCTACAGATTAGAAAGAGAGGGCTGGTAAAACTAGTGCTGCAGCTCTACAGACCACAAATTCCAAAATAGAACCATGCATGTCTTTGGCCGCCCGGGGAACAGTGGGTTAAAACTGCCTTTCTCAGAGGCAGAACAGATTTTTACCTTGTCAGCTCAGGGATTCGATACAGCAACCTTTTTACTGGCCCAATGCTCTAACCACTAGGCATTATTATTTTGTTGCCTTATAACCAATCATTAAAATATATTTTTATTTTTGGGGGGGTTTGTATCATTTGATTTACACAACATGCCTACCACTTTGAAGATGCAACATATTTTTTATTGTGAAACAAACAAAAAAAACTGAAAACTTGAGTGTCCATAACTATTCACCCCCCCCAAAGTCAATACTTTGTAGAGCCACCTTTTGCAGCAAGTATTGCAGCAAGGTATGTCTCTATAAGTTTGGCACATCTAGCCACTGGGATTTTTGCCCATTCTTCAAGGCAAAACTGCTCCAGCTCCTTCAAGTTGGATGGGTTCTGCTGGTGTACAGGAATCTTTAAGTCATACCAAAGATTCTCAATTGGATTGAGTTCTGGGCTTTGACTAAGCCAATCCAAGACATTTAAATGGTTCCCCTTAAACCTCTGGAGTGTTGCTTTAGCAGTATGCTTCGGGTCATTGTCCTGCTGGAAGATGAACCTCCGTCCCAGTCTCAAATCTCTGGAAGACAAACAGGTTTCTCCTCAAGAATTTCCCTGTATTTAGTGCCATCCATCATTCCTTCAATTCTGACCAGTTTCCCAGTCCCTGCTGACGAAAAACATCCCAAAAGCATGATGCTGCCATCACCATGCTTCACTGTGGGGATGGTGCTCTCGGGGTTATGTGAGGTGTTAGGTTTGCGCCAGACATAGCGTTTTCCTTGATGGCCAAAAAGCTCAATTTTAGTCTCATCTGACCAGAGTACCTTATTCCATATGTTTAGGGAGTCTCCCACATGCCTTTTGGCAAACACCAAACGTGTTTGCTTATTTTTGTCTTTAATCAATGGCTTTTTTCTCACCTCTCTTCAGTAAAGCTCAGCTCTATCGGGTGTACGGCTTAAAGTGGTCCTATGGACAGATACTCCAATCTCCGCTGTGGAGTTTTGCAGCTCCTTCAGGGTTATCTTTGGTCTCTTTGTTGCCTCTCTGATTAATGCCCTCCTTGCCTGGTCCGTGAGTTTTGGTTGGCAGCCCGCTCTTGGCAGGTTTGTTGTGGTGCCATATTCGTTCCATTTTTTAATAATGGATTTAAAAATGGTGCTCCGAGGAATGTTCAAGGTTGCAGATAATTGTATTTATAACACAACCCTGATTTGTACTTCTCCACAACCTTGACCCTGACCTGTTTGGAGAGTTCCTTGGTCTTCATAGTGCCGCTTGCTTGTTTGTGCCCCTTGCTTAGTGGTGTTGCAGACTCCGGGGCCTTTCAGAACATGTGTATACAGTATATCACAAAAGTGAGTACACCCCTCACATTTCTGTAAATATTTGAGTTTATCTTTCCATGTGACAACACTGAAGAAATTACACTTTTCTACAATGTAAAGTAGTGAGTGTACAGCTTGAATAACAGTGTACATTTTTTGTCCTCTCAAAATAACTCAACACACAGCCATTAATGTCTAAACCGCTGGCAACAAAAGTGAGTACACCCCTAAGTGAAAATGTCCAAATTGGGCCCAAAGTGTCAATATTTTGTGTGGCCACCATCATATTCCAGCACTGCCTTAACCCTCTTGGGCATGGAGTTCACCAGAGCTTCACAGGTTGCCATTGGAGTCCTCTTCCACTCATCCATGACGACATCACGGAGCTGGTGGATGTTAGAGACCACTCCTCCACCTTTCATTTGAGGATGCCCCACAGATGCTCAATGAGGTTTAGGTCTGGAGACATGCTTGGCCAGTCAATCACCTTTACCCTCAGCGTCTTTAGCAAGGCAGTGGTCGTCTTGGAGGTGTGTTTGGGGTTGTTATCATATTCGAATACTGCCCTGCGGCCCAGTCTCCGAAGGGAGGGGATCATGCTCTGCTTCAGTATGTCACAGTACATGTTGGCATTCATGGTTCCCTCAATGAACTGTAGCTCCCCAGTGCCGGCAGCACTCATGCAGCCCCAGACCATGACACTCCCACCACCATGCTTGACTGTAGGCAAGACACACGTCTTTGTACTCCTCACCTGGTTGCCGCCACACACGCTTGACACCATCTGAACCAAATAAGTTTATCTTGGTCTCATCAGACCACAGGACATGGTTCCAGTAATCCATGTCTTTAGTCTGCTTGTCTTCAGCAAACTGTTTGCGAGCTTTCTTGTGCATCATCTTTAGAAGAGGCTTCCTTCTGGGATGACAGCCATGCAGACCAATTTGATGCAGTGTATGGCGTATGGTCTGAGCACTGACAGGCTGACCCCCCCACCCCTTCAACCTCTGCAGCAATGCTGGCAGCACTCATACGTCAATTTCCCAAAGACAACCTCTGGATATGATGCTGAGCATGTGCACTCAACTTCTTTGGTCGACCATGGCGAGGCCTGTTCTGAGTGGAACCTGTCCAGTTAAACCGCTGTATGGTCTGGGCCACCGTGCTGCAGCTCAGTTTCAGGATCTTGGCAATCTTCGTATAGCCCAGGCCATCTTTATGTAGAGCAACAATTCTTTTTTTCAGATCCTCAGAGAGTTCTTTGCCATGAGGTGCCATGTTGAACTTCCAGTGACCAGTCAGTATGAGGAATTGTGAGAGCGATGACACCAAACACACCTGCTCCCCATTCACACCTGAGACCTTGTAACACTAATGAGTCACATAACACCAGGGATTGAAAATGGCTAATTGGGCCCAATTTGGACATTTTCACTTAGGGGTGTACTCACTTTTGTTGCCAGCGGTTTAGACATTAATGGCTGTGTGTTGATTTATTTTGAGGACAGAAAATGTACACTGTTATACAAGCTGTACATTCACTACTTTACATTGTAGCAAACTGTCATTTCTTCAGTGTTGTCACATGAAAAGATATACTCAAATATTTACAAAAATGTGAGGGGTGTACTCACTTTTGTGATATACTGTATATGCTGAGATCATGTGACACTTAAATAAAATCCACCTGTGTGCAATCTAACTAATTATGTGACTTCTGAAGGTAATTGGCTGCACCAGATCTTATTTAGGGGCTTCATAGCAAGGGGGGTGAATACATATGCATGCACCACTTTTCCGTTTTAATTATTTATATATTTTTTGGGAAAAAAATATTTTTTTCACTTCACCAATTTGAACTATTTTCTGAATGTTCATTACATGAAATCCAAATAAAAATCTATTTAAATTACAAGTTGTAATGCAACAAAACAGGGAAAAACACCAAGGGGGGTGAATACCTTTGCAAGGCATTTTACATGGTGATTTTCCCCATGCAAATCGAGTGTGGAAGGGTGGATTTTAGTGTGTGTGCGTGTGTGTGTTTCCATGAGTCTGTTCCACTATCATCCTAACACAGGTCCTCCCCTCCTCTACATCTGCCAAGCCCGAGCCAAGCGGCTTCTTATTGGCCGTTGAGATACCACAGCTTCCAGTCTGCAATCTTCGTGTGAAATTTTTTGTTGTTGGGAAAAACAATCATGGAACCAATAATTGCTTCTAATAGATCATATGCATAGCAATGTAACTGAACCAATTATTTTAAAATTGCACACAGAACACATAAGGATAATTTAGTTGCTAATGGCAGACTGCAGGAGGCTTTATCCGGCTTACCTTAACTGGGAAAAATTGTGTAGTAATTATTTTAGTCTGTGACAACTTGGACGGCATGTAGAGTCAAACATTTGGACACACCAACTCATTCAAGGGTTTTTCTTTATCTTTACTATTTTCTACATTGAATACAGTGGGGCAAAAAAGTATTTAGTCAGCCACCAATTGTGCAAGTTCTCCCACTTAAAAAGATGAGAGAGGCCTGTAATTTTCATCATAGGTACACTTCAACCATGACAGACAAAATGAGGAAAAAAAATCCAGAAAATCACATTGTAGGATTTTTTATGAATTTATTTGCAAATTATGGAGGAAAATAAGTATTTGGTCAACAAAAGTTTATCTCAACACTTTGTTAAATACCGTTTGTTGGCAATGACAGAGGTCAAACGTTTTCTGTAAGTCTTCACAAGGTTTTCACACACTGTTGCTGGTATTTTGGCCCATTCCTCCATGCAGATGCTTCTTATGCTTCTTACGAAGCCACTCCTTCGTTGCCAGGGCGGTGTGTTTGGGATCATTGTCATGCTGAAAGACCCAGGCACGTTTCATCTTCAATGCCCTTACTGATGGAAGGAGGTTTTCACTCAAAATCTCACGATACATGGCCACATTCATTCTTTCCTTTACACAGATCAGTCGTTCTGGTCCCTTTGCAGAAAAACCACCCCAAAGCATGATGTTTCCACCCCCATGCTTCACAGTAGGTATGGTGTTCTTTGGATGCAACTCAGCATTCTTTGTCCTCCAAACACGACGAGTTGAGTTTTTACCAAAAAGTTATATTTTGGTTTCATCTGACCATATGACATTCTCCCAATCTTCTTCTGGGTCATCCAAATGCTCTCTAGCAAACTTCAGACGGGCCTGGACATGTACTGGCTTAAGCAGGTCATTCACTAGGTCCCCCCCATGTGGTTCTGGGATTTTTGCTCACCGTTTTTGTGATCATTTTGACCCCACAGGATGAGATCTTGCATGGAGCCCCAGATCGAGGGAGATTATCAGTGGTCTTGTATGTCTTCCATGTCTTCCATTTCCTAATAATTGCTCCCACAGTTGATTTCTTCAAACCAAGCTGCTTACCTATTGCAGATTCAGTCTTCCCAGCCTGGTACAGGTCTACAATTTTGTTTCTGGTGTCCTTTGACAGCTCTTTGGTCTTGGCCATAGTGGAGTTTGGAGTGTGACTGTTTGAGGTTGTGGACAGGTGTCTTTTATACTGATAACAAGTTCAAACAGGTGCCATTAATACAGGTAACGAGTGGAGGACAGAGGAGCCTCTTAAAGAAGAAGTTACAGGTCTGTGAGAGCCAGAAATATTGCTTGTTTGTAGGTGACCAAATACTTATTTTCCACCATAATTTGCAAATAAATTCATTAAAAATCCTACTAATGTGATTTTCTGGATTTATTTTCCTAATTTTGTCTGTCATAGTTGAAGTGGGCCTATGATGAAAATTACAGGCCTCTCTCATCTTTTTAAGTGGGAGAACTTGCACAATTGGTGGCTGACTAAATACTTTTTTGCCCCAATGTATGTGAAATAACACATATCCAATGTAGTAAAATCAAAAATGTTAAACATATCAAACCCTTTGCCTTGATGACAGCTTTGCACACCCTTGGCATTCTCTCAAACAGAATTCATGGGGAAGTCACCTGGAATGCATTTCAATTAAAAAGGTGAGCCTTGTTAATTTGTGGAATTTCTTTCCTTCTTCATGTATTTCAGCCAATCAGTTGTGTTGTGACAAGGCAGGGGTGGTACACAGAAGATATCCCTATTAGCCCTATAAATCCATATTATGGCAAGAACAGCTCAAATAAGAAAAGATTACTTTAAGACATGAAGGTCAGACAACCCGGAACATTTTAAGAACTTTAAAAGTTTCTTCAAATGCAGTCGCAAAAACCATCCAGCGCTTTGATGAAACTGGCTCTCATGAGGACCGCCAGAGGAAAGAAAGACCCAGAGTTACCTCTGCTGCAGAGGATAAGTTCATCACAGTTAACTGCACCTCAGATTGCAGCCCAAATAAATGCCTCACAGATTTCAAGTAACAGACACATCTCAACATCAACTGTTCAGAGGAGACTGCGTGAATCTGGCCTTCATGGTCGAATTGCTGCAAAGAAACCACTAGTAAAGGGCACCAATAAGAAGAAGTGACTTGCTTGGGCAAAGAAACATGAGCAATGGACATTAGACTAGTGGAAATCTGTCCTTCGGTTTATGAGTCCAACTGAGATTTTTGGTTCTAATTGCCGTGTTTCTGTGAGACGCAGAGTAGATGAATGGATGATCTCCGCATGTGTGGTTTCCACCGTGAAGCATGGAGGACGTGGTGTGATGGTGCTTTGACGGTGACACTGTCTGTGATTTATTTAGAATTGAAAACACACTTAACAAGCATGGCTACAACAGCATTCTGCAGCGATACGCCATCCCATCTGGTTTGTGCTTAGTGGGACTATCATTTGCTTTTCAAGAGGACAATGACCCAACACACCTCCAGGCTGTGTAAGGGCTATTTGACCAAGAGTGATGGAGTGCTGCATCAGATGACCTGGCCTCCACAATCATCCGATCTCAACCCAATTGAGACGGTTTGGGATGAGTTGGGCAACAGAGTGAAGGAAAAGCAGCCAACAAGTGCACAGCATATGTGGGAGCTCCTTCAAGATTGTTGGAAAAGCATTCCAGGTGAAGCTGGTTGAGAGAATGCCAAGAGTGTGCAAAGCTGTCATCAAGGCAAAGGGTGGCTACTTTGAAGAAACAAATCTCAAATATATTTTGTTATTTGTTTAACACTTTTTGGGTTACAACATGATTCCATGTGTTGTTTCATAGTTCTGATGTTTTCACTACTATTCTACAATGTAGGAAATAGTAAAAATTTAGGTGTCCAAACTTTGACTGATACTGTATATCTTCAACCTAGTCCGAGTACCCAGATTGTTTGTCTTAAAAACATTTGTTTTTCGCAATAAATTTTCGCCCAACACGTGTTGCATTCACAACTGAATTATCTTCATCAGGCTTCCCTTAGCTTAAAACATTGTGGAGAGATGGTTTTGGAGTCTATGAAAGCCTGTATGTCATATCTAGATGTGTCAATATCATCTTGTATAGTCTTCACAGAGCCAAGAGTGGCCACAAGCCACAGATATCAGTAATCTCACTGAGATTAACCCAACCTGACTAACACATGCCAACTATCCTTAAACCTAGTGTTGGTTAATGATTATCACATAGATTCCTCTCAGGTAGGTAATTGAAAGTGTGGATAATTAATATGAGAGTCAAATCTGGCAAAGTTGTTTTAGTAGAGAGAAACAAGTGATGCTGAGAAACAAGTGATGCTGGGAGCGTAATTACACAGTGTGAGAGAAAGAGGCGAGAGAGCATTGTGAATCCATCTGTGATTTATGGAAATACACATTGTGCGGTAATAAACAAATAGATATGCACTGTGTGTGTGTGCGTGTCTTCCTCCTATAGTAAACATATGATAGCCTACTGAGGACACAAGCTAGAGGATGAAAATAACTGCCTGCGGCCATAGGCTTTGCACTGGACGAGACTAGCACCAGCCCAGCCCACGCAGTCAGCCAACACACACAGCTGCTTCTCCTCTACACCCAACCAACCCATCAGTACGACTCACCTACCAACGTCCAACGGTTGCTCCGCAATCATGTAACCATGGCGATGGTACAGCAGCAGAGCAGGGGAGAGCAGAGCTGCATTTCAGATCTGTTTCTATGGCTGTATCTGAAATGGCACTGGCACTGGGTGTCATTAAAGATGCACAGAGATGTTGTTGCTGTTCTCTCTGCGGCCTGCTGGTTGCTTGGCTAGTGGTCCAGTACTGTATTTAGGGCTCTCACTGCCACATAGAAATACATGAGCCATAGATGATAGACATATCAATTGGACAGATATGGGTTACAGGTCTTTGCGGATCGACCTATACCCGATCCGGGACCCGAACAGATCTGGATCCAGAATTCTAAAATCATTTCACAGGTCTGGGTAGGAGCTGATATGATTGTCACGGGTCTTGGGTAACTGACTTGTCCAAAAGGGCCCGTAGAGATCCAACCTCGACTGCTGCAGTAGAGAGAAAGAAATTCTATAACTTATGCTGCTGCTATTGCTTTTCACGAGAGAGGAGCATGGCACGTGTAGCTTGTTGTTGGCCAATCATAAGTCATCAAAGCGGAAATAGGCTATAGTCATAGAGCCTCGTGTGTTGCATCATTTTTGAGATATCGAATCAATGGAAGATGTAATTAAAATGACGGAATAAGTTAAAGGAGAAGGATAGACTACAACGACCAAAAGCCAACAGGTAGGCTGCTACTTAATATTCTGAATGGACTGGTTGTCATTTGTAACTGTGGGATGCTGCCTTAATTAGCCTAGCAGGCTATCTTAACTAGCTTCTCCCAGTTTGATGCAGTCAAGACAGATACTAAGTAATCATATCTGATAATCTAGCTGTATGACAGCTATTAGCGTACTAAAGCACAAGTGTGCTTGGTTGGTTGTTGTCTCTCCCTCCCTGCTCCCTGTGTCACTTGCTCACAGTATGGCCCTTCCCCCATCTGCTAGAGAGGCACCTCTCTCCCCCTCCATTCGCTCTGTGTCAGCTCCGGTTAAAAAAGTAGCTTAAAAAATGACTTTTCTTCTGCTTCCCTCACTCGGATTGGGTCTTGATCCGACCAGGTCTATATGGAACGTTTATAGTTGTCCACGAGTCCATTCGGAACGGTTCTCTAGGTTTTAAAAATGTATTTATGAAAAACGTGTACATACGGGTGGGAAAGCCCCAGGCACATTTCCGAACGAGTCCCGTGAAGACCTCTAATGTGGGGAGAACTAGGCTCTAACTGCATGTCTGGGAAGGCTATAGTATAGCTATACTATAGCCTACACACAATGTGAACATCTTACCGCTTACTTGATTACCGCATTGTTGGGAAAGAGCTTACAACAAAGACATTTCACTGTACTTGTGCACGTGACAAAACTTGAAACTTACCACAACATAACAGAACACTAACACTATCCCCACCGACTTCACCTGTTATTGAGGCAGAGATAAACAGAGAGTCATCACTCTAGATGAGCTGCCACTAACGGAGAAAAGAGGAGGATAAGAAGAGGAAAAGAAGAGGGATCATTTCTAGAGTGTGAAATACAGAAGAATCCATTAAGAAATGAATTTGCAGTCTCACAGAAATCATTAGAAGTATAGTTAATGGGGGGCCTCCCGAGTGGCGCAGTGGTCTAAGGCACTGCATCGCTGTGCCACTAGAGATTCTGGGTTCGAGTCCAAGCTCTGTTGCAGCCGGACGCGACCGGGAGAGCCATGGGGCGGCGCACAATTGGCCCAGTGTCGTCCGGGTTAGGGGAGGGTTTGGCCGGCAGGGATGTCCTTGTCCCATCACGCACTAGCACCTCCTGTGGCTGGCCAGGCGCAGTGCACGCTGACACGGTCACCAAGTGCAAGGTGTTGCCTCTGACAGATTGGTGCAGCTGGTTCCGGGTTAAGTGGGCATTGTGTCCAGAAGCAGTGCAGCTTGGTTGGGTTGTGTTTCAGAGGACGCACGGCTCTCGACCTTCGCCTCTCCCGAGTCTGTACAGGAGTTGCAGCGATGAGACAATTGGATACCACGAAATTGGGGAGAAAAACAAGGTAAAAAAATATATAAAAATGTAAGAATGGGAGATATTATGCTCTACCCCATATGGCACCCTACTCCCTACATAGGGCTCTGGTCAAAAGTAGTGCACTATGAGACCCAGTCAAAAGTAGTGCACAATATAGGGAATAGGGCACCATTTGGGACGTAGTGTTGGTCTACGAGGCTGAGTGGGATGTTAATTGATAAATAAACTCAGCCAGGACACTGTCTTTCAAAGACAATTTGTAAAAATCCAAATAACTTCACAGATCTTCATTGTAAAAGGTTTAAACACTGTTTCCCATCTTTGTTCAATGAACCATAAAAATTAATGAACATGCACCTGTGGAACAGTTGTTAAGACACTAACAGCTTACAGACGGTAGGCAATTAAGGTCACAGCTATGAAAACTGCGTGAACGTGCCTTAGGCATGCTGCAAGGAGGCATGAGGACTGCAGATGTGGCCATGGCAATAAATTGCAATGTCTGTACTGTGAGACGCCTAAGACAGCACTACAGGGAGACAGGATGGACAGCTGATCGTCCTCACAGTGGCAGACCACGTGTAACACCTGCACAGGATCGGTACATCTGAACATCACACCTGTAGGACAGATACAGGAAGGCAACAACAACTGCCCGAAATACACCAGGAGAGAGAGAGAGAGAGAGGCTGACTGAGGGCTTGTAGGCCTGTTGTAAGGCAGGGCCTCACCAGACATCACCAGCAACAACGTCACCTATGGGCACAAACCCACCGTTGCTGGACCATCAACGGACTGAGCTTGTTGTCATTGCAGGCAATCTCAACACTGTGCGTTACAGGGAAGACATCCTCCTCCCTCATGTGGTACCCTTCCTGCAGGCTCATCCTGACATGACCCCTCCAGTATGACAATGCCACCAGCCATACTGTTTGTTCTGTGTGTGATATCCTGCAAGACAGGAATGTCACTGTTCTGCCATGGCCAGTGAAGAGCCTGGATCTCAATCCCATTGAGCACGTCTGGGACCTGTTGGATCGGAGGGTGAGGGCTAGGGCCATTCCCTCCAGAAATGCCCGGGAACTTGCAGGTGCCTTGGTGGAAGAGTGGGGTAACATCTCACAGCAAGAACTGGCAAATCTTGTGCAGTCAATGAGGAGGAGATCAGCTGCATTAAGTACTGCAGTGTGTGGCCACACCAGACACTGACTGTTACTTTTGACACTTTGACCCCCCCTTTGTTCAGGGTCACATTATTCCACTTCTGTTAGTCACATCACTGGAAGTTGTTCAGTTTATGTCTCAGTTGTTCAGTTTATGTCAGAGTTGTTGAATCTTATGTTCATACAAATATTTACACATGTTAAGTTTGCTGAAAATAAAGGCAGTTGACAGTGAGATGATGTTTCTTTTTTTGCTGATTTTATGTGCAGTAGCTACAATCTGAATTACTATCAGAAGAGTGGAAGATTATTCAACAACAAATGTGTATCTTAAAAAAAGATGGCACTCAATTGCATCATGTCAAGTGCATTTTAGCGGGATGACAAAATGATAAAGGAGCAATTTTTCATGGCGAGAAATCCAATTTATGCCTTTTTATAGTAGAGGAATTAACGTAATACCAAAATATTCAATAACCGTGATTATTATTCATGGAAAATGTATTACATCTTGACAAGGAGTTTTTTCAGAACCATTCTCGGCTCCAGTGCATTTTATGGAATCAGGAATGATGAGAAAATGTGTGGAGAAAGTCTCAAAATAGATCTAGTGTTTCAGTTCCTGGCCATTGGAATAATGAGTCAGCTTCTCCATCATCTTAAAGAAGAAAATATTTCAAGACGTGATACGAACTATTCCAAGTACTGTACTTATTAGTATGATAGTGTATATTATATTTCACAACAATGATTTAAAATTTAAATAAACTAGAAATACGAGGAGTGTGTAATAAATAAATATAGATGAAAAGCCCAAGTCGAGAAAAAAAGTGGCTCAAGCCAAAACAGATTCTAAATAACCCTATTTAAAATAACAGAGCAAGAGGCAAAAACAAAACTAAAGTTAAGAGTCTTTCTTTCTAATTGCTAGGCCTACTTCAGATGCACATTTCTTTACTACTGCCAATAAGTACTGTGTGTGCACTGTTCCCTGCCTTCTACATCAGTCTACTAGACACAAACTTGGGTCAATGGGGAACTCCATCAGAGAACGATAGAAGAGGGGGATAAGAGAGAGCAGAGGAGGAAAGAGGGAGGGAAACCTCCAGTGAATGCCAGTGGCCGTGCAGAGGCAATTACTTAATGACTCGTTAGAGCAAATAAAGAACGTTAATCAGCTAAGCGTTAAAATCAGCGCCTGGCGATGGGAGACTGCGAACAAACCGATACTCATTAAATACTCAGCAACAAGACACACCACACTGATCCCCCGCTCAATCAACAGACAGCACGACAGAGAACCAACACACCCCACTGACACTAAACTCAATCCACAGACCAAATGACAGACAGCCAGCTGAACCTCCGCTCAATCCACAGACACCAGATAGACTACCCCCAACTGACCCAGTGCTCCATTCAGACACACCTCTGGCCCTCCGCTCAACCCAGAGCCAGACCAAACTGACAGACAGTAGGCGTGATTCTCTGTCGTGCTGTCTGTTCATTGAGCAGAGGGTCAGTGGTCTGCCTCTGCGCTGTCTGTGGATTGAGCGGGGGATCCGTGTGGTGTGTCTTTAGACAGTAGGCATGATACTCACGCAGTCGATACGGACCACTTAAACATGGATAAACTAAACCAGCCTGGTAGTAGCTGACAAAGTAGTTGCCTAAAGCTACATGACTCTGATGGAGAGACAAGTAAAACAGAAGTGACATTTTGACTGCGATTCATTACATCAAAAGTCTCCCGTTTTAATCACATGGTGTAAACACAAAATATAGGCCCACTACTCACAATCACAGCGTGTTGACTTCAGTCGCTTCTCTGCTTAGTTGGAAGGGATCATCTTTAGCTTGCTTGGAGTAGTCCAATAGGGCTGTTGTTGAAGCTCAATATGTGTATTTCTCTCTCGTCTACATGGTTTATCATTTAGGCTGACTGTGTATTCCTCTCTACCCCTCTCGACATGGTTTTTCCCTGACTGCTCCGCCTGCAATCCCCAATCCCTCTGTCAGATAGCACTGCTAACAGAGCAGGTAGATTCTCTTCACTTAGCTTATTTGGTCTTCTTTCACACTGTTCTGTTGCTGTTATTAAAACCAACCTTCATGTCTATGTGTCGGCTTACAGTGTAGACTCCGTCAGAGCTTGGCTATATGTCTGGTTTATTATTCCGAATCAAAACCTGATAAGTAATGTATTTGCCAGCTCTGTCACAATGTATCATTTTCAATTTCTTAAGAAGTGCACAGTTGGAGCTAGGAACACAAACAAGCATTTCGCTATACCCTCAATAGCATCTGCTGAATATGTTTATGTGACCAATAAAATTTGATTTAAGTGATGGTTCACTTAAGACACAGTGAGCTCCAAAAGTATTGGAAGAGTGACACATTTTTGTTGTTTTGGCTCTTTACTTCAGCACTTTGAAATTATACTATGACTATGAGGTTAAAGTGCAGACTGTCAGCTTTAATGTGAGGATATTTACACCACTTTTTGTACATAGTCCACCCATTTTAGGGGGAAAAGGGTATTGGGACAAATTCCCTTATGTGAATTAAGAGTCTGTTTTTTGGTTGTGTTTCAGATTATTTTGTGCCCAAGCGTCATTTTGGAGTAACTTTTATTGTAAATAAAATATCATACCCCCAAGACATGCTAACTTCTCATAACTACAATAAAAGTGGAAGTTAGCATTATTGGGGGGATATTTGTGTCTGCAACTTTCTCACTCATTATTATTCACAACTCATTCAGGATTTTCCCTAATCATGGTAGCAAGTATAAGTAGAAAGATAAAAATAAAATAAAAATTAACAGCTAATGGGGATCCGAATAAGGGGGATTTCTCCCTCTGAGCTCCTCACTTCCACTCTTTTCCCCCCTTCTCTATCCTTCTCACAGCCTCTTGCAATCCCTGCCTCTGCTCCTCTCTCAGCCCGTCTCAGTCACTCACTGTCCATCTATTTCCCCTCCATGCCAGGACCAGCAGGCAGGACTTGAGGTAGTTGAGAGCTCTGGACAGACAGGACTGAATGCCCACCTCATTCCTCCCTTCATTATTACATTCATTCCCCTCACCTCTCCGCCAAAACCTCCTTGGCCGTGACACCATCATGGTGTTCTTGCCTGCTGCCCACTGGCACACTGCCTGCTGCCCACTGGCACACTGCCTTCTGCCCACTGGCACACTGCCTTCTGCCCACTGCCCACTGGCACACTGCCTTCTGCCCACTGGCACACTGCCTGCTGCCCACTGGCACACTGCCTGCTGCAGCCCCCTTTATTACTCCTGACCGGACCCCTACACTCACTCACACACACAGATGCAGGCACAAGTTATATTATCCTTTTCCATCGACTTTGTACTGACATCACTACTGCTCCTGTATAAAGCCCAGCAGTACTATCATAGGTCATCTTCCAGGAAACACGTGCAGCTTCCTTCTGACAGCACGGATCCTCTCTCTCCAGTCTCCACACTGACAATCAGAAAAAGACCAGAGCTCATCTGTCCCCTCCTCCTGAACTCCTGAACTTCATCCAATCAAAATAAAAAAATGTGATTCACATTTAAAAAAGAATCTTCACAAAATCCTCGCCTGAATAGCGTCGTTTCACTGCCAAAAATAAAATTATTAACATCCAATCACATTAACCGTTATCCTCTCGCGGGAATTCCACTATGTATGTAGCTGCTGTTCCTGTTGGTATCTGTACTGATGGCGCAAAAGCCATGACAGGGAGGCATAGTGGAGTGGTAACACGCGTGCAAGCAGTTGCTTTGAGCAACGGTAATATGCTTGTGCTTCTCAGAACCCATCTTTCCCTACTCCGTGGGCACAAATGGGAGAGGGAGAGAGTCAGCAGACGACGGGAAAAACAGGGACAGGCAGATACTTTCATAGCCTATCCATTGTTGATTCCAGCTATCACTGTTGAACAAATAGTATAATATAGAAAACGTGGATTTTTATTAAGATGCAAAGAGGAAAGCAGTGTCGTTCTTGTCAGAAAAATATTTTAACTGCATGCTGTTGTTCAATGCAGAGTGAATCTTGAGTATGAGGAACTGCCTGGTTGAGTGACAGGGGGTGGGGCTTGGTGTGTGGGATTTGGAAGCAGCCAAAGCATTAGTGTGCGACTACAGCCACCAATTCGGGGCTGCAGTTGCATCCCATTGTTCTTGCATGAACCCCCGCCCCCCACCCCCCTTGAGCAACCCACTGGTTTCTGCCTGAAACACAACGTCTTAGTTCTTGCATCATCAAAGGAAGGAAGATAGACGTTTGTTTGAAAACTAGCAGCAACAAAGGAACAAAAATAGAGACACAAAAAAAGCGATAGCTTAGCGTTGTTACAGAGCGAAGGCAAGGCGAGAAGACAGAGATGGAACCGCAGCGTTGATCCTGTCTGATAGACGTATTTAGATGGTGTTGATGAGAGAGAAAAACACCTAGTGCAGGTGGCCATCTTAATAATTTCCCTGACAGAGGAAACTGTGATTCACATTTGACACAGCAAGTCACTCAACTTCCTCACATCTTTAACACCTCTCTCTGGTGTTACAGTGCCTTCAGAAACTACTGACACCCCTTGACTTTTTCCACATTTTGTTGTGTTACAGCTTGAATTAAATTATTTTGTAATACCCCATAATGTCAAAGTGGAATCATGTTTTTCAATATTTTTACAAATCCTTCAAAAGCTGAAACGTCTGAAGTCAATAAGTATTCAACCCCTTTGTTATGGCAAGCCTAAATAAGTTCAGGGGTAAACATGTGCTTAACAAGTAACAATGTATTTTTATTTAACATTTAGTTAACTAGGCAATTCAATTAAGAACAAATAATTATTTACAATGATGGCCTACCAAAAGGCCTCCTGCGGGGACCGGGGCAAAATATATATATATATATATTGGACAAAACACACATCAGGACACGAGAGACACCACAACACTACATAAAGAGAGACCTAAGACAACAACATAGCATGGCAGCAACACATGACAACACAGCATCGTAGCAACACAACAAGACATCATGGTAGCAACACAACATGGCAGCAGCACAAAACATAATTACTCTGTTTGCAATAATAGTGTTTAACATGATTTTTAAATGAGTACCCCATTTCTGTACCCCACTACAGTCCTTCCTAACTCAGTTGCCGGAGAGTAAGGAAACCACACAGGGATTTCACCATGAGGTCAATGGTGACTTTAAAACAACTACAGAATTGAATGGCTGTGATAGGAGAAAACTGAGGATGAATCAACAACATTGTAGTTACTCCACAATACTAACCTAATTGACAGAGTGAAAAGAAAGCCTGTACAGAATACAAAACTAGCTAGCTAACATTGAACCTAGCTGGGGGTGATTACAGTCATCTATTGGACTAGATAAAGTGTATTTTTGCTATTACTTTCACTCTTGAAATCTTTGGTTGTTTCCTACACTACCTTAATCTGTTTAGCACATGGCCTCACATGTGAATCCTTAAATAGGTAAGTGGGGCTAAAGCTTAAGAGGGTGTGAACGATACTGAATGGGTGTAGACAAAGAAGAGCTCTCCAGTAGGTGTACCAAAACATTCAATAGCCATTTTCTCAAAAGTGGGGTTATCAAAAGTTTATCAACTTTCAAAGCAGAATTACTTCACCATAGTTCCCCACCTGTAGTGTATGATGTACAATTTTCTAACTATGAATACTTTCTGAAGGTAGATTAAACAGAGTCAATACTGCCCCCAGTGGTCAAGCAGGGTGACAGGTTAAGCAGTGTATTACAGTACACTTCAAAAGCATATAGCCAACATGCTACAGCTACATTGTGTAGGCCTACTGACTACCCGCAAACAAACATACACACACATCTCTCAAAAGTGTATGTGCATAAGTGTGCGTGAGTGTGTGTGTAGCAGAGGGGGAAAAAAGGTTTATTCTTCTATAGAGAACAACAGCAATGGTGTCTTTTTGGGCAAAGCCTATGAGTTTTTGGATAAACGCAGAAGGTCTGCCAAACACAGGCTTAGGAGATTTTGTTCTATGAGAATCTTCTTCAGCTAAAATCACCTTTTGTGAATGTTGAAGCATTTATGTAATTTAAAAAAGTACAATAAAGCACATAAAGGCTTCATAATTCATAAAGGTCATGCTAACTGACTGATATCTCATAGAACAAAACGTAGATCTCCTAAGCCTGTGTGAACTAAAGCCCTTATATTCTGCATTCATCCCAAAAATCTGAATCTTTCCGCATACATTTTCCCAGAAGGAGCAGCTGAATGAGGTAACTAATTTCCGGGTTTTAGGACTACAAAAGCTGGCAAGTACTATAATGCATGGTACCTGACAGCAGCAGGCACAACACAGCATGACTTACTGGCCTTTCTATTACATCCCAGTCATCATGGGACGGCAGGTAGGCTAGTGGTTAGAGCATTGGACTGGTAACCGAAAGGTTGCAAGATTGAATCCCCGAGCTGACAAGGTAAAAATCTGTTGTTCTGCCTCTGAACAAGGCAGTTAACCCACTGTTTCTAGGCCAACATTGAAAATAAGAATTTGTTCTTAACTGACTTGCCTAGTTAAATAAATGTAAAAAGTAAAAAAAATATATATATATATATTTTTTTTTATGCATCTTTAACACACAGGGATTCAACCAGCACAATCCAGTGAGTACGAATCACGATATGGCTGCAACTACTGCAAACTCTGCTGAAAAACAACACACACATACAAACAGATCCAAACACACACTAGCACACCTCCTTTCACCCTCCTCCTTTAATAAGAGAGAATCAGCTAAAACAGAAAGCAGCATTACCTTCAACAGTAATGTCCCCCAAGAGTTTGTACTAACACCTTGTAAAATGCTACTGAAGAAAAAGTGATTAGGAGTGTACAAACCCATCTACTTCCTTTAAAGAGAGACAGGGCCTGCTAGTCAGTGGAGCTTCCTGAGAAGATCAGGAGCCTAAAGCCAAGTCCAACAACACACAAACACACACACAGACAGCGAGAATCTGACTCAGAGAGAGATGTCCTACACTAACAGCTTTCAATTACTCTGAAATCTCCAACCCTCCGACTTCTTTCTTCTCTCTCTAGTGATGGAGAGTTCTTTCTTTTCTTCCCAAAGTGATAGAGAGAGGGAGCACGTTAAATAAAGTTGAGATTTGATCCCTTTCATTCATTTCAGTCAGACTGCGATGTTCACGCGGTCTGACAAATGAATGAAAGGGATAAAATCAAACTTTATTTAACGTGCATTTTCAATCACTCCAATGTCAGCCCTCATTAGGCTCTGTAGAATACTGGGAAATAACAAATGGCTGCCAGCTAGCTGTGACGCAGCACCATCAAAAGTTGAACTGAGTTTGTGTGTGCGTATACAAGATAGAGTGTGTGTTTGAATGAGTGAGCGAGCGAGCGAGCGCATGAGAGAAAGCCTCAGACAGAAGGGTAATTAGCCTGCTCATTCCCCGGCATGAACGCCCAAAAATCGCTCTATCCCTCTCGCTCTCTTTCTCTTAACCTCTCAAAAAAAACACGAGCGAAAAGCAACAGACAGCACATCAAACCATCGTGTTACGTGTCAGGCGGAGCACGTTTGAAGGTTTGTTGGCTTTGTAAGCTTTCAAGGCTCATCAGTAGAAGCACATGAAGATGCATATAAACAAAGCGAAGCAGGCCAGGAGACTTTGGGGATCTGACAGACCGACAGAGAGACAGGGTCTGAGTCAGAGACAAGGAAAGAGAGGGGAGTCAAAAGCAACAGAAATAACTATTTTCTGTTTCACGCTTCAGCATACAAAACAGCTGCAATCCCCCGGGTTCACAACCCAACTTCTCACCATGCCTTTAGAGCAACCCCTGGAGTGGCAGAGGAGCCATTTATTCAAGCACAAACACACTAGAGTGCAAGCACGTGCATACACACACACACAATCTCCCCCCCATACACACAAACGTCATTTGAGATGCTTTACTCTCTGCAAATCAATGTTTGCGGCTCAGTTCAGTCTACACAGCACAAGAGAACATAGTCATCAATTTAATGAAACATTCATAACACAAATCATTTACACCACATAAACTCATACAGCAGGGACCCAGGCAAGCTCTATTGTGAGAGGAGAGCCTATTAAAACATTTAAATTAGGATCTCTTCATGGCTTGGTATTCTCTCGAGTGAGGGAAGTGGACGCTACTATCTAGTATTTGGCTATCTACTCCAGTGATTGAAGCAAAAAAAGAGGACAATTCCCTTAAATGAGAGAAGCGACTAGAAGAGAGGGACTCACCAAAGTACAAACGCATACTATCTAGTCTTTGGCTTTGGCAACTCCCTGGAGTAAGGGAAGAGAGGAGGGAGGAAGAATAGGGAGGAAGAGGACAGAGGAAGAAACGGGAGGACAAAGAGCGAGGACGAATACGGAGGAAGAGGGACTCACTGATGTACTCAAAGACATAGACGACGAAGAAAGGCGTGACGAGGTCGTTGATGCCCTGCACGTAGCCGCTGGCCGGGTGGCGGATCGCCCAGATGAACAGGATACGCTCAAAGATCTGACGGACAGATGGAGGAATACACAGGTCAGCACACACACTATGTATAGAGCACAGTACATAGAAGAAAAGCTACTTCTAGAATCAGTATACGCAAGCTATCTTGTTAATATTTGTAAACTGAGAGGAATAAGTAAGCTTGCTTGTTTTAATGTGAAAGTCAAAGTCCCTCTCAAGGACGATAAAGTCAATCTAGCCATCTCTCCATCTAAGACCTACCTAAATAGGAACAGACACAATACAGATGACAAATCCATGTAAAACAGTGAATAATGTAGACTTACTTCTATGTTTTATATATTTGACTTTCTTTAACAAGGTCACATGACGGTTTCAAACCAACCGAGAAAAGCCCCATCCCATGCCCACTAGTCAATCAAAGAGCAATATCAGATTAAATTATAAAAATTGACAAAGGTTTGATCGTGTTAGAGAAGTGAGGAAATTAGTCATGGGACATGCATGTGCGGTGAGCAGTGACATGGAATTGAAGCGTGCACACAACAACATCAACGTAAATGTCTCATCGCCGTGCTGGACCCGTCTGTCTCTCTACTACTGCTGGATCGAGAACTTTGAACTCGCTCACAAACCTTTTAATTTTCTCCTTTCTTTTCTTCTTTCTCTAATCTTTTTCTGGAAGGCAAACACCTCCATCTTCTTACAGCCTCGGTTTTAATGTTCCACCTTGCTGCTGTCATCCCCCAAGAATTAAAGGAGGCTTGAAGTTCAGCACAAATCAACCACACAACACCCTGCGTCCCAAATGGCACACTATTCCTCCCCAAAAATAGCGCACTACTTTTGACCATGTCGCATAGCATTCCTGTCAAACGTAGTGCACTATATAGGGAATAGGGTGCCATTTTGGACGCAGCCTTGGATTTCCATTATCTTTCTCATCCCTCTTCTAGTCTGGCCCCTGAATGTCTGTGCCGGAGTTCTGACATGTCAGGCGATGCATTACACATGCAGAGCACTTTCTCGGACACCATGTTTCTGTCATTTTTCTAAATAAACACATTTCTCAAAATTGTGATCGCCCCGGCTTCCAAAAACATGTTGGTTGGCTGCCTGGGATGCTGGCGCATTATGCTAGCTAGTATGGTTTGGCGGTGTCCCTTTAAAACGCTGTTACATGGACATGTATGGGATTCACATCTCCCTACTGCTGTCCCCCTGCTTTCATCATCAAAGTCACATCTATCAAAGCGGGGCGGGGAGGAGAAGGGGGGGGAGTAAAGGCGGAGTGCTAATGTGAGTTTCTCCCTTTTACAGCACACCCTCCCTTCTCTCCTCCCCATCCATGTCTTCCCCTTCGCCTCCCTTTCCTTCCCACGCTAATGCTCACCCCTCCTCACCCCCCCCCCTCGTCACCCACCGTCCCTCTTCTCTTTTTGTCCTCTCACTCCCTGAAACAACCCATGTTCTTGCTCCTCATCTCTCTCTCACCCATCATCTCCCTGCAGCTAGAATTCATGGCCAGAGCACCCACAGTCCGTCAGAAGCCCATCAGAGGGTGGAAAATAGACACTAAACCAGGTGGAGGAAATCAATGGCCAGAGAGAGTGAGTGTAAGAGAGTTAGGGAGAGAGGCCAATAGGAGATTCAAGAGGCTGAAAGACTCTGCCAACATAATAAAATATTGTAATCAAAAATAAATGGATCAACAACAATAAAAAATGACACGCAGCAGAGTAACAGATGCGGTATGTTGACCTCATGGTGGTAACTGATTAGATAGTGGTCCGTGTGTGATCAGGAGAGGACAGTGTTGAACAGTGTCAGTGTGTGAGGGTTAGGTCCAGACATTAGTGTGTTATGTTTATGCAGTGAACAGGCTGCCCATCAAGTCACAAGCACAGGGAATAAAGGACAGTGAGTGGTCAGTAAGCCTGGTCCCAGGTCTCCATGTTATTTTGCCCAAAAATGTAGTAGCGAGGAGTTGGCTTGGCTATTGCAGATCTGGGACATGGCAAGCTTTACAATACAGCTCTGATGAAAAAAACATTTTAAAAAAGGGACAAAAGGCTACTAAAAATCATAGGACTGATGAGTTATGTTTTCATCCAATAGCTTGTGCATAATTCAGTGCACCATCACGGAATTATTTTAATTTGATCATGCATAAAAGCACAACTTGCTTGGATGAGCATTAGGCTTTCACCCCTCCGTCACCCTCCGCATCCTTCTCCTCTTTCCACCCACGCAGCTACATTGCCTCCTCAAGGGAAATCATGAGGACAGAAATGTATGTATGGACACACGTGCGCTTCTCTCTGGCGCTAGCATCACTGCTAATGTGTGAACAGCATGTCTACAGCCATAGTGGTGCACCGAGGCCAAGTTTATGTCCAGTGCTGTAGATCCCTTAGGAAGAGACCTCGACCCACAGTGTGAAAAACTAAATGTTGCATTACTCAGTAATGTACAGTCTCAGGAGAGTCATAGAGTGCCTATAGAAAGTCTACACCCCCTTGAACTTGAATCACATTTTGTTGCATTGCAACGTGGAATTTAAATGTATTTATTTGTAATGTTTTGTAATTGATCTCCACAAAATACTCCATAATGTGAAAGTGAAAATAAAATGACTCTCTCCAAATGAACACAAAAATTATATAACTAAAATAGTCGTTGCATAAGTATTCACCCCCTTTGTTAAGGCTATCCTAAATTAGTTCAGGAGTAACAATTGGCTTAATAAATCACAAGTTACATGGACTCACTCTGTGTGAAATAATAGAGGTTGACATGATTCTGAATGAATACACCTTCCTCTATCCCAAATACATACATCTGTAAATTCCCTCAGTCAAATATTGAATTTCAAGCACAGATTCAAACAAAGATCAGAGAGTTTTTCAAAAGCTTCATAAAAAAGCGATTGGTAGGTGGGTAACAATAACAAATCAGATATTTAATATCCAGTACTAGTCAAAAGTTTGGACACCTACTCATTCAAGTGTTTCTTTATTTTTACTATTTTCTACATTGTAGATAAAAGTGAAGACATCAAAACTATAAAATAAAACATATGGAATCATGTAGTAAACCAAAAAAGTGTTAAACAAATCCAAATATATTTGAGATTTGAGATTCTTCAAAGCAGCCAAAATTTGCATTGATGACAGCTTTGCACACTCTTGGCATTCTCTCAACCAACTTCATGAGGTAGTCACCTGGAATACATTTCAATTAACAGGTGTGCCTCGTTAAAAGTCATTTGTGGAATTTCTTTCCTTTTTAATGATTTGAGCCAATCAGTTGTGACAAGGTAGGGGTGGTACACAAGATAGCCCTATTGATAAAAGTCCAAGTCCATATTATGGCAAGAACAGCTAAAATAAGCACAGAGAAATTACAGTCCATCATTACTTTAAGACATGAAGGTCAGTCAATGCTGAAAATGTCAAAAACTTTGAACGTTTCTTCAAGTGCAGTCGCTTACACAATCAAGAACTATGATGAAAGTGGCTCTCATGAGGACCGTCACAGGAAAGGAAGACCCAGAGTTACCTCTGCTGCATAGGATAAGTTCATTAGAGTTATGAGCCTCAGAAATTGCAGCCCAAATAAATGCCTCACAGAGTTCAAGTAACAGACACATCTCAACATCAACTGTTCAGAGGAGACTACGTGAATCAGGCCTTCATGGTCGAATTGCTGCAAAGAAACCACTACTAAAGGGCACAAATAATAAGAAGAAGCTTGCTTGGGCCAAGAAACACAAGCAATGGACATTAGACCGGTGGAAATCTGTCCTTTGGTCTGATGAGTCCAAATTTGAGATTTTTGGTTCCAACCCCCGTGTCTTTGTGAGACTGATTTATTTAGAATTCAAGCCACACTTAACCAGCATGGCTATCACAGCTTTCTGCAGCGATACACCATCCCATCTGGTTTGTTCTTAGTGGGACTATCATTTGACTCATCATTTGTTTTTCAACAGGACAATGACCCAACACACCTCCAGGCTGTGTAAGGGCTATTTGACCAAGAAAGAGAGTGATGGAGTGCTGCATCAGATGACCTGGACTCCACAATCACCCTACCACAATCCAATTGAGATGGTTTGGGATGACTGAGACCACAGAGTGAAGGAAAAGCAGCCAACAAGTGCTCAGCATTTGTGGGAACTCCTTCAAAACCATTGGAAAATAATTCCAGGTGAAGCTGGTTGAGAGAATGCCAAGAGTGTGCAAAGCTGTCATCGTGGCAAAGGGTACTGTATCTTTAAGCATGGTCAATGATTATGTTGTAGATGATGTATTAAACCACCCAGACACATCAAAGATGCAGTCGTCCTTCTGAACTGAGCTGAAAGACATAGGAAACTGCATAGGAATGTCTTTATGAGGACATTGACGTTTTAAAAATAGCTACAGTTAAATGGCTGTGAAAAGAGAACTGAGGATGGATCAACAACATTGTAGTTATTCCACAAAGAATAATATAAATATACAAAATAAGAATATTCCAAAACATGCATCAGTATGCAAAACACATAGCCTAAATGCAAAGCCTTATGTTTGAGGCAAATCCAGCACCACATCACTGAGTAACTGCCTCCTTAGTCCTTTTGGTGCCTTTGTAGGCTCCGGAATGGCGCAGTGGTCTAAGACGCTGCAGATCCTGGTGTGAATCCAGGTTGCAATCACATCAGCCCGTGATTGGGTGTCCCATAGGGCGTCGCCCGGGTTAAGCCATCATTGTAATTAAGAATTTGTTCTTAACTGACTTGCCTAGTTAAATAAAGGTTAAATAAAAAAATGAATTATCTTCAAACATGGTGATGGCTGCGTCATGGTATGGGTATGCCTGGCAATGACTGTGGAGTTTTTCAGGATGAAAAGAAACGGGATGGAGCTACAAGCAAACACAGGCAAAATCTGCTTCAGTCTGCTTTACACTACACACATATAGGAATTCACCTTTCAGCTGGAGAATAACTTACAACACAAAGCCAAATCTACACTAGAGTTGCTTTCCAAGAAGAAAGTCAGTTGAGTGCCCAAGTTAGTTTTAATCCCACTTACAGTGCATTCGGAAAGTATTCAGACCCCTTGACTTATTCCAAATTTTTTTACATTACAGCCTTATCCTAAAATGTATTCAATATTTTTTTGCCCTCATCAATCTACACACAAAACCCCATAATGACAAAGCACAAACAGGTTTTTGCTCATTTATAATAAATACAAAACTGAAATATTTACTTAAGTATTCAGAACCTTTACTTAGTACTTTGTAGAAGCACCTTTGTCAGCGATTACAGCCTTGAGTCTTCTTGGGTATGACACTACAAGCTTGGCACACCTGTATTTGGAGAGTTTCTCCCATTCTTCTCTGCAGATCCTCTCAAACTCTGTCAAGTTGGATGGGGAGCATCGCTGCACAGCTATTTTCAGGTCTCTCCAGAGATGTTCGATCGGGTTCAAGTCCAAGTCCGGCTCTGGCTGAGCCACTCAAGGACATTCAGAGACTTGTCCCGTAGCCACTCCTGCGTTGTCGTAGCTGTGTACTTAGGATCATGTCCTGTTGAAGTCCTGAGTGCTCTGGAGCAGGTTTTCATCAACGATCTCTCTGTACTTCGCTCCATTCATGTTTCCCTCGATCCTGACTAGTCTCCCAGTTCCTGCCGTTGAAAAACATCCCACAGCATGATGTTGCAAGGTTTCCTCCAGACATGATGCTTGGCATTCAGACCAAAGTGTTTAATATTGGTCTCATCAGACCAGAGAACCTTGTTTCACATGGTCTTCAGAGTCCTTTAGGCGCCTTTTGGCAAACTCCAAACGGGCTGTCATGTGCTTTTTACTGAGGAGTGGCTTCCGCCTGGCCACTCTACCATAAAGGCCTGATTAGTGGTGGCTGCAGAGATGGTTGTCCTCAGCCAGCATTTTCCCACCCCCACAGAGGAACTCTGGAGCTCTGTCAGAGTGACCAACGGGTTCTTGGTCACCTCCCTAACCGAGGCCGTTCTACCCGATTGCTCAGTTTGGCTGTGCGGCCAGCTCAAGGAAGAGTCTTGGTGGTTCCAAACTTCTTCCATTTAAGAATGATGTGGAGGCCACTGTGTTCTTGGGGACCTTCAATGCTGCAGAAACATTTTGGTACCCTTCCCCAGATCTGTGCCTCGACACCATCCTGACTCGGAGCTCTAATGACAATTCCGTCGACCTCATGGCTGAGTTTTTGCTCTGACATGCACTGTCAATTGTGCAACCTTACATAGACAGATGTGTGCCTTTCCAAATCATGTCTAATTAATTTAATTTACCACAGGTAGACTCCAATCAAGTTGTAGAAACATCTCAAGTATGATCAATGGAAACAGGATGCACCTGAGCTCAATTTGGAGTCTCACAGCAAAGGTTCTGAATGCTTTTGTAAATAAGGTATCTGTTTTTTTATTTTTGATACATTTCCAAAAATGTCTAAAAACCTGTTTTCACTTTATCGTTATGGGGTAATTGTGTGTAGATTGACGAGGAATTTTACTTATTTAATCCATTTTAGAATAAGGCTGTAATGTAACACAACGTGGAAAAAGGGAATGGGTATGAAAACGTTCCGAATGCACTGTATAACGCAATAAAATGTGAAGAAATGCAAAGGTGATGTAGATTTCTATAGGCACTATGTACACAGACTAAGAGAGACTGAAATGTGTGATTTTTAGACAGCTCTGCGGTCGCATGCATCACCACAAGTTATTTCGGGACAGAAATAAAAAATGATCCCCAATTAAATTCTCTAAATATTTCAACGCAGGCCTGTGGCCAGATACACCAGCATGCAAGGAAAGGAAGAGAGATGGGGAAAAAGAGCAGCATAGGGAGAGAGTGTCTGAGGAATTCAAAAATAAAACAGTAGGAAGAAGGAAAGAGGAGAGTTGGAAGAGGGGAAGAAAGGGGCAGCTAGAGAGAGAAATAGGTGAGGGACAGAGAAAGAGGCAAAGGAGTGAGTGAGAGAAAGAGAGGTATAAGAAGAAAGAGGGAGACACTTTAAATTAAGAAAAATAGATATTGGGGTGGGTGTGTGTAAGGACGGTTGGCCCCATTCATTAGTATTCTCTCATAGCACTGAGGTAGGAGTGTGGTCTGGGAAGGGAACAGAGGTAGAGACCAATAGAGGACATTGAGGAAGAGGGGTGTGACTCGCAAATACTGAACAAACTTATCCAGGACACACAAGCAAACACGTTCCATTATAGCCAATGACAAAAACGATCTGTTTTCTAAAATACTCATTGCAGAGTGCAAAAACTACTCATACCAGAGTGCAAACAAAACAGCAAAACCACATGGGAGAACCTTTCATTACACCAGATTGTTTCCACTCTTCAGTAGTCAAGAGGATGCTTGAGTATACGTGCATGCATGCATGGTGCAGTGTGTGTATGTATGTATAATAAGACGAACAGGATGTCATACACTAGCTACGTCTAGGTGATGCAGGGCAGTCAGAGTCAGTGTGTTCTGTATAGAAGGTCTCACCTCTTGGACAGAAGCTTGTTGAAAGAGAGGAATAAGGGGATTGGTTCTCGGGATGTCAATGTGAATCTGCAGAGAGGAGAGAGGAAACACAAAACAGAAGAGCAGCCGAGGTTATCATACGCCGTCACAGAGAGGGAAGCGAGGAGAGAGAGAGAGCTGGTTAGTGGATTCACTGGATTGAGGGTCCAGGGCGTGTATTGACGGCAGAGAACTGAAGAGAACTGGAGCTCCTAGGCTCCTTTTCTGAACTGGGTGGCGGGGTAGTGTGTCTCACAAGCTCTCCAAACCAAACCCTGTTTTCTCTACAGAACCAGAGTGGGTCAGTGCAGGGCACAAGCAAATACACCATGCCATCACTTATGTGTGCAGGAGAGCTTCGTCAAACCAGAGAACCGCCGTCAACTAGTTCAGAACTTGGAGCCTGCAAACAGACGGACAAACACAGACAGGGCAGACCAGGCGGGAACCGGACCGGTGTCATTCTGGCCAGTGAGGGTTGGTCGGCAGCCCCTTTAACCAGTCTTACCTATGTCACCATAGGCTGCAGCAATAGACACTCTCGGACTCATCTGGGGGATGTCTATACGAATCTGGTGGCGTGGAGAAAACAGTTAACACAAACAAATTACACCCACACGCATACTCAGTCTTCACGCATACACACATGGACCGTGCACAACACACCCACACTAAGGAAATAAGTCAACACACTCAATTGATCAGATATCCAGTGGAGTTTTTCCCCAGCCCTAGATGAGGGGAAAAAAACTGCTGTTTTTCCACAAACAGTACATACCGCTAAACGCAAAACAACATGAGACAATTCAACAGGAAACAGTACAGAAGTGTGACTGAAAATGAAAATATGAAAACTCTGACAGATTCGAACATGTCAACTCTAAAAACTACTGTAGATGTGTGAGAGAGTGCCTGACAGTACCCTCCTGAGAGTGTGGGCGGGGAGTGCCTTTCTAGAAAGTTTTTCCTAGCCACCGTGCTTCTACATCTGCATTGCTTCCTCTTTGGGGCTGGGTTTCTATATAAGCACTTTGTGACATCCGCTGATGTAAAAAGGGCTTTATAAATACATTTCATTGATTGATTGATTGAAAGAGAACGTTAGAGCAAGAGGGAGAGCTTGAGTGAGAGAGGGAGAGACAAGGAGAGAGATTCATGTACAAAAACAGAGAGACAGACACTACTGTAGGGAGATGAGAGGAGTTACAGAAGAGAGCGACTGGGGAACAGACAGTCACAGGAGGCTGACCGTCAGGTCAGGCAGACAGACAGACAGACAGAGGTCTTGCAATGCCAATGTCAGGAAGTTGAGCGCTGACTCGGGAACAGCAGGGAGCCTGTGATCAGCCAGAAAACATCCTCTGCCACTGAGCACAGAACTGAGATCAGTGGAGAGAAGGACTCTCTCAAGACTCCCTGCTGAGACTACATTTCTACTCGGTTTGCTGGAAGCCTAAAACTCTCATTTTAAAGTAAATATCAGTCATTTTCTTAAAGGCAAAGAGAGGACTTTTCTCTCTTCATCTTACTCTAGCGGGAAACGGGTGTGTATCTCAACATAGTAAATATTGACGCACCAAAGTAAATATCGACAATACACCGCATAGTAAAAATATCATGCGTGCATGCGGTGTGTATTACTATCCTCGTGGGTACCTGAAATCTCCAAAAGGATATTAAAACAAGGACAATTCCCCCTTCTTAGGGAAAAAGGTTATTTTAAGATTAGGGGTTAGGTTTAGTGTTATACAATTAGGGTTAGGGACAATTGTACTTTGAATAGATTTTGTTTTTAAGGTAGTAAAACACGTGTGTGTGTGTGGGTCAGCAGAAGTGATTTCCCTGATAAACAGAGAGTGAGGGAGAGAGAGAGACTGACACCAAAGATGGGAGGGAGGGGGGGAAGAGGGCCATTCTTGTCTAGCCTCCATAGTGGCACTGCTATGTGTGAGAAGAGAGCAGCATGGAAAACCACTTATCACCGTATAACTGGATCTGAAATGCAGACTCGTGGCCGCCGACAGGCAGTGGCTTGGCTAGTCTGGGCTGCGGGGGAACGAACACATCAGGGACAAAGGGAAGGGCCTGGTAAGAGGGCTTGGGGATTTACACCCACAGGACAGCCCATTCTAACTGTAGATGGCTGAGGAATTATATTTACCCACCACTGGAATGGATGAACTATGGAGGAGCTGAGCTTAGGATAGACAGACTGCTCTCAATATATGAGTGCATGGCTCAGTGGATATAGGAATACAGAAAGACATGGGGGAGGTGGAGAGAAAGAGTGACTGAGAAAGAGAGAGAGAATGTGACTGTGTGTGTGTGTGGTCATAGATAGCATGCTTACCTGTCTGTATGTGTCTTGGTGGTGCTCGTCATTGCGCGAGTCGTAGTACTGTTCTATGAAACCAAAGTATTCCTGTCTCTTCCTCTGTAGTGTGCTCTCTCTCCTCTCTGTGTTGGCAGGAAGGTAACCCTGGGAAGAGTACACCAGAACTGTTAGGATAGCATAGGGTCCTTCAAACTCAACACTGTACTGCGAAGCCAGTTCCACTCTTTTTTTTAAATATTTTTCCCTTTATTACTTTCCCCTAGCCCCTTCCTTAATTGGAGTAAACTAAATGGACAACAACACTTAGGATTCTATTTCCAGATTAAACATACCATAAATATTTTACAGACACAGTATATCTTACATTACTTATCTTTTGTTTGTTTTTAGTCCCATCCTCCAGCTACCCTCAACCCCTCCCATCTATCTCTGAAAACCATCCAGTTTTGATATCTATTTGCCATATACTGTGATGTGATGTTCAACAAAAGTTCTGAACCTTTCTATTCTCATAGTTTCTACAGATTGTAAATTAAAAATAAATATTTTTGGTAAGAGTATTATTATATTATTTATCGATTGACTGACTTTTCAGATCACCCAGCAGTGCTATTTGCAGAGTTAACTCCAGGTAAATTCAATTCTTCAGCCATTCCTGGACCTGCGACCAAAAACAAGCTACATATGGATAGTACTAAAAAAATGATCTAATGATTTTGTCTCTACGCAGTTAAATCTGTAGAGCTGGGATGGCTGTATCTCCCCACATATATAACATTCTATTGGTTGCAAGAATTTTGTATAATTTAAATTGAAAAACTAAGTTTTCAATCTGGTTTTGTGTTTCTCTTTATGTAGTGTCTCTCTGATCATGATGTGTGTTTTGTCCTATATTTTGATTTGATTTTTAATCCCAGCTCCCATCCCCGCAGGAGGCCTTTTGGTAGGCCGACATTGTAAATAAGAATTTGTTCTTAACTGACATGCCTAGTTAAATAAAGGTTAAATAAAAAAGAAAAATATTACGTTTATAAACCATGTACCATGGAACCAGTCCATTGAAAATCTATATGGCACAGCTGCCAATTTTTTGGTCCTTAAATGAAGCTGCTATACTTTTTATTTATCTCAGTATTCTTTAACCAATTTTGGTCTTTAATGCAGGGCCAACAGACAGGTTCCTTACCATCTTCCCTCTTTCATTTTTGAAGTAATGCTGCAATTAGTTGGATGCAATTTTTTTGATAGAGCAGACATTTCCATATATTCTTGTTAACTGCATGTGTGACATAATTTACAAAAAATTCTACTGTTTTGATCGATTCTTTTTAATCAGTTAGCATATTTGAGTTTAACAATATTTGTTGAAATAATTGTTCTGTCTTTTCTGGTGTATTAAACTGAAATTGCAACTTTCTATGGCTTGTTAAAAAATAGACATTTTGGAGATTATTTCATTTTCAAATAACCAAAAGTGAGGTTGTAATATGAATAAAGGGAAAAAGGCCACACGGGGTGAGCCATTCTTACTAGTCTGCCAGGGATCCAGTTTGGATGTAAGTATAACTTTTGGATGACTGAAGCCTCTAATGGTTTAATATTTAACAATGTCTGCCCTCCAAATTATATATTCATTATATAAACATGCCGGTTTAATTTGGTCTGGCTTGCAATTCCAAATAAAATTCCATTTTTTGCTCATATAATTTTAAAAAACAAAGTTGTTATGTATAGGCAGGGCCATAAGCTAATAGGTAAACTGGGATATGACTAAAGAGTTAAATCAGGGTGATTTTACCACAAAGAGACAGGTATTTCTGTTCCATGGTAGCAATATCTTATCTATTTTTGCTAACTTTCTATTCAAAAGGCACACGCACATCAAATAAAAAAAGAACAATAATAGGAATATAGCCTCGCAACAATAAAATAACAGTAGCGAGGCTATATACAGGGGGTACCGGTACACAGTCAGAAAACAATCATCAGCGTACAATGACACCTTTGTATTTAAGCCCTGGATTTCTAGCACCTTGATATTATTGTTTTAAATAGCTAATACTTCAATGGCAAAAAATAAATAAATATGCCGATAGTGGACAACCTTCTTATATTTCTCGGTAGTTTAATATTTACTGAGAAGTAGACAATATTTACTATTTTACATAACTTTAACCCATTGCATAAGAGATTCTCCAAAATTTAAAAATTCCAGGCATTTATATATAAATTCCAGTCGTACTTTACCAAAAGCTTTTTCATTGTCAGCTTCGAATACCAGGCTGGTTCCCTTGATTTTTCATTGTGTTCAATTGTTCCAGTACTTATCTTATATTATCTCAAATCTATTGTCCATGTAAAAAAAAAAAAAACTTCCTGATTGGGATGAATAATATCTGAAAATACCTTTTTAATTCTATGCGCTATGCAAATTTTGTGTATGGAAGTGTAGAAGTGTATGGGGCCTCCAATTTTTTTTAATGGTTTGGATCTTTATACAGTGCATTCAAAAGTATTCAGACCCCTGAACTTTTTACACATTCTGTTCCAGTCTTATTCTAAAATGGAATAAACACATTTGTTCCTCATCAATCTTCACACAGGATTCAACATTTTTGCAAATGTATTAAAAATGAAAAACAGAAATACTTTATTTACATAAGTATTCAGACCCTTTGCTATGAGACTCGAAATTGAGCTCAGGTGCCTCCTGTTTCCATTGATCATCCTTGAGATGTTTCTACAACTTGATTGGAAAGGAGGATACCTAGTCAGTTGCTCAACTGAATTCATTCAACTGAAATGTATCTTCCGCATTTAACCCAACCCTTCTGAATCAGAGAGGTGGGGGGGACTGCCTTAATCGACATCCACGTCATCGGCTCCTGGGGAACAGTGGGTTAACTGCCTTGCAGAATGACAGATGTTTAGCTTGTCAGTTCGGTGATTCCATCCAGCAACCTTTCGGTTAACGCCCCAACATTCCTATAAGCTAGGTTACCTGCTGCCCAAAAGGAGTCCACCTGTGGTAAATTCAATTGATTGGATATGATTTGGAAAGGCACACAACGTTCTAAGGTCCCACAGTTGACAGTGTATGGCAGAGCAAAAACCAAGCCATGAGGTCGAAGGAATAGTCCGTAGAGCTCCGAGACAGGATTGTGTTGAGGCACAGATCTAGGGAAGGGTAGCAAAAAAATGTCTTCAGCATTGAAGGTCCCCAAGAACACAGTGGCCTCCATCGTTCTTAAATGGAAGAGGTTTGGAACCACCAAGACTCATCCTTGAGATAGCCAAACAAGCTAAAAATCTAAATTGGGGGAGAAGGTCCTTGGTCAGGGAGTTGACCAAAAATCTGATGGTCACCCTGACAGAGCTCCAGAGTTCCTCTGCAGAGATGGGAGAACCTTCCAGAAGGACATCCATCTATGCAGCACTCCACCAATCAGGCCATTTATGGTAGAGTGGCCAGACGGAAGCCACAACAGCCCGCTTGGAATTTGCCAAAAGGCACCTAAAGGACTCTCAGACCATGAGAAACAAGATTCTCTGGCCTGAATGCCAAGCGTCACTTCTGGAGGAAACTTGGCACCATCCCTACGGTGATGCATGGTGGTGGCAGCATCGTGTTGTTGGGATGTTTTTCAGCGGCAGAGACTGGGAGACTAGTCAGGATTGTGGGAAAGATGAATGGAGCAAAGTACAGAGAGATCCTTGATGAAAACCTGCTCCAGAGCGCTCAGGGCCTCAGACTGGGGTGAAGATTCACCTTCCAACAGGACAATGACCCTAAGCACAAAGCCAAGACAATGCAGGAGTGGCTTCGGGACAAGTCTCTGAATGTCCTTGAGTGGCCCAGCCAGAGCCCGGACCAGATCGAACATATCTGGAGAGATCTGAAAATAGCTGTGCAGTGACGCTCCCCATTCAATCTGACAGAGCTTGAGAGGATCTGCAGAGAAGAATGGGAGAAACTCCCCAATTACAGGTGTGCCAAGCTTGTAGCGTCATACCTAAGAAGACCCGTGGCTGTAATCGCTGCCAAAAGTGCTTCTACAAAGTACTGAGTAAAGGGTCTGAATACTTACAGTATGTAAATGCAATATTTCAGTGTTTTAAGTTTAATACATTTCTAAAAAGCTGTTTTCGCTTTGTCATTATGGGGTATTATTCCTAGATTGATGAGGGGGGGGGGGGGACAATTGAATCAATTTTAGAATAAGGCTGTAAGGTAACAAAATGTGGAAAAAGTCAGGGGATCTGAATACTTTCCAAATGCACTGTATTTACCACATGGGTCCTGTTACAGTACTAGTGAAATCAGACCTTGTTCAGTATCTGATTATCTACCATTTTTATAGGAGTGGTTAAAACATGCTAATAACGGTCCTCTAAGCACATCAAAAAATGTTTGATACCTTAGCTTGCCTTAACCGGTATGCAATCTAGCCCTGGAGTTTTCCCGGACTTCAAGGCCTTAATTGCATCAGGAAGTTCCTCCTCTGTAACTGGCACAACTCAGGCCCATACTCTACACAGACCGGTGCACCATAACCAATCAGAGCTGCAGTATCCCTATATGCAAATAGACCATTGACAAATATGGATCTGTGCCATTCACTTTGCACTGGACTGTGTTTACAGCATGAGTGGTTGTGAATAGATGTGTTTGTTTTGCGATCAAACCAACAGCTGCATGTAGCCAGGTGTGTGCATTTGTTCATATTCTTTGCAAGTAAGTGAGTTATTAGCCCAGTTATAGCTCTTTGCTAGTCAGCAATGGGGGAGTGGTTGTTTCCTACAAGAGCACAACAAGTGCATTTTTTGCCATCTTTGAAAAGCAAGTCAGGTAAAGAGCTTTTGTTCTGCAAGGGGCAGTGTTGTATTTTTAGACAGGCTTGAATAAGTTATAGCCAACAGGCAGCATAATTTGCCTGAATCTCCGTAATAATGGTATGAGAAAAACATTGCATTTTATGTTGTAAAGTGGTTTCTTGAATCAAACACAACATGTTCAGTCACCTCCTTGACTGAAAGACAAGTGGATAAACAGGTTAATATCAATCCCTACGAAAGTCTGATGGAATGTAGGCCTACATTGAACACCACACATTGGCTGCTACTGTAGGATGAAATACAGGACAGCTATTTCCATGTTAAAATTCTATGTGATGCATTTTCTCCATTGTTTTTTATGCTAGGCCCCTCTGATAGGCCCATATTATGATCAAATAGCCACAGTAGCCTACTTGGCCACTGTTATACCCGTAACTTAAAGCGGGTACAGTGTCAGTGTTCACAGTAAAAGTGTGCCAAAAGTCGCACAGAATTTTCACAACTTTCATGTTTGCACTAAAATGTGCTAAAAGCTCTGCAGTTGTGCATTTGATTTGACAATGTACTAGCTAGTTAGCTATCTATCTAGCTAAATGGTTAGATTCTTCCAAAATCAAGCTTCACTTGGTAACAGCAGAGAAACCCCTGCTCGATCAAGAGCCTTGCTGTCTTAGATTTGTTTTGTGCATGGCGAAAACTGTGAGTAACTTTTTTTAGTTGCTTGTTTACTTGTATGGTTTAGTTCAGACTGTAAAAAATGTTTGCAATGCACTCGTTAGCATTTAGTTGTCATTCTCTATGGATTTTTAAATGTACCTCTAACTGCTCACCTTTGGATTACAGCGCCTCAGTGAGGTTTAAAAACAGTGCCCTTTGTGTCCAGTGCCAGTATTACCCGATATCTCAGTATGGCACAAGGTCTGTGTGAAGGTATGACAATCTGGATACCACCCAAGCCTAATAACTAGACTGAATCAAACATACAGCTTTGAATCAATTCACTCGGAAAAAAACCCAGCCCACGCTAGGCATGCTAGCCTTGTGTGTGGTTGAGAATGACTTCTCACAAGCCCAGCTTACACACTAGTCTAGGCTAGACGCACACACACCCATGCACCCACACACATCGTGAGAACTACGTTAGGGATAGTAACTTCCAATCATTTTAAATCTGCTAAATGGACTGCGCTCCAGTGGGCCTCACGCTGGGCAAATTTGTGCACTACTCTATGTAGGGATGAGGGTGCCATTTGGGACACAACCTGTTAGAGCACTGTACTACTGACACACTTCCACTGCATGAGCAAATGTTTCAGTATGCCAGGAGAACTTGAAAAGGGAACTGTTCAGGTTGTTGGCCATATGAAGAGAATAACATCAACCCATTATTCAATAACAGATGGGCAGAGATTAATGCAGAGGGTTAATGTCCTAACAGTGGCATAACATTGAACACACACACACACTTCTCCCTCTCCTCCAGTGAGAACGTATCTAGCTACAGTATACACCATATGTCTGGGACAGAAAAGACAAGTCCTGGTGGTGTAGACTAGGCCTATAGTGATTCAGTAATTGATTGCCTGGAAATCTACAGCCCCAGAAAACCATTAATCTCTGGAGCAGTTGAGGCTTGTGCCCATTCTTCACTCCCACGGCCCAACAAAATGGCTCTAACAAGACGTATGTGTGCCAGGCAGCCCCCTGAGCACTGGCTGTAAGGGCCATTACCATATATCCATGTAATCACACTGACTTTATAATGTGCTGTAAAGGAAGGAGGTGAGGGTTGGTATTCTATTGTTGGTGACAGTGGAAGGTCAAGTATTTGAAGAGACTCGGAAGTATTATCCGAGTGCTACTGCTGTGAGATATGCAGTGCATAACTACGTTTGGTGGGGGTCAAATCCCTTTGAAAACTCCATTAAATCAGGATGCAAGTGGAAGTTTGATTCGTGAATTGAGAGAGGAGAAATGGGTTACTTTATTGATGGAACATGTTGGACTTTCCAGCAGTGGTTAAGTCAGAACATGAATAGGAGTCCTTCGAAAGTTGAAACCCCTCCGTCATACAGTACAAACACAGTTTGAGTGAGTCACACACGGGTTATAGTAATTTGGAGGTGGGCTGGCAGTATGTTTGCTGGATACAGTAGAGAGCACATCAAATATTAGAATTTTCTCCTCTTCACCTACAAAAATATATGTCAACAGAAATAAAATGTTGATCAGTGTGAGCTGTCAGTTCCAAGCAGGTTCAGGAGGATTGCCTCTTCCTTTGGAGTCAGGACTGTCATAGTTGTGAGCAGATGTTCTCTACAGCCAGGCAGGCACATAAACCACAGTTAGGTAAATTAAAGTGTCATTCCTAAAATGAGGTGTCCTCCTGTCCAATTAAAAATCGACCCCTAATCCTACCGTGTAACCCCATTAGTGAAGATGGGAGAGGAGAGTGGTCAAATCCAAGCAAATCTTCATCAAACTTACTTTTCGAACTATAAAGTGTGAATTTGTGCTCTTTTTTTATTTTGTGAGTGTTTGTACATAGCCTTGTAGGTGTTATTTTTGGAGAGGATGTTGTGAGAATAATAGATAAGGCTGTGAGATGAGCTGGAGCAACTTGCTGTCTCCCCAGCTGCTGCCAGACTTTACATAATAAAGGGAAGAGAAAGTTTCCTCCACCAAGGTTAATGGAGGGTGAACTGAGGGTCAACAAGGGAGAACACACACACAGCCGAGGGAGGCACTGCACTTTATCAAGGTTTTTATAGGCCTGTAAATGTCTCCTACAGCATGCCGCAGTCTTTAAAACTACACAGGCAGGGGGAGCTACACAGGCAGGGGGAGCTGCTTGGGGGGGGTTTATGGTTGTGTTCGGAGGTATCTGTGCCAAGGGTTGGAACTGGTTTCGAGAACAGAACAGAATAATTCAAGGGTGCCAATATATTTGACTACATCTGTACTTGTGAAAATTAGAAGAATCAATAGCCGGGCACTTGTGAAAGTTTTGGAAGAGGAGAGAGTAAAACTATGAGGTGCTGACAGTCAGTAGGCTACTGTATTACAGCTGGCCAGCCGAGAAACATCGAAAGATCCCTTTAACTTGCTGGTGATTCCTTTCACCACTAATCGCTCTGTGAATCCATGGGCTGGCACCTGACACAAACAACCTGTTCTCCCACCATTCTCCCTCAGAAAAAAAGAAGGAATCAATTTAGGGATTAAATGAAATCTTTATTTTCTAGCGAGGAACTGACAAACAAAAAAAATGTCTACTTAGTAGAGTGCTGGGAAGGGTTGCTCAAGTCTGAACAGTACGTGTGTGTGCGCATTAGGTTGTGAGAAGTCAGCAGGATGAAGAGAATTGATTTTGCAGGAAAACAACAGCGCCTCAAGAGGTGACGGCAGCCCCCTCTGCTCCCACAGAGGCCTGACGAGTCATCGCTCTAGTTTAAAGATGATTCCCTGCTGTTTTAATTCTTATGTCAAAATCACAGATACACAAACACAGGACTAGATGCAGAAAGACACAGAAGAAGGATACCAAGAACACAGACAGAAACGCACATACCAACCCTCACCACACAGGGGGTTCAATAGAGTGCATCGATGTGGAGTGATTGAGTGGAGCTCGAGCTCTGGGTCTAAGTCAGGATGACAGATGAGCGAGCCATAGGCAGATGAAGGTGAGACAGGTGAACTAGATATGGCTGTGTGTGTGTGTGTGTGTGTGTGTGTGTGTGTGTGTGTGTGTCAGTGTTTTCTGTGCAGTCATTTAATTGTGGCACAACGCGTGGAACACCACCCTACCTCAAAATCAGTTTATTTGGAGTGATTTTATTTATTTTCTTTACATTTTTAGTTGAGTGGCAACCAGGGAAAGCGTTGGGGGATAAAATGATGATGGTTTCTGTGAGAAGTACAGGCAGGGGAGCATGTTAGCCCAGGTGGCAGGTTACCAAGTTAATGTAGGCCTACCTGTTAGGTTAAATTCACTGTGTTTATGCAAGTTTTTTTGGGACATAGCATCCTATTTATGAATTTTAACTAGTTAAAAGATTAAATTTTGATTCTAGCTAATGATTAGCCCAATAGGGTAAATGCAAATAGGCAACCCCATGCTTCAGCTTATTTAATTATAGCCACTATGCTGCATCAGTTGGGCTACAGATGATAATGCTTATTGCTAATAGCATACCTGATAATATGGACCATGTTGTACCAAATCATTTTCTCAATATGTTAGGCTCATTTCTGGAAGTGGAAATTATATTTCAGATGGTGCCAGTACAATTTTATTTTCATTCGGTTTGGAGTAGTCCTTTTTAAAAAGCCACCTGAACTGAGCTTCTCAGTCTTTCTACATAAAAATCAGAGGTGTTTGTCCGTCACCAGAGACCGTTCAGAGACACGGGCCGTGATAGCACCTTTCTATCACCTGCTGTCTACCCTGTCCTTCATTGGCACCTCCAGAATCAGTGTGCCAGTCTCAACATGGCAAACACTGAGGCACCAGGGCTTCCTGTAGCCTGAAATGGGACATAGTCCTGGCCTGAGGGGAGAAGTACTCAATGGCATGGTGCCTCTCACCCACCCAAGCAAGACACTAAATGACTCAAAAATGGCATGCATCTCAATGGTCATAAAGTTATGTTTGTACTAGAGTTAAGCTGGTTATATCTGCTACTTTTCTGGTTTAGTGGCACTGAGTTATTTTGAGTGCAGAGATATGATTTTCTATATACAGTTTCTACATGGGTCATTGCATATGAAAATCAACGAATAAAAAAATGGCTTTGGAAAAAGGCCCTCGATTTGATATAGAATGATCCATAGGCCTATATGCTACAGCTAACATGCTGTGCTGACTATGGGGCCTACACTAGGCTATATATCACATCTGGCCTTGCAGCCACATCAATACCACAAAGCCAGTTAGCTGCTACTTTACCAGCACTTAACATTTAACAATTCCGCTCCATTAGGAAAGTGTACACATTGCTAAGGGCGGCTTAGCCATTCTTATCACCGAAAATCCACTTAATTGACTCCCTTCAGGCACTGGAACCCAAGTGGACGATTCTTCTTTAAAAAGCTTCTTATTCATTATTCCAGAAACACTTATTATTTTTCACAGAGCCGGAAGCTGAAGTTCTTTCTGTGTCTTATGGTACAGACAGACAGAGACGAGTCTAAACATAACTGTAGCGTATAGAGATATCACCCAGGGAGAAGTAGAATGACGAGAATATAAAAAGGGCTCATTCACTGTTTTCTTACCTTATAATTACCTCCGTTTCCTAATAATGATTGAGAAAGTTATGTATAATTTGTGCAGTCAGGTGATAAAATGCAACTGGGGGGGGGATAGTATGGGTGGTGATGCAGCATTAAGATGTATTAACAACCTAGAATGCCTGATTGTCTCTTTCAGAGGAGGTAATACAGCTAGCACTAACCAGCCTCTGGAAAGGAATAAATTGAATATCCATGGCACGGTCGGGAGCAGAGAAGGTCACAGGGGACGCGCCGAGAGTGAAGTTGTATTATGTGGCTCCAAGTTTATGGAATAGCGGTAGAGGGTGGAGAATAGATTCTCAGAGCCTCTCCTGTCTATCGCAGACCGCATCTTGACAGAGAGGATTTAAAGGTCAGGGGAGTGTTCAGATATCCCAGGATCCTTCGGGGGAGGATAGGGATGGCATGTTGCAGGGATTAGACATCTCTTTCTGTCTCCTCCCTTTCCATTTTTTTTTCAAACCACAAACACTTGCATCTCTCGTGTGTCTGTTGTGCAGTATAGGCCTATATTAAAAATTTGGTGGGACAAGGCTGGGGATCTAAGGGAACCTATCAAATATCCCAGAAAACTAAGCCGTTGAGAGCCAACAGCACAACCTGATATTGGATTGGGTTATTGATGACTAATCTGAATCTGATAGCCATATTGTATCGATGTGCCACCATCACCAGCAAAATAATAGGTGATTCCATTTAGAGGCAAAGCACAGATAGAGTGCAATGTACTGTAACCCATTACTTCCATAAAGTTTCCAATACACACCATGTCCTATCCTGCTAAGCATTCGAAATGTACTTTTGGGTATCAGGGAAAATGTATGGAGTAAAAAGTACATTATTTTCTGTAAGAATGTGTTGAAGTAAAAGAAAAAATTGTGAAAAATAGTAAAGTACAGACACCCCAAAAAACAACTTATGTAGTACTTTAAAGTATTTTTACTAAAGTACTTTACACCACTGCATCTCAGCGCCTCAGACCGAACTGGGGACCTCTGACACTAATTTGTGTTGACAACAAAAATCTTTGCCGTACCCCTAGGCAATTTAATGAGCTATTGTCTGTGGGACATTAACTACACACAGCAATTAATGTGAAAGTCACACCACTCAAAGTAATGCTCCACACACTGAAGTGATCACCAGACTGAAGTCACTCACTAGTTGGGTCACTGTAAACTGCAACAATAGCTTAATGAGTAAACATTCTGTATCGTGAATACATTATTTGTGCCTGGCAATTAATTTCTAAATGGAGGTAAAGAGCGTTATTAATCTCCATGAATCACAGGGAGAGAGAAAGAGAGACACAAAGAGAGAGCGCACACGAGAGAGTAGAGAGCACGCGAGAGACAGAAGAGAGACATAGAAGAGAGACAGAGAAGAGAGACAGAGAAGAGAGCACGCGAGACAGAAAGAGAGAGCGAGACAGCGCGTGAGAGAGCAAGAGAGAGCGAGACAGCGTGTGAGAGAGCAAGAGAGAGCGAGACAGCGCGTGAGAGAGCAAAAGAGAGGAGACAGCGCGTGAGAGAGCAAAAGAGAGGAGACAGCGCGTGAGTGAGCAAGACGGAGCGAGACAGAGAGCGTGCGCCAGAGAGTGAGAGCGTGCGCCAGAGAGAGTGAGAGCGTGCGCCAGAGAGAGTGAGAGCGTGCGCCAGAGAGAGTGAGAGCGTGCGCCAGAGAGAGTGAGAGCGAGCGCCAGAGAGAGTGAGAGCGAGCGCCAGAGAGAGTGAGAGCGTGCGCCAGAGAGAGTGCGCCAGAGAGAGTGAGAGCGTGCGCCAAAGAGAGTGAGAGCGAGCGCCAGAGAGACTGAGAGCGAGCGCCAGAGAGACTGAGAGCGAGCGCCAGAGAGAGTGAGAGCGAGCGCCAGAGAGAGTGAGAGCGAGCGCCAGAGAGCGAGAGAGCGAGCGACGGCCAGAGAGCGAGAGAGCGAGCGAGGGCCAGAGAGCGAGAGAGCGAGCGAGGGCCAGAGAGAGCGAGCGAGGGCCAGAGAGAGCGAGCGAGGGCCAGAGAGAGCGAGCGAGGGCCAGAGAGAGCGAGCGAGGGCCAGAGAGAGCGAGCGAGGGCCAGAGAGAGCGAGCGAGGGCCAGAGAGAGCGAGCGAGGGCCAGAGAGAGCGAGCGAGGGCCAGAGAGAGCGAGCGAGGGCCAGAGAGAGCGAGCGAGGGCCAGAGAGAGCGAGCGAGGGCCAGAGAGAGGGCCAGAGAGAGCGAGCGAGGGCCAGAGAGAGCGAGCGAGGGCCAGAGAGAGCGAGCGAGGGCCAGAGAGAGCGCCTGGGAGAAAACTGACAAGATGGTTTTAGGGTGTTTTCACACATGGTCCCTTTCAGACAATTTGTGAACACTCCAAAGGAACTCAAAAGAGCCTCTGAATGTGAACACAAAGCTCCACACGTTCTCTCGTCATTATTCTCGACTCGGCTACTGCAACACCGTTTCCCCTGCCATAACCCCTCACATTGGTGCCACAAAAGAGAGACGATGATGTACAGGTTCACAGAAGAAACGTGTGCCGTTTTTGAAAATTTATTAGAGATTGTCATGAATGCACAGAAATTCCAAAATGTGTGTGGAGTTTTGTACTGACACAATGTTCAGATAATTATTTTGCAATATGTGATCTATAGAGCTTCATAAGCTGTTTATTTGATTGTGAGGTTTGAATAGTGTGAGAAGAGAACATATTTGGTGACAATCACAACATATGGTACAAAATCAATGCAGGCTCTTAAAGGGGCAGTAGCCTACATTGGGTGTTACATTTTCAATTACAGCATTATGTAATTAAGCAATAATACGAGGCCACAACAGCCACCAGAGCCATGGTAAAAATGTCATAACACATGGACTTGAGTGTAGAATTGCTTTTATACAACAGGTTACTAGCATTAAAAAGCAAGATTCTTTCCCAAACCATAAATTGTTCAACAAAATGTGATGCTATATTCACTAACGCAAGTTGTCCAAGTGCAATTTTAAGCATTCTCTGGTCATTAGCTCTATTCATACTGACTGCCATGTAAAGCAAAGTCACCCGAGAGCTGGTAGACATTCCAGAACTTTGCAGGTTGCTATGGCAAAAACAGGGTTGATATGGAGGCTCCTCCCCCCCATTGCTAGCTGGCCAACTACACAGCTACTAACACAATCACTTTAGACTGAAGCTGGAAAGATAGCAAAGTAGCTGCATTTCATTTCAATAGTTATTTTATTGACATTTCTTTGTATAGATCCATAAAAACTATGCAGATTCCATGATTTCGACTGGCTGAGAAAAGGTGTCTGTCTGTCTCGTCCAGACTCCCAACAGGTTCATTATTATAGCACAGTGAAGATCGAATTTCAATGTTGTACAGTGGAGATAAAGTTTATAAGTTGCACGGCTAGGCAGATGAGAAAGTGGATCTGTAAAAGTAGTAGTGCGTTGCTAGGTAACAACGTAAACAATGGCACTTTTTATGAATGTGGCCATGTGCATATTGCCTTGTATATCATGGGCAGGATAGGCTCTAACAATGGGAATTCCAAACCATCTGTAGTAACTAAGCAATAATACATGAGACGCCATGTGTTATGACAATTGTATCATGGCTGTGATGTGGTCATAGCCACAAGGGAAAGATCATTAAATTGGACTGAGCTAGTTTTTTTTTTTTTTTTTTTTTTGGGGGGGTCACATATAGTCCTCTTTAATGTGAACTCTGGGGTAAAAACTTTGAATGAGGACTCAACTCTTTTGCCAGTTCACTTCACCTATTTTGTGGACCGAGTCCTCTTTGCATTCACATTGTTATGTTAAGGAACCAAGATCATTTTCCAACATTCACTCAATGCACTCTGGGTTTTTACAAAGTGCTGAACAAGCTATTTAATCAGAATGTGCTATCGGGCAGCTAGATATACCTACTTACATTTTGGAAGCTAATAGATTGCGTTTAGTTAAAATATGAGACATAATAATTGTAATCAGAAGATACTATTAACATGTACATTTGATTGGACACCCTAGGTAGGCTAAGCCCCCCTCTCGAGATGGTCTCAGTTCGGTTTACATCGGGGGCTCTTCTCTTTTGAGGGGTCTGAGTTCTTTATGAGTGTTCAAACTACACACAGAAAATTGACAGAGTTCACAAAAATTGTCTGAAAGGGACCAAGGGTGAAAACACCCTTAAAGACGACTGAGAACATTCTTTTAAAAGAGGACTGTGTGTGAAAACACCCTTACTTACCGATAGGAGCTTCCACGTGATTGGACGAACCTGACGAGGAATTCCAGACCAGCTCAACTTTCGTAATTCCTCTGAAAGGGGAACAAACAGAGAATTACATTATGACACTTTCAAAGAATATACAAGACCACTGAGATTCTTTGCCTGAAGAAGGCAAAAGAAAAGAGAATAATTTAAAAAACACAAATGTCAACAATTCCATATTCCACTACTAAGCTTTAGGATACAGATAAGCCTACAGCATCAGCCTAATGCATTTATCATGTTTGCTTCGGGGGGAAACATATTTCCTGGAAAGACAGCGACATGCATATTTACTGTACAGCCTATTTCCCCCAAATATTCAGAATTGCCAACACCTACAGAGATCATGATGCCAGAAAATGAACCCAAAACATATGGTCGATCTAGAGGAAAACATATTTCCTTGAAAGACAACAGCATGCAGATTTCTGAATTGCTGTATATTTTTCCCACATTCCCTGATATCCAACACATACAGGCATCGGGGTGCCAGGAAATGAATTCCAAACCCAAAGCTTCTCCTCACTGTCTCTGACTTCCATAACATTAGAATTTGATGGGTTTAAAGAGGTTTCCCACCACATTGTCAGGAGGCCGGGGTCTGGGGCCCACGAGCGTTAATGTGAATAAATCTCACAGAGAGGTGCAAATTGGACTTTTAAATTGGGAAAGATGAGCTCCCTCTGGGTCTATAAAACCACAAAAAAAAATGTTTATGCTGGATTCTTCACATAGGTTGCAAATTGGGACACAGCCAATGTAGTGCACTTTTGACCAGGGCCCATTAGTGCACTGGTCTAAAGCAGTGTACTACTGTATATAGGAAATGGGGTGTCATTTGGGATGGATGCAGCCATGGTTTAACGCTGGATACTTTCACAATATGTCCACTGCATACTTCAAACTCAGAGAGTGGACAGTGCTAAATTGAGCATAAAAACACCCCCTATTTGAAGAGGAAAGGTCTTTATTTCCATTTCCTGTTGACAACATGGACACCTATGCTGGCTACTCTACCCATTGACTACTGTAGATATGATGAGTATTATCATAACAAAAAGACTGACTGAGGAAACTGGCTGAGTACATAGCAGAGGAACATTTACATATTCAGAACAGGACAATCAGAAATGAGCTAGATAGCGTTCCTATCACAAAATAAAAGTATGACATTGATTGGGGACTTGCTAGCTGAATAGTTTTGCTTTGTACATAACTTTATAGTTCTATGGTTTGTGCACTACTCTACAGAAACCTAAAGAAATATGACCATGAACAATTTCTCTTCACTTGATGAGAGTCCTTGAACAAACATGCATATAGCAGTGAATGCACATGAGGTACAGAATTACAATTGTTTGCATTAGTCTGTGCACTAAACTATAGGAACCTTTAGATAGAGATATGACATTGAACCATCTCTCAACTCAGAGAGCCCTTGTGTATATATATATATAGAGAGAGAGAGCGAGATATGGAGATCCTATTGAATTGCAGTGAATTCTCAGTATTGCTACAGTTTGCAACTAGATTCAGGTGTGAGAAGATTTTTGTTGGAGTGGATGGAACATAATCAAAATAATTTACGCTCTGCAAATGGAACACAACTAAACCTAAAAATAGATTTTATTTTAAAATAATAATTTCATAGCTTGCTTATATTGACACACGATAACTCTTTTTGTATTCGTGGAAATACTTGAGAATACTTGATTTCCTAAACTAAACTAATTTTGTGCTGAATTACTGGCGGGACAGTAAAGCTAAATAAAATCTAAATACGGTTTTGCTCGCGGGCCAACTGTTGCCGACCCCTGCCCTATACAGTACCCTACTTTTAGCCAGAGCCCTATTGGCCATGGTAAAAAGTAGTGCACTATAAAATGGAATACTAGGATGCCATTTGGGATGCACACAAGACCTTCACCGGTGTCATTCAGCCATAATTCACAAATGGCCATGCATCGAGCCTCGCTTCAGCCTAACTAAAGTTTAGGACTGTATCATTAACATTCCGCTTGCCTATTCCAATCCAAATTCAACAAGAATCTCTTCAGTGTAATTGCATATTGTGCATTGTTTCACTCGTGTTAGGAGAGCGGGGGGAAATGATTTGAGTGTAAATGAGATGACACCGGCAGGCAAAACACCGCTTCCTCTTCCCCTCCCCCACACCACCTCCCCATCCATTCCTCCCACTCTACCTCCCTCCATGTAAAAACAGAAGCATCTCCGACTTAGGCCTAACCTCGACTCTTGTTCAGAACGCTGGCATGAAATTGGTACAACACAGCAGACATATTGATTAGTTCCAAATTACTTTGCCCGGGAGTTCTAAAACAAACGCAATAGAGTATTGTGTTACTGACAGATATTGCAATGGGAAATGTTGGCATGTTCTAAACAGGAAAGGCCTTGATTAGTCCATTGGCTAAATCAAGCATCCACTTATACAATTACGTAATACGTTGTATAGCCTATCACTAATGCTTTGTATACCATCGCCACTTAGGCTAAACAACATTCTGAGCGTGTTAGTTTTTTCATTTATTTATCCTTTTATTTATTATTTTCATTCCCATTGAGATTCAAAACCATTTTCAGGGCCTCCTGAGTGGCGCAGAGATCTAAGGCACTGCATTGCTAGCTGTGCCACTAGAGATTCTGGGTTCGAGTCCAGGCTCTGTCGCAGCTGACCGGGAGACCCATGAGACGGTGCACAATTGGCCCAGCGCCATCTAGGTAAGGAGAGGGTTTGGCCGGCAGGGATGTCCTTGTCCCATCGCGCACTAGCGACTCCTGTGGCGGGCATTGTGCAGTGCATGCTGACACACCAGGTGTACGGTGTTTCCTCCGACACATTGGTGTGGCTGGCTTCCGGGTTAAGTGGGCATTGTGTCAAGGAGCAGTGCAGCTTGGTTGGGTTGTGTTTCAGAGGTGGCACAGCTCTCGACCTTCGCCTCTCCCGAGTCCATAAAGGAGTTGCAGCGATGAGACAAGACTGTAACTACCAACTGGATACCACTAAATTGGAGAGAAAACTGGGTAAAAAAAATACAACTAAAAAAAGATAACATTTTTCAGAAGGGAGCAAGAAATCAAGCATTTATTAGATATACACCATATAAAATTAACAACACAGTGACGGTAGGCATAGGATAAAGGCTTGCCTATAGGACATAGCAATTGATCCATATTTCCTCTCTGTATCTCCAGGGTCTCGACTGACATACATAGATTCTATAGTGAATCACAGCCCACAGAACACTATGGTCGCGTCCCAATAATCTCGCCTTCCTCCTGAAGTGTGCAATCGTAACTGACATCAACCTTACGGTGGGGAGAGAGAGTCGTACACAGCCTTATACACTTTCTCTCCTCTGCGTCGATGATCTCCAAAGACAACCGTTCTCATGGCCATACGTGCAAGGCTTCAGTGTTTGGGAGGGCTGGAGGCCAGACATTTACCTGGCACCAGCTGGCCAGCAGTGTGAGAGCATCTGCCTGCTGCAGCCATACATCACAGGAGGAATATCACCGAACATGACGGAACACACCCTCTGTGCTCGCTGCATTTTAAAACACTACTCGAAACTGACAAAGGTGGCCGAAGCTGGAAAAATCGAAACTGGGAAAATCTCAAATTACATTCTGTTCACGCATAGGGATTAGGTCAAAAGTACTGCACTACATGGGTCCCCTCTGATTGAAAGAAGTGCACTAACGGTTGAAAATTAGTGCATTATAAAAGGTTATCGAATATTATTTAAGATGCGGTCTGCATGTCCCTTTAACATCCTCTCCCTAGCTGACTCAGTCAGATAACTGATGAGGAAATTCCATCCGGAGCTCCTGCTACATGGGGAAGGAAACAACACGACCGTGCTCAGTTTCCTAGAGCCAGGTCTTAAAATTGCAAATGCTGTTTCATTACTGGCCGGAGCTGTCTTGTTTCTCAGAAAACACGGCTTTTTCAAGAATGTATCACATGTTCATTAGAATAAAATAGCAAAGCCTGAAGCACTAGATGAACAAGGTCCCTGGGGACGTGGAACAAGGTCCCTGGGGACGTGGACCCAGGACTAAATCAAATCAGAAGTCTCAGAGCCCTGTGTGAGATTATGAGGGGAAAGCACAGTGTGAAGCACGTCAGTCAGCATTGTGATTGTGTCTGAGCTATGAGGCTAATCTAAGAGAAACAGAGGAAAGGCGTATCCTGGACAGGGTGATACAGGCCAAGTCAAATGAAAATGCCAGCACAGACTACGAATGACAAATAGGATATACTGTAGGCCTATTTCTTCTAAAGAGAGGGTGGGTGACTCAGTCAGGCTTCGACCTCTGGAATCACAAACACAGATAGTTAAGACATGGAAAATGTGTAGAATTGCAGGAAATAACCTTTAAAAACATCAATACTCTGCCCCGTGCAAAATGTGTAAAATTGGTTGGAAATTAGCTTTAAAACTGCAACAAAAAAAGGGGGGGGGTATTGGTATCCACCGCTGCTGAAAAATCCTAGGGGAAACACTATGTTATGTCATAGACTCTCTCTCTCCCTGAGACCACTTCCTATCCTATCCCAGTCCTTAGACTAGAGTTAATGGTTTATTCATGAGCTCACACCGGACAGGTCTTGGCTACAGTACAGTTTCACTTGTGGCCTCGCCGGTACTTTGTAACATCGTGTACCTCCCGTTTAAGCATTGTAACAGCTGTATCCCTATGGGTGAAGTTGAATTAATGGATGCTAAATACCTTAAAAATATGGCCATGTTTATAATGTACTGTACAATCCCAACACAGATTGTGTTGTTTCATTCTCCAGCTGGAGAGTCAAGTGCTTGGATTTGAGTCCAAATCATGTGTGTGTGTGCGTGAAAAAGAGGAATATAATAAAATATATAGAAAAGGCAAGACAGGCCATTTATCAGGAAAGATGAGAGCTGTCAGTCTGTGTGCTGACTGAGTGAGGTAGTCAGTTGGGAAGCCGGAGCCATGGTCGATTCAAACACTACTCAGACGGAGAGGGGGCAATGGGGCGGACAGACAGCCAAGAGGTCCTCACACACAGCTCACATTCACAGACTCACACACAACCAAAAAGCGTAGAAAACACCCATCAATAAGCAAACACCTCACTCAACTTCTTCTGACCGACTCCCCTGTTGCCACAATTCCACTACAGCCCCCTATTTTCAACAAATACCAAAACAAAGCCCTCTCTTGAATAAAAGCATGTCAACAACACAAAACAAACACTTACTTAATAAAGTGATACGCTATAATATCAGACAGTGACAGCAGATCCCGTAGGCCTATTTCTATCACGGCCGACAACAACCCAATAAAGAAACATCCCCAGTAACATCCCGATACACTCCGATGTAGGCCTGTAAAACTAAAGGTGGACAGGCTACAATCTCAGTGGCAGGCAGATCCCCTTTTCTTCAAACGCAGGGGCCCAAGACAACATCCCCAGCAGATAAACTAGGGCCTATCTCCACATCATCACTATCATGGCTAACAGGGATGTCACCCGGGCTGACGCATTTATGCGGCGCTGTAAAAGTTTTAGCTGATGCTCTAAACCTTAAGCACTATGTCTGTCTGTGTGAGAGGCAGAGTACAGTGCTGTTAACTCAGGTAAAGGACGAAGAGACAAGCAGCTGGTGACGACAGGCTCGTGAACTAATAGGAGTCTTGTAAAAAGATACTCCTCCGTATTACCACCTGGATTCTGGACGATGGAATGTACTCTACATCCCAAATGGTACCTTGCGCTCTATAAAGTGCACAACTTTTGACTCAAGCATATATAGCACACTAGGCCTATATAGGGTATAGGGTTCCATTTGGGACATAGCCATGGTGAGATATAGTGCAGATGACTGGGGAGTGAATGGTACAGTAAGGACCCTGTCAACTCCCCCCTAGCCCGGCCTCTCAAAGTCACTGCAGAGAGAGGTGGTTGGCTTCTTAAACTGATTGCATTATAAATTCCCCTACTTCTTATAAACGATCCTACTTCTCTCATGATGTTAACAACGTACAATATTCTAATTTCAGATGACACTTTTAAAAAACTTTTTTGAACTTCTCCCTAGTCCCTAAAGTGTGTGTGATGCCAGCTTTTTAATGAGGTTGAGTTAAAATAAAAAGTTTTAGTGCCAGTTTTGAGGCAGGACACCAGATCTCTATATTGGTTGTGACTTGGCTCATGGGGAGTTCACAGTCAGTCTTTGTTCTACTATGGGAAGACCAAGTTCTGCATGGCTGCCATTGAACCACACTGTAATCTAGTGAATCATACTTTTTCACTTTTTCCACATTTTGTCACGTTACAGCTTTATTCTAAAATTGTTTGTTTTTTTAAATTACCCTCATCAATCTACACACAATACCCCATAATGACAAAGCAAAAACTGGATTTTAGACATTTTTGCTTATTTATTCAAAATAAAACACTTAAAAATCACATTTACGTAAGTACTCAGACCCTTTACTCAGTACTTTGTAGAAGCACTTTTGACAGCGATTACAGCCTCGAGTCTTCTTAGGTATGATGCTACAAGCTTGGCACACCAGTTATTTTCAGGTCTCTCCAGAGATATTCTATTGGGTTCAAGTCCGGGCTCTGGCTGGGCCACTCAAGGACACTCAGAGACTTGTCCCGAAGCCACTCCTGCGTTGTCTTGTCTGTGTGCTTAGGGTTGTTGTCTTGTTGGAAGGTGAACCTTCTCCTCAGCAGTCTGAGGTCCTGAGCGCTCTAGAGCAGGTTTGCATCAAGGATCTCTCTGTACTTTTCTTTGTTCATCTCTTCCTCTAACCTGAATAGACTCCCAGTCCCTGCAGCTGAAAAACATCCCCACAGCATGATGCTGCCACCACCATGCTTCACCGTAGGGATGGTGCAACGTTTCCCCCTAGAACTTACGCTTGGCATTTAAGCCAAAGAGTTCAATGTTGGTTTCATCAGACCAGAGAAATGTTGTTTCTCATGGTCTGAGAGTCCTTTAGGTTCCTTTTGGCAAACTCCAAGCGGGCTGTCATGTGCTTTTTCCTAAAGAGTGGCTTCCGTCTGGCCACTCTACCATAAAGTCCTGATTGGTGGAGTGCTGCAGAGATGGTTGTCCTTCTGGAAGTTTCTCCCATCTCCACAGTGAAACTCTGGAGCTCTGTCAGAATGAACATCGGGTTCTTGGTCACCTCCCTGACCAACGGCCTTCTCCCTTGATTGCTCAGTTTGGCCGGGTGGCCAGCTCTAGGAAGAGTCTTGGTGGTTAAAAATGTATTCCATTTAAGAATGATGGAGGCCACTGTGTTCTTGGGGACCTTCAATGCTGCAGAAATGTTTTGGTACCCTTCCCCAGATCTGTGCAGACACAACCCTGTCTCGGAGCTCTACGGACAATTCCTTCGACCTCATGGCTTGGTTTTTGCCTTGACATGCACTGTCAACATTGGAACCTTATATAGACAAGTGTGTGCCTTTCCAAATCATGTCCAATTAATTGAATTTACCACTGGTGGACTCCAATCAAGTTGTAGAAACATCTCAAGGATGATCAATGGAAACAGGATGAACTGGAGCTCAATTTCGAGGCTCATTGCCGATGGTCTGAATACTTATGCAAATAAGGTATTTTTGTTTTTTATTTGTATTACATTTCTTAACATTATTAAAAACCTATTTTCCCTTTGTCATTATGGGGTATTGTGTGTAGAATGATGAGGGAGAGAAAGTATTTAATACATTTTAGAATAAGACTAACGTAACAAAATGTGCGAAAAGTCAAGTGGTCTGAATACTTTCCGAATGCACTGTATATTATGACGACTGGTTTTCATGCAAACTTTTTCATTGAGAGGTACTGCAACAAACATCTCAGTTAGATGTAAAATTGTGCGACTATTATCTGCTCGGCTAAAATGTAAAAAGAGTAATCTTAGATGAATTCAGACAATTTTGAGGAAGTGTATGTATACAGCGTCTCAAAATGGACAAACAGTACTATTGCCGCTTTTTTCTTGTTTCTCAAGCGAAGGTCTTTTAAGGTAATATGCGAGCACACCCGTTCGATTCGCCAATAGGCAGAAGCTTTTAGACACACTTTCCTAAGAAGCTCGTCAGCCACTGAGTACTGCATAAGTTCAACTGGGGGAAAATTCCATCGTTGGTGGCCAGAGGCCTTTCAAGTCTGGATTCCTCCAATGGGGATGAAAAGCTGTTGATAAAGTCGAAAGGAGACAAACACACTAAAAGCAACTCAAGTTGGTGCTCTACAGCAGTTAGGAACTTAGGCCTACTTCAGAGTAGCCTTAACATATTACTGGCCTGGACAGGCAAAAACAACTTGTATTGGTTACCATACACCTGACTTTGTGTGCTAAGTAATAACGCACAAAGGAATTAGCAATCAGAAGAGGGAGACAACTGGCACTTGAGGGCCTGCCTGGTGAGACCAGCTACAGTTGAGCAGCTTTCGGCCTAGGGCATCGCCATGAGAGACATAATCATCACAGTACTTGTCATTTAGCCTCTGGTCTTAAATGAACACTGAGGTCTGTGAAATGCTGTACCACACCAGACAGAAACTTGAGCTACTATAGTGGTTCAACTTTGCAAAATTTAGATGCTGTTAATGTTTTTGCGGGATGAGTGTCTTGCGCTCCTACTCTACGGTCCACTCTCCAGGGCATTCATCATTGGATGATCGTCTTAATAGACAACTTACCTAAACTCTAAGACTTTTTCATAGAAAACCATATTTTGGAGGATCATACTTTCATCTAATTTTCATACACACTGGAGAAATACATCAGAAACGCAATCCCAGTTAAGATTTTCAACAAAATGTCAGAATTGAGTTGAATTAGATGCCCACTTTGAGTTCTGATGTCAACTGAGGGCACACAGTCAATGTATTGTAATGTTTTAAAAATTGTATAAACCGCCTTAATTTTGCTGGAACCCAGGAAGAGTAGCTGCTGCCTTGACAGCAGCTAATGTGGATCCATAATAAATACAAATGTTTCAGTCAGAAGGCAGGGAGGGGCAGAACTAGCCTAACTTTCCTCTTTCAAAGAGGATATATTTTATCCCAAAAAAAGGAGGTTAGATTAAGATAATGATTCATGTCTGTGTCTGGAATGGCAGCCTATTTGTCATAGGCCTATATTGCACAACTTTTGACCAGGTGCCATTTCAGACACATCCCATGCACAGTATTTCTATTGGTTATCAATCAGTGCTTAGCTAGACCCCTGCCTGAGGCCAGGGAGGTTCAGTTGGGTAAACTCCAAAGCAGGATCAATGAGTTAGCCAGCTATCTTTGATAAGAAAGCTCAACTTAGATATGCGTTTTAAGTTGTTGAATCAATCAGTCCAGGGGTTCCCAACCTTTTTTCCCCCAGGGCCCCCTTTTTCACCTTTGAAAAATGTCACACCCTCCCAGCGTTCTTATTATTATTGTTTATTGAGATAGCCTTTATTAAAAATACTTTCAGCTTGATTGTTTAATTTGAGGGATGTAGGAAACTTTTGTTTTGAAGCTAATTTAATGCAATTCTACATAGTCTAAACAGACTCATTATTTATTTTAGGTAGGCTATCATAATACATTACAATTATAAATGGATAAGAAAAATAAAGTGCAGACCAGATTTAACCAAATTGTATTCCGCTACCAAATATGTTTTATGATCATTTATATTAACCCTCAATTTAATTATACATGATGTTTAACAGAAATTGACTAGATGAATTGATAGCGACAGAGTCACACATTGTATAACAATACTTCCCATGCAAAGTCAATTTGTTTTTACTCCTCCACTTTATAGAGTCGTATCTCCGATTCTGAATGTCAGAGACAAATCAAAAAGATATCCACATGTGCAGAGTCGCATTTTCCTCGGGCAAATCAAGGAAGGCCCCGCACCTACCCACGTTGGTGCCCCCTAGGTTGGGAACCCCTGAATTAGACCGTGCCCACCCATTTCAAGCTTATATTTCCAAAACAAAATCTAAATATTTAGGTAGCTTGCTAACCCCATGGACTTTGCTTTGTAGTATACCCCTCTGGTTCAGAATAAACCTAGCCTGGTGACTTCTGTGACCTCATTGGGTCCCAAAATTAGGCTATTTTCAATGCTAACTTTGCATACAACCTATTACGTAAAGCACTGGGTACATAAACATTTTGACAGATAGAATTTCATGACTTCTCCATTATTTTTAACCAAATTTCCAAGACCAACAATTGGAGGCGTCTCTACGCAAGTATACATTTCTTTTTTTTGGTCTTTTTTAGCAGACGCTCTTATCCAGAGTGAATTACAGTAGTGAGTGCATACATGCTCATACTTTTTTCCGTTCACACAACCCTGGGGTATCGACACTGGGAGGCTAATCGCTAATCACATGTAGCCTACTGTCGTTCTGCAAGGCACTTAACAACACCCCCCCCCCCACACACACAGTAAAATACATGTTAGGCAACTGTATAAAACACGTGTTCAACCCTCGGTCTGGAAATCTACTGGGTGTTCAGGCTATTGATCCAGCCCTGCTCAAACATCAAAGTCAGTTTATCAAGGTCAGGTTGAGCAACTGCTTTCTAAAATGGTTGACCACCCTTGATGTAAAACATTGTAACATTTTATAAAATAATTCAATATGTGAGGCGGCCAACGAGAACCCTTCAGATGTCGCACCAACTCTGTTGGGGGAAAAACCCAAAATTCAACAAAAAAATATGATTGATTGTTTTTGACACTTTAAACCATTTACTTTATTGTAATGTAAAAATGTTGTTTGATAACTTAAGGAAAATAGTAGATTTTGAAGGTTTTTCTATATTAGCCAGCATGCCCAATTTGAAAACGCTAGCTCCAACTTCCCTAACCTGAAAAGTGTTGCAGCTGACTTGTCCCATTCAAGATAACGTGCAACAGATCAATGAAATCAGACTGGTTAAGACACAGAATAATTAGCTGGCTAGTTAGTAATGTAGTAGTATAAAGTTGTCACTTACATTCAACAATGTAGTTATGAATAAAAGTGGGTCAGATTTTCATTTTACCTTCAAGTAGCACTTTGTGCTGGGGGCAATAAAAGGCTACTCTAAAATGTCCAGTTTTGTCACAACACAAAGAATTTGACAGTAAGTCCAGCCTCACAGACCACGTGTAACCACGCCAGCCCAGGACCTCCACATCCGGCTTCTTCACCTGCGGGATCATCTGAGACCAGCCTCCCGGACAGCTGATGAAACTGAGGAGAATTTCAGTCTGTAATAAAGCCCTTTTGTGGCGAAAAACTCATTCTGATTGGCTGGGCCTGGCTCCCGACCAGGTGGGCCTATGCACTCCCAGGCCCACCCATGGCTGTGCCCCTGCCTAGTCATGTGAAATCCATAGATTAGGGCCACATTTATTTATTTCAATTGACTGACTTCCTTATATGAACAGTAAAAGTAAAATCTTTGAAATTGTTGTTTATATTTTTGTTCAGTATATATCAAAAATAAAACGACTATGTTAGGCTACAAATCTTTTTATACAGCTGAATTAAGTCCACAGTTTTTCAGGAAATATATACTGTATTTTCTAGATTAGTAATATTTATCGTAGAAGTGTTTATTTTGCAGGCTGACTAGCAAATATTATGTTGCAATGTCCCATACATTGGATGCCCAAATCAACTGGAAGTATTGCAGCCACATAATCCCCCAAAAATGTCACATCGAATCTCTTTAGAAAGAGGGAGACAGAAACAGGTGACATAGCGAGAATGAGAGAGAAAGTGACAGCAAAAGGGAGAGAGAAGGGGAGACAGAGTTCAAATGAAAGAGATGAGAGCCTGTGAATGAGATCCATTCATATTCTCGCTCTCAGTGATGATAAATGGGTTTTGCCTGCTCTTGCCATGGTCTATCTGGCCTTAGTGCTGTAAAGCCTGCTCTGTTCCGCTGTCAGCCTGCCTACCTCTGCAAGGTTCACTGCTCTGTCTGGAGAAACCCAGAAATCCTGACATAGACAGACTGCACTAGTGCTAAACATCAAAACACACCCACCCACAAACACAGATGGCTGATGATTGCTTGAATTAGATACAAAAACTAAATATTACATCTGGAAAAACTAAAGTACCTGATTGTCACAAAGATTTTGAAAAGAAAATTAGGAGCATGGGAACTGGGAATGACAAGAAAAATAATGATTCCTTTTTTAGGCCTAAGGGTTTCAGCCTCGTTCTCTCCCATGACTCATCTACTAATCATTAAACAGGTGAGAGTGGAGCAGTCAGTCAGTTGTTCACACACAACTCTGGAGACAAATCACAACATGATGGAGGGCTAGACCCACAAACGAGGCTGCAATCCATCAGGCTGAAGAAAGAAGCGCACGCACACACCTTCCCTGACACACACACACACACACTTCCCCCAACATCAAGGACAAGAGTCATAGCAGTCGTTCTACACTAGAGGGCAGAGTCTCCCCCGATAGATAGCTGTGTGATTGAGAAAGGGATGAGGAGATGAGGTTTGAGCAAGAAAGAGCGACAGTGTGTGAGAGATGGAGGTTTAAGCGAGCTCCGTTGGTAGTGAAAGGACTGATCAATGGCTATGTAGTGCTACAGATGCTGTGATGTCAGAGGGGAGACCAGGACAAAAAACAGGTCGGCCACCTCAACCACTGGACAACACAACCATCCGTCTCTGTCAACACCTCTCTCGCTGTCTGTTCACTCGCTCCCTATAGGCTCTCTCTTTCTCTCCGTCAATCAATCCATCTCCCTCTCTCTCTGTCTCTTAATTATGGCCTCTGAATTAAATTCATCGCTGGCACCATGTGTCTGGCTAGTATAAGACTATTTTGAAGATAAATACACAATGCAGAGAATGAGAGGACGAGAGTACTATAAACTAAATATAACACTAATGGTCAATAGGGAATTGTCAATGTAAATAGGAGTTGGTTTTCAGTTCTAAACAGCTGTTTAGAATCTGTGAAATGTCACTCCTGAACTCAGAGCTACGTTCTGTACATTGAGTCTGGAGCAGGATACTGGTTATCTGGCCATTGGCCCAGTGGTACTGCAAGGACTTCTGATTGGTCAACCCCAGGCTAGGCTGGGGGGCTATAAATGGCATTCTGTTCCTTTGTTCGGTGGAGAAAAGCTGAGGAGAGGGGAGACTGAACATCTACCTCCCAGCAGAACATCTTGACTTGTCCTTTTCAAATAAACCTATTTTTCTCCCCCTGATTTGCTTTGAAGTTTGTGTTACTGAAGAATAACATAAATTGCTAACACTTCTTGCCGACAGGTCAGGGCTTTGGGATGACCACTCCAATACCTTGACTTTATTGTCCTTAAGCCATTTTGCCACAACTTTGGAAGTATGCTTGGGGTCATTGTCCATTTGGAAGACCGAGTTGCGACCAAGCTTTAGCTTCCTGACTGATGTATTGAGATGTTGCTTCAAAGTATCCACATAATTGTACATCCTCAAGATGCCATCTATTTTGTGAAGGGCACCAGTCCCTCCTGCAGCAAAGCACCCCCACAACATGATTCTGTCACCCCCATGCTTCGTGGTTGGGATGGTGTTTTTCAGCTTGCAAGCATCCCCCTTTTTCCTCCAAACATAACAATGGTCATTATGGCCAAACAGTTCCATTTTTGTTTCATCAGAGCAGAGGACATTTCTCCAAAAAGTATGATCTCTGTCCCCACATGCAGTTGCTAACCATAGTCTGGCTTTTTAAATGGTGGTTTTGGAGCAGTGGCTTCTTCCTTGCTGAGTGGCCTTTCAGGTTATGTTGATATAGGACTCGTTTTACTGTGGATATAGATACTTTTGTACCCATTTCCTCCAGCATCTTCACAAGGTCCTTTGCTGTTGTTCTGGGATTGATTTTGACTTTTCGCACGAAAGTACATTCATCTCTAGGACCCAGAATGCGTCTCCTTCCTGAGCGGTATGACAGCTGCGTGGTCCCATGGTGTTTATACTTGTGTACTATTGTTTGTACAGATGTACGTGGTACCTTCAGGCATTTGGAAATTGCTCCCAAGGATGAACCAGACTTGTGGAGGTCTACAATTTTCTTTTCTGAGGTCTTTGCTGATTTGTTTTCATTTTCCCATGATGTCAAGCAAAGAGCTACGGAGTTTGAAGGTAGGCCTTGAAATACATCCATAGGTACACCTCCAATTGACACAAATTATGTCAATTAGCCTATCAGAAGCGTCTAAAGCCATGTCAGCATTTTCTGGAATTTCCCAAGCTGTTTAAAGGCACAGTCAACTTAGTGTATGTAAACTTCTGACCCACTGGAATTGTGATACTGTGAATTATAAGTGAAATAATCGGTCTGGAAACAATTGTTGGAAAAATGACTTCCAACCTAAGTGTGTATGTAAACTTCAGACTTCAACTATATATATAAACATAGAGATATATATATAATACAACTTTTGACGTTAATGTAATGTTATTGTTAAGTGAGAAAACCACTCTGGAAAAGGGTGGAACAGCTCTTTCGGATGTGAGCATGAAAGAGATTATAAAATTGACTGTCTAGTGATATAAAAAGCCATTTCAAAGTAGAGCAGGAGACACGGGTGAAAAAGTCCGACGTGAACCCCACCTGTGGGCTCTCTGTCCCCTCTATCTATTCTCACACTGAATTGGGCATGGCAGATCAGGTTTCAAGCAACTGGTCAGCACTGCCTGTCCTTGAGTCAACAGATTCTGACAGCAGTGACGAACGATGTCTTAGGCCAACCAGAACACAGGCTGTAAAAGGGAGTAAAGACAAACCTCTAGAGACTGTGATCACACACAAATCAGCATCTCCAAAACAGTTGGATGAATGGTCAAAAACTTTAAAGTATTCACGAGACGTGGTTATCAGAGTTGTGCAGGTTCCGAGTGAAACCAACAACATTATTTGTTCAGCAAAAGAGAAACCTGGAGTATGTCCTTATTGCAACGAGAATGTTGGAAAAGAAAACGGGATTTTATGAGAAGTGGCCAGGAGAAGAAGAGTCCGTTTAAGGGAAAATGGAAACAGAACAAAAGCCTCAATGACACAACACTTATGGAGACATTTAAGAAGCTCTCTCCGGCTCAGCAGCAGAGTTTGCTGGATGCTGTGGAGGTAAACTAATAAACTCCCTCTTACGTCCCATCTCAGCTGGTGTATATATGAAATCGGATGGAATAAACGTGAACATGATGGTTAACTTTGCATTAGATTTCTTTTAGTAGATACGGGTGCTGAAGTCACTGCATTTCCCATATCGTAAGCAAAACACATATGTCCTCAGCACACGGGCAAGAAGATGAGAGCAACAGGAGTAGGGGGAAGAGGAAGACAGATATGAAACAGACCAAACCATTATCAATTTCTATTGGTCCAATGAAGAATTATGCAGGAATCTATAGTTCAGAATCATGCTATGTGGACTACGAAGAACATTGAGTGTGGAACTTTGGATATGGAACCAGTGTGCTTGACAGGTGTTGCACCACTTTGCACAAAACAATATCCCACTAGCAAGGAAGCTATGGATGCTACTAAAGTAGTGGGTAAAAAGATCTATGGGACATGGGTATAGTTGAAAAGATACCATGTAATCCAGCTACTCTGATGTATCCTACAGATACCACATTACTTGAACAAGACAATGCTTAACTATTGTATACAACTCTCTAATGGGGAATAACCCCCGAGGGGGACATGACGTAGTGCCGGGACAGTGTGTGATGGTACAAAAATATGTGACAGACACATTAGGGCCAACATGGGAAGGTCCTAATCAAGGTTCGCTCATAACGAGGTCAGCAGTAAAAGTTCAGGGAAAAATCGCGATGGACACATGTCATTCATTGCAATGTTGTCGATATCAATGACAAAGCAGGGCCTGGAGAATAAAGAACTGATTGGTCCCCCGATTGCTAATCAATCTCGGGTGAAGAAGCATAGTAAGATGATCAGAACCTGATACAGTGGGGCAAAAAAGTATTTAGTCAGCCACCAATTGTGCAAGTTCTCCCACTTAAAAAGATGAGAGGCCTGTAATTTTCACCATAGGTAAACTTCAAATATGACAGACAAAATTAGAAAATAAATCCAGAAAATCACATTGTAGGATTTTTAATGAATTTATTTGCAAATTATGGTGGAAAATAAGTATTTTAGTGAAATGTTGGGTATATGGAGAGATGTTAATTGGTATAAGGTGATTATTGGGAATAATTTGGGTGAGAATGTTGAGTATCAACATGCGAGAGTACCTAGTTCTGCAGTTCCTTCCATCAATCGAGATTACCAATGACACTAATCAGCGACCACCTTACCTAGTTATTACACATGCCCCTGTTGGGTGGTTATGTTTAAATAGGTCACTCTCTAGGAATTTGTATCAACTGCACCAGGACGCATGCGTTTGTCAAAATAGGACAGTAAGTGTGATCAGACAACAGATCTACCGATCTGCCTGTGATAGTACTAATGTCTAACGTCTGCTGAATTGACTCAGTAATAACACTATGACTACTTTTATGCCAATACCTTCAGTAATATCATCAATAATGGCATGATAGCTCCTAATGGGACTTACTTTATCTGCGGATCCTATGCCTATTCCTGGTTACCAAAGTTGAGGCAAGGGTCGTGTTATTTGGGATATGTCGTACCCCAGTCATAAACGTGGGATTATAGAAACGGAGAGATTCTCTGCGATTGATTTTCCCACTGATGGTATTTCTAAAATAGCACGGGAAGTTATTAATAAGGCTAGCTCTTTGGAAATCCTAGCTAATAGTACAGCTGAGAGTCTTGAGTTAATTACAGCTGAGATGGTTGCCATCTCAGTCTGTGGCAATGCAAAATCGTTTGGCCCTTGATTATCTTCTGAATACTGTGTTTATATTCCTGATAATTCTGAGGAAATAACTGACCTAATCCAAAAGATCAGGACTGAGGGCGCTAAATATCATGATTACATTCCAGATTATCTAGGCTTAGTCATGTGGTTGTCTTCCACATTCAGTACATGGGGGGCTATAAATGGCATCCTGTTCCTTTGTTCGGTGGAGAAAAGCTGAGGAGAGGGGACACTGAACATCTACCTCCCAGCATAACATCTTGATTTGTCCTTCTCAAATAAACCTATTCTTCTCCCCCTGATTTGCTTTGGAGTTTGTGTTATTGAAGAATAACGTAAATTGCTAACACTAGTCAGTTTGGATATGTAATAAAGCAGCGACAACTCCATTTAAAAAGCAGACTGCAGGCCTGGTATAATCAATGTTGACAGGCTTAGAATCACTGACTGTACACTGCTGCCTGACCCGGCCTCCATCCATCTCCCTTTCTCTCATCCTACTCCCAGGACACTAGAATAATAGAGAGACAGATGAAGACATGCATCGGTATATGGATGGCTTTAAATCCTCGTATGACCTCGCCATCCTGGATTGCTGCCGTTTTGCAAGCTTAGACCCAACTTTGCTATTTTGTGATTCTTTTGTCATTTATTTTTACTCTATTTTCATTAAATGTATCCGCTATTATTTCTTACAACCGACAAGAACTCTTGAACATCAGATCGGCAGTTACTTACCCCAATTCCGGCTTCTAATTCGACTCATCTGCCCTGGGCTCTCTCTGCCATTTTCAGGCTACCCGAAAGGGAAAACGCCAGCGTTACAGAGGCAAGAGAAGGGGATCCCGGTGAGATTAACGCGAAGGGAAAACCGGCCACCTCTTCCCTCCATTCTACTGGCTAATGTACAGTCACTTGATAATAAGATAGATGACCTCCGATCTAAGATTTGCTACAAACGAGACTCTCGGCCCTTACAAAAATGTACCATGGTCCTACTATGATACTTTCACTTATACCATGATATAGTCAATCATGGAAATGTACCATGGTTTTAGCTTTGAAGTATGATGGTACTGCAATGATCCTAAATAATACCATAGTATTGCCTCATTGAAATAGCATGGTTTGAAACTGCATTACAAATTCAACCAAAAATTATCATACGGTACCATCTTTATTAATTGTGATTTACTGTTGTACAATATAATTATGCTTTAAATAAATAAAACCCACAAGGTCAAAAGAGGTTGGTTGGCATTATATTGATGAATTTATTTACCTGTATGGGCAAATTTCTAATAAAGTCAGAGGCAGGCTACCATTGTTGGTCCTAGTTTGTCTGTAACATCAAAGAAAAAGGGAAACTGTTGCTGTGAAAAAGGGGAAATACTTTCTGTATTAATAGTACTGGGTTTTTTTGCTCATATTTGGGTTCCCTGTGTTGCCAACCTGAAATGTGGGAGAATGTGAGATATCTGGTAGCCTTATCTTTGGAATTTTGGAATAATTTACAGTAGTTCTAGTCAAGGGGTGCTGTGCTTGTTTTGGCCCACAGAGAGAGCCGCTCGCTCTAGTGGTTTCTTCACACGCTCTCATGCTACAGTGGCTCCTGCGCTAGACTGCCTAGTTAGTGAGTCAGTGAGAGAACCACCAGATAAACAAAATATTTTAAATGTTACCATTACGGTGAGAGAGTTATAAATAAAGCATAGGGTATGAAACACCAAGTTAAGCGGATTGTAATAATATAGCCAATTGTCATTTTCCGATGATGTTTTGATAGTTTAATTAATTAATAAATGTCCGTTAGCATAGAAGATAACGTCAGGTAAAGTTAGCTTCAGTCAAGCTAGCCTATCATAGTCATGGTGACAGGACCAACGAACATTCACAGATAGTATACACAAAGGGAAACATTGTAACTTGGTGTTTTTAGGGATATGTTTAAGCAACAAGGCCCAAGGGGGTGTGGTATATGGCCAATATAACACGGCTAAGGGCTGTTCTTAAGCACGACGCAACGCGGAGTGCATGTATACAGCCCGCAGCCGTGGTATATTGGCCATATACCACAAAGCGCTGAGGTGCCTAATTGCTATTATAAACTGGTTACCAACGTTACTGGAGCAGTAAAAATAAATGTTTTGTCAGCCAATCAGCATTCATGGTTTTAACAACCCAGTGAATAATAAGAATTACATAATTAAAATGTATCTATGAGATAAGAATGTATACACTGCATGACCAAAAGTATGTGGACAACTGCTCGTCGAACATCTCATTCAAAAATCACGGGCATTTATATGGAGTTGGTCCCCCCTTTTCTGCTATAACAACCTCCACTATTCTGGGAAGGCTTTCCACGAGATGTTAGAACATTGCTGTGGGGACTTGCTTCCATTCAGCCACAAGAGCATTAGTGAGGACGGGCACTGATGTTGGGCGATTAGGCCTGACTCGCAGTCGTCATTCCAATTCATCCCAAAGGAGTTCGATAGGGTTGAGGTCAGGGCTCTGTGCAAGCCAGTCAAGTTATTCCACAACAAACGCGACAAACCCTTTCTGTATGGACCTATGCTTTGTGCACAGGGTCATTGTCATGCTGAAACAGGAAAGGGCCTTAGCCAAACTGCCACAAAGTTGGAAGCACAGATTCGTCTAGAATATCATTGTATGCTGTAGTGTTAAGATTTCCCATCACTGGAACTAAGGGGCATAGCCCACACCATGAAAAAGAGCACCCGGCGGTCTTGTTCTCTGAGCTTGTGTGGCCTACCACTTTGCGGCTGAGCCGTTATTGCTCCTAGACATTTCCACTTCACAATAACAGCACTTACAGTTGACCGAAGCATCTCCAGCTGGGCAGAAATTTTGCAAACTGACTTGTTGGAAAGGTGGCATTCTATGACGGTGCCACAATGAAATTCACTGAGCTCTAAGTAAGGCCATTCTATTGCCGATGTTTGGCTATGGAGATTGCATGGCTGTGTGCTCGATTTTATACACCTGTCAGCAACAGGTGTGGCTGAAATAGCCACAGAATCGTATACGAGTAGCCAAGTCAGTTGAATGAGAGACAGACAACTGAAAACTGTATTGTTGAGAGAAGTACCAGAAACTAACATTTTTAATTCTCACCATACTCTATCCAGGTCCCAAGTTTTAAGAGGGTACACAGTAGACCAAGTGTGTTGTGGTTCACTATGAGCTAAAGGGGTTTAAGAGGGAACTAGGCCTACGCTTTGCATTTGAAGTAGTCAATGTTGCATCACGTGAGTACATTTTTCATTTGTCATTTAGCAGACGCTCTTATCCAGAGCGACTTTAGGTAATGAGAGCATACATTTTCACACTTTTTCGTACTGGTCCCCTGTAGGAAATGAACCCACAACCCTGGTGTTGCATGTGCCATGCTCTATCAACTGAGCTACACAGGACTAGCCAAGTACCATATTTTACTATGTTTTTGGTCACTTTCCCCCCAAAAACAGTGGGACACACAACATCATAATACATTGTAAACAACTACCATGCTTTCATGTATGCTAGTACAAAACCATAGTATTTTCATTGTTATTTGTACCAAGGTAGCAAGTCCAATTTAAAAAATGTCATGCTTTTTGGTCACTACCACAGCAGGAAAATACCATGGTACTTGTGCAAATACCATGGTATTTTCGTGCCATGGTCGTTTTTTCACTGTACTACCATGGCAGGAAAATACCATGGTATTTTCCTGCCATTTTTTTTCCCATTGTACATTTTTGTAAGGGGGAACTGCAATATTCTTTGTTTTTCATAAACATGTCTCTCGGACAAGATACCCCCACGGCTATCCAACTCGATGGATTCTCCATTCACAGGGAGGACAGGACAGTGGAGTCGGGGAAATCGATGGGGGGGGTTGCCTCTTCATCAAGTCCAACTGATGTGTTAATTCCAGCTCGGTGGAAGTGTTGACCTACTGCTCACCTATCTTGGAATACCTGATGGTCAAATGCCGACCTTTCTATCTCCCGAGGGAGTTTTCAGCTGTTATCGTGAATGCTGTATACATTCCACCTCAGGACAAAAAAAAAAAAAAAAAAGAACAAGCTGGCGCTTAACAAACTGTACAAGGCTATAAACAAGCAGGAAAACCTACACCCAGAGGCTGCCTTTCTGGTTGCTGGCGATTTTAATTTGCCGTCGCGAAGACACGTGATGCCCAACTTCCATCAACACATCTCCAAAGCCACTATGGGCGATAAAGTCCTAGACGACTGCTTTTCTACCCACAAGAAAGCAACAAGACCCTCCCTTGTCTGCCATTCGGCAAATCTGATTGTGACTTACTTCCTGTTTACAAGCAGAAGCTCAAACAGGAAGTACCCGTGATTCACTCTGTTAAGAAATGGTCACCAGAATCAGAGGTTATGCTACAGGACTGCTTTGCTAGCGCTGATTGACGAGATAACCACCTCCGTCACCGGCTTCATTAGAAAATGCATCGGCGACGTTGTACCCACGGTGAGGGTTTGCTGCTTCCCCAATCAAAAGCCCTGGATTAACACAGAGGTTGTAGTTAAACTAAACAGGGCTACCGCACACAGAGCTATTGTAGACAACCCTGATGCTACGGTCAAAGAAAGTAATAAGTACAAGAAGGCCCGCTATGACCTACGCAGAGTCATCAAACAAGAAAAAGAACAATATAGGAATAAGGTGGAATCCTATTACACAGACTCTGCCGCCCGCCGCATGTGGTTACAGTCCATTACAGATTAAAGGAAGACCCAACCATGGTCTGCCCAACGATGCCGCTCTACCAGACGAACTCAATGCATAATGTGCACGCTTTGACAACAACATTGAGCCTGGTGTCACTGACCCAGAGGATTTGGTGATCTCGCTCACCGAGGCCAACGTGAGAAGGGTCTTTAAATCAGGTCAACACCCTCAAATCCACAGCCCCCAATGGTATTCCAGGGCACGTGCTCAGAGCATGCACAGAAAGGTTGGCAGGCAAATTCATAGTAATTTTCTAAATCTCTTTGTCCCCGTCTGTAATCCCCATGTTTAAGATGACCACAATCAATCCTGTTCCTAAGAACGTTAAGGATTCATGCCACAATGACTACTACCCTGTAGCACTCACTTCTGTAATCGTTACGTGCTATGAGAGGCTGGTTATGGCACACATTAACTCCCTCTCCCCAGACTCTCTAGACCCACTCCAGTTTGCATACCGCCCCAACAGATCCATAGATGATGCAATCTCAATTGCACTCCACATTGTCCTCACTAACCTAGATAAGCGGAATACCCATGTGAGAATGCTGTTCATTGACTACAGCTCAGCGTTCAACACCATTGTCCCCTCCAAGCTCGTCACCAAGCTTATGAATTTGGGTCTGAACACCCAAGGTCACTGGATCCTGGACTCCCTGATGGGACAACCCCAGGTGGTGAGGGTAGGCAACATCACCTCCGCCACGCTGACCCTTAATGCAGGTGCCCCACAGGGGTGTGTGCTTAGTCCCCTCCTGTACTCACTGTTCATCCACAACTGTGTGGCCACGCATGAAACCATTATCAAGTTCGCTGACAGCACAACGGTAGTTGGCCTGATCACCAGCGATGATGAGTCAGCCTACAGGGAGGAGGTCAGTGACCTGGCAGTGTGGTGCCGGAGCAACAACCGCTCCCTCAACATCAGCAGGACCAGGGAGCTGATCGTGGACAGGAAACAGAGTGGGGGGGGGGTGAGCACGCCCCCATCCACATCAATGGGGCATCTGTGGTGCAGGTAGACAACTTCAAGTTCCTCTGCTTCCAAATCACTAGACTTAAAATGGTCCAAGCACACACAGGTACATTCGTGAAGAAGGCGTGACAGTGCTGCTTCCCCCTCTGGAAGTTAAAAAAAAGTCTGGCATTGGCCCTCAAATGATTCCACAGCTGTACCATTGAGAGCATATTGACTGGCTGCATCACTGCTTAGTATGGCAATAGCAACGCCCTCAATTGCATGGAGGTACAGAGGGTTGTGCGGACAGCCCAGTACATCACTTGGGGCGAGCTCCCAGCCATCCAGGACCTCTATCAGGCGGTGTGAAAATAAGGCTAGGAAAATCGTCAACCACCCAAGCCATAGACTATTTTCAAGTCTGACACCAACAGGCTCCTGAACAGCTTTTCTCCCAAAGCAATACGACTGATAAATAGCTAACAAAATATCTACACACACTATCTTTTTTGACCTTTTATTTCAATCTTGCACTGTCTCTATGCACACTCACAGTCACCCCAACACACACACTCACTCCATGATTTTCTCACTCACACATAATATGCACATACATTTATACTGACTCTACACACCCGCTCACATACAAGCTGCTGTTACTCTGTTTATCTTATCTTCCATCCTGTTGCCTAATCCCTTTACATATCTACCTCCATCACTCCAGTATCCCTGCCCATGTAAATATGGTATTAGAAATGACTTAAATATTTCCAGTATATTGTATGCTTACTTTGTGTATTTCATATTCTTATTTCTCCTGGTATTGATTATTGCATTGTTGGGTTTTGAGTTTGCAAGAAAGGCATTTCACTGTACTTGTACATGTGACATTAAAACTTGAAAAAACTCGCCACTGTTTGTGTATCAACTGAGCTCTATATAGTGGTCCCTTCTTTAGTCATGAGCTGTCCAGGTTAAATATGTCTATTGAAAAGGAACAGGTGGCAAAAAAAAAGGTGAACCTGTTATTGTCTTTGCCTTTCAAAATCGGACGTGGTCTTTTGACATTCAGCGTGTCACTTACCCCACTCCTATGCCCTCATATGTCTCTGCACGACCCTGAACCACCTCATGCCTTGTAGCTCACCTCAGGTTGTATAGACTAGACAGACAGTTGGTGACACTAAGCCTCACTAAATGATACAGCTAGTGGGTTGAATCAGCGCTATCACAATGACTCAATAGCATTGACTCCCTCACAGGTATAACCTCACCAAGACACCTTCACCTCTGGCTCAGGCACAACGACAGAAGCTGAAATCATTGAGGCGGAACAGACAGCACACACAATCACACAGGACATTCAGAGCATTACAAAAGACGACTGCAGGGAAAATCATCAAGGGTACAAGAGGGCTAAGAGTGAGTCTGACAACACGTACACACTCGCGCACACGCCTGAGCAGCTCCAATGCAACTCACTAGCGATCTGCCCCCATGCCTTTCCAGGACGGAGCTGATAAGACGCACAGATACTGCAAGATTAGGGGACTGACAAAGAAGAAGACCTTGAAACTTATAGTAGAACAAGTGGGAGTCAAGGGGTGAATAGACTCCTTCAAATCACCCATAGAACTTTAAAATCCTCCACAGAATAGCCTGTAGATGTTGAAAGCATAACCAATAAAACTTTCAAATTGGCCATATAAATGCCCATAGAAGAACTATACCAAAGCTACTGCCGTTACCCCATTATGGCCTTGGATCACAAGTTAAGCACCATCTCATCTCATCCAGGCTGCATCACATCTAGCGGCGCACAATTGACCCAGCGTCGTCCGTGGTTTGGCCGTCATTGTAAATAAGATTTGCTCTAATTGGCTTGCCTAGTTAAATAAAGGATAAATAAAATAAAAAAACATCTCAAAGAAGTACAGTAGAAGTAAGCTAAAGAACAAGCAAGTAAAAACTAAAATCATCATTTGAATCCATTGGATTATGCACGGTGGCCACTGGCCAGATGGCAGAGCTTAGTTCCCCCTCAGCTATTCATATGGCATCGTTAGAACACCACAGATGTTTCACTGCTTGTTTTCTCAGATGGAGTTCAATACCACAGAGCTGGGAATGGTGTTTTCAAAAAAAAATTAAAAGAGGATGTCTTTGTCTTAGCAAGGTGAGACAGAGAGGTGTTGTAACCCAAAGCAATGATACAGGATCAGATATCTTTTCCCCCCAAATGGTTTAGTTCAGGATTGGGGTGAACCTGTGTGGTTAATTGGTAACGTTCCTACACAAAGCACATATCAGAGCTTCAAACGTTGTGGGTTCAATGATCCCTATGACCACCATTCCTACAGGCGTCTGATCTTAGATCTGTAATTAATATCCAGAAACATACCAAGGTCAGTGTTGGGTCCAGCCAGGACCTGTCTGAACTTGTCCAGGCGAGAGGCCTCTCTCTCTGTCATGGCTGGGGTCCCGGAGGTGTTCTGGTCAGCTATACGAGCCACCATGGGGATGGTGGGCCGGTGGGGCAGGGACTGCTGTCTGTGGAGCGACACATCTGGATAAACAGAGAGAGGGGACAGATACTGAGAACAATAAGCACGCAGACACACACAAAGATGCACACACACTTGGTCACACGCAAAAACACACAGACAAACACGCACACACACCTGTTGGAAGCACCTTTCCTCCGAGAGCACCCATTGAAGTCACACGTCAAACAGACACACACAAATACTGTGTAACCCAACCACCATTCTCCATTCCAGCAACAGAAAACCGCGAATACAGGCAATTACAGGGCAGAGTCTAGTTTTTTCCCAGCAGCAGAAGGTAGAGGACAGTGGAGGACAGTGGAGGACCCAGAGAGGGTGTAGAGTGCTGCAGGGTCAAGGTCAGCCCACTCTCTCTCTCTCTCGGTCTGTCTGTCTGTCCATTAGCAGAGAGCAGCCTGAGTGCAGGCTGGGTGCTGAAGCCTAATGAAAGCCTTGCAGTGGGCCATTATCTAATATAGGACTAGGCAGCTGGGTCCACAGAGACAGACCACAGCAGCAGACAACAACAACACATCAGACGGTAGGGAGGCAGGGAGGCAGGGGAGTGCCAGGTTAGACAGACGGGAGAGCATAGAAGGGGGTAGAGAGGAGCTACCAGATAGACACAACAAGATTATAGTGATGTGACTAAAGGAAAATGAACACTGCGGTTTTATGTGATGAGTTGAGCTCAAGGTGGCAGCTTTGTTTGAACACAGCATGCAAAGGGGAGTGTGTGAGTACTATCACTTCATGCAGACAAAGAACAAGAATTGAGGGGGTAGCTCAACAGGCACTGCATTATCACCATGATTTATAATTTACCCAAACACTACAGTTGACTCAATAATAGAGAGCAGAACAATCAGAGATAATATGTCGTCTCTCACAGGAGGAAGAGGAGTGTGTGAGCAGGGGGCAGTATGTGTGTGTGTGCGCGTGCATCTGTCTTCGTGTGTGTGTGTGTACTGAACAACACAGGTGAATGGAGCAGACACGAGACAGTATCTGCTCAGCCAGTGTCTCCTCCATGGAGATAACTACTGGTGTTAGGGCGGCTACGGGCTGCTTTCTTATCTCCTACACCACCACAGACAGCAGGCAGGCATTCCCTACTGCACAACACAAACACCACCCTCTGCTGCTGTTACCACACTTACAAATTAACATGAAAAAGCCTAACAGGCTCAGAGCAGAGGCAAGAAGAGAGGAAATATTGTGTATAGAAGGAGTGGGTGGAGACTGGAGACAGTTAGGAAGTTGATAGTCGCATCTGTCACCTCACCTGAAGCTTACATTTGTTTGTTTGTCTTTTTGTTGATTGATTGATTGATCGATAGAGAGGATGAGAGAGAGCGGGAGAGCGAGACCGAGAAGTGATAAACGTGCGACAGATGTCAACTTACCCTTAGGTGATCCGATGGGGGCCTCACTCAGTGACTTCACAAGTCTGCCATCGCCAAGCGGGCTGGACTCAGAGGCAAACGACACCTCAGGGGTTGATTCCTCCCCTTCCTCCCCCTGCTCTTCCTCTTCTTCCACCTCTTCTTCATTTGCGTCCTCTTCCTCTCTCTCCTCCAGCTCTGACGCGCCGGCATCGTCCTGTCTCTGCTTCTCCTGCTGCTTGCTGTGGTTCTCGATAACCTGCATAATGATAATAACAATACATTACATTTTTGAACTCCTTACAAACAACTGAATGTATTATAAGGGCTTATATGTTAACATAAAAAGGACTTATGAGTGCATAATAAGCGCCTTTGAAACACCCAAGGATGACTGACTGCTGTGTATGTTTTTACATCACAGAATCACCTTGTTGGCGGTTTCCATGACGACCTCGATGTTGAGGTTCTGTGCAGCCATGGCGAGTAGCTCGTCATCGTCGTCCCCCACGTCCCAGGCATCGCTGGTGATGCTCTCAAACTCCTGGAAGGTGGTGGCTTTCTTTGGCTTCCCTCCCGGTGTTGTCTGGGGCTTGTTGCCCGCTTTAATTAGACTGAGAGGGAGAAACATAAGGAGAAGTTTAGGGTACTAGAAGTCATCCAAAACATTAAAGAAGACATCAAAAAGCACCAAAAAGATTCATGTATTTTCAAATTCATGTTATTTTTTGGGGAAGGTGGAAGGGGTTGGTAATAATGGTGATTTGAAGGACAGGTGTAAAACTTAGAAAGGATGAACAGAAGGGCCATGAAAGATTAGGACAGGGAGCCAAATTCACGCTGGAAAGGCAACTTCAAACAACCTTGCTGTCCATTAGATGGCATTAAGATTCAAATGCCAAATACAGTTTGTCAAAAAGTGCCTACTTCAGCCAAAGAGCATAATCTTGTACTAAATTCCAAAAATGCACGGGTCCTTTTTAAGTTATATTAGTCAGACTGCAGGTGTGCCTTTGATATTGACAGGCTACGGATGGATATTCTCACGTTGATGCAGTGAGCCAATGTTGAAAATAACTGACTGACGATAATGTTGGAAAAAACTGAATGACGATAATGAAAGAAATTAGACAACCACAAAAACATTCCACAAGGACAATCAATGAGTCAGCATCTATTTAAATTATTTCAAAATGGTTATTGTAAAAGGTACACAATCATTGCGCAGAGATGAAATCAATTAAAAATACAATCTCGCAGAAAACCTTCCTTTGTGTATGAGAGATGTTTTCTTCAGGGGGGAAATGTAATAAAAATTCTATTTAAATGTATCCTTTTTCCTCTCATGTCCATGAAACTCAGGTGTGCACCAAAGATTGAAAAACAGCACACGTGGAAGAAGAGAGGGAGGGGGGACCCTTCCTTTCCATCTAATTATTTTCATTCAAAACCAAGCATTAGCATAACAAAAGCAAAGCCAAGTTCAATATGACTCTGCCTGTCACTAGCCCACTCCTGACAGGTGATAAAACTATGGAACTCAGCCTAACAATAACAAGTAACTGAAATAAACCCCTCTGTGGACATCAACCACATGATTAAACTTGGTGCACTTTAATCTCAATGGCAAAGCAACAAAAGCCTATTAACGAAGATCAGCTGCTTCGTGTATTTCCGCTCCCTCCTTGTCAACCCACAACCAACAGTTGGGAGAATATACTTGGTATACTGGTATGTGAGCAGATGGGTGGAGATTCAGAACTGTGCTAGACTGGACTGTACAGCCCAGAGAGCCAGCAGAGAGAATATTATACTGTTGTTACGTATATAGAGTATTTGATTAGGCCTAACTTGGATCTGTGTGTGTTAATCTAAACAGATGTCAAATGGTGATAAGACAGATCATAAACAAATATATAGTCGGTGCCAGGCAGCCTGAGAAATAAGCCCTTCTAGGTATCAGTCTGTCTCTGCTTTAGGGAATTTCCATCAAAAAGGACACATGAGCACCGACATGTGAAGCTCATAGGCACATATAAAATTGTGTCAATTGAAAGCTATATATTTGGGGAAAATTAAGGCATAGATACATTTTTCAACCATTTTCCATCTTAAAAATTCAGCATAGTCAAGGCTTTGATTTCTGGATTATCAAATGGAAAAGGGCCTCCCGAGTGCCTGAGACGTCACTACAGATCCGGGCTTGATCCCGGGATGTGTCGCAGCTGGCCGCGACCGGGAGACCCATGTGGCTTGGCAGGGTCGTGTTTCAGAGGACACACGGCTCTCAAGTCCGTGCGGGAGTTGCAGCAATGGGACTTGAATGTAACTACCAATTTGATATCACAAATATTGGGGGGTAAAAAGTTTAATTAGAATTATAATGGAATAAAAATCTATGAGAAAAAGTAGTCAACGGTGTTAGAAATACATCAAAAGACCATAATGTTGATGTATAGACCCCTGACAACTAATATCATATTAGTATTGGAGAAATTGCTTACCTTCAGTAAGTTTAAGAAATATTGTCTTGTACCTTGTATTTCTGTTACCAAAAACTGATACCTTTAAGATATTTTCAAATTACTCTTCCTCATGAGGGAGGACAATGAAAGTTAGCAGAAGTAACAAGGAATGGTAGACCTACCAGTAGTTAGTGATTTTACTGATATAAATTTTGTTTACTAATTATAATGTAATTAAAACTCGTAATCCGTTAACAAATTGGTAACGGAATAACCCCACGAAAAAAAATCTGTAATGAATTGGCTACAATGGGAAATAATAAGTCACAAACCACAGTCACCTTCTATTGTCCTCCCTTCCACTGGCACACTTATGTTCAGCTCAAAATGAATTTCTTTGTCTTTCTGTGGTCTGGTAGTCTAACCAAGAGTGTTAAAACAGTCTGAGTCCCAGTTAATGTCTTACTGACACCTACCCATGACCCCTCTCTCTTTCCCTCTTTTCATTTACATTAACTAGCATCCTCACCCACTGAGCACCGACCAGCACCGGACGTTCATGAACATTGAAAAGTAGTTCACATTTGGTCAGGACACCCTGGCCTTGACGTTAACACCCAGACAAAACGGACTGGACCAAATCTGAACCAACTGTATCGTAGAAGTAAGTGCAGATTAGTGAGTAGAGCACAGTACAGTGAGTAGAGCACAATAGAGTACAGTCCAATACAATAGTACAGTATAATATTAGGACAGTAGAATACAGTACTATACTTTACTGAACTCTGCTGTATTGGACTGTCCTCTTCTGTGCTTCGTAAAGTATGAGGACAATATCATATCCATAATTATGCATTTCTGTGTAGTACAGATCAAGGAGCCATGTTGTAATGCCATTACCATAATTATATTACCGGGTGTAAATCCAACTCACTGACTGTAGTTCAATAACCAAAATAAAACAAATTCAAACAAGGTGCCATGTCATAGCTGACACCACAATCTTTCTGCAGACATCTTTGAATCTTAATTCAGAACTGATATTTTTCAGTTCTTGGAAAATGTGGTCTCATAAAAACCTAAGGGAGATGTTACCGTAATTCCGTTACCATAGTCATTGTGAATAGATTTGTATGGTCAGGTCAACTTTGAATCAATGTTTTTTGTTTGGCATACATTTGAAAGTGAAAAAAACTCAGTCAAAGCATAATTCTGTTACCGTGGAATTGCCCTTTAGCCAATCTGCTGTTGTCTTGGCAAGGCAACGATGTAGCTAGTGTTGATTAAACTGTTAGACAGCCAGGCTAAAGTGGAGCGGACATAATTCCCTATTCTCAATCAAGTCAAACGGGTGCTTAAAAAGACAGTCAAACTAGGACATGCAGTGTTTCTGTAATTACAATAGCCCTAACGCATAGATCACACTGACAGCGTCATTGCGCAAAATGGTATGAAGCATCATCTGGATATCTGTGCAAAAGTTCAACATTCACCTTCTGCTACCATTTCTGTCAAGCCATACAATTTGATGCATATGTTCGATAAATACAATGTATGCACCACACAGAATGCACTGAAACTGTCTCTGAAATGCAATGCTGCAAGGAAAACACAGCGATCCATTGGAAATGAATGTACTTTTGGTACTTCTGGTACCAAAACGCAATGTCGCTGTATGAGGCTTAAGGAAGTTACAATAGCATTGAACGTCGGCCTCAGTATTTTCTGAAAGTGCTAAACACACCCAGTTTATTGACTGGATTTTCAGGTACGTTCACTACTTCAACCTGAATGACCATCTTAAATCCCCAAAGGACCAACAGTCACCATTATAGAATATGTCCCGATATTATAGAATATGTCTCAACGTTATTCCCTATATTGTGCATTACTAGAAGGAAATGGGGTGCCATCTGTGACTCAGACATACTGTTGGGCCTATACAGTACAACTAATCAGACACTTACTTAGCATGCAGAAGAGGGTCAAAAGGAGGATGTTGAGCCCCATACACATGTTGTATGCTGTGGAGAGGAAAGAAAACACAGTGACCAATTGCTATGCTTTGACAAGAAATCTATTGAATGAATGTATTACTGTATTACAGTGTGTTATAGTGAACAGTGGATAACACATCCCTGTCAACTAATGCCTTGATTCAGTTAAAGTGCACTCCAATAAGGAGCAAAGTCGTAGAGCATGAATGAGCAGACTAACTTTGGTTTACTCAGGTTTCATTTGAAAACAACAGAAGTTGGCAATGTGATGCCCCATTTCATTATTTGATGAGCATGTAAGTTAGCTAGCTAACCTAAATGTGAAGTTACTTGAAACATGGCTACACATCAGAAAGAAGTTCAATAAGTCGTCTTATTTCATTGTTGGTGTGTTTACAATACGCTCTGACAACGAGTCAGTTCAATCAGAAAAGGCTACTAGCTAGCTAAATGAAAACCCTAGCAAGTTAGCGAACTGGCTAGCAAGGAATGTTAGGCTGGTTAGCTAAGCTAGCTGTTTACCTATCCGACTAAATTATTCTAGCCTTAAGCTAGCAAATGGCTGTTGATATGTTCTCTGAACTCACTGTCACATGCACACGTTTGACAACCCCATAAAGTATAACATAAAGCAAGAAATCATTCTTGGTATGTGAAAATTTTAATGTTTTAACGTTACAGTCAGTGTGATATGCATTTTCAGATTCAATAGTGCAACGTAGCTAGCTGTCAAGCAGTGAGTAAATGTAGCTAACAAGAAGGAACACGTCACTAACCTGCCAGGGACCTTAGCTGTGTTTCTTTTCCAGAATTGTTTCTTGTTTCCGTCAGTTGACATTTTACTTCCCCGGTACAATATGTCATATACACAAAAATGCGAGTGTTGTTAGCTATAGCTTTTAAAACGTCTAACGAGTGTTTATTTACACCCAGTTCCCTCCGCCATGTTGGATCTGGGTTCCTCTGAGCAAGCGCTGCAGGGATTGGTCCGTTTCACATTTCCTAGCCATCGCCCAATCACAAGTACGATCTCCCGAGAGTGATTTGAGACGCGGTTGACGTCAGTTTTCAACTATTGTCAGTTGCTGAATTCACTTACTAGCATTTTACCTCATAAATCTAATTGTGCTAATGGCAAAGTTTCACATTCATACGTGTAAATTCACTAATAAAAAAAACACTCTTCCGTGATTTCTATAAGGAATTCGAGCATTACATTAAGACCATTCTATATTCTTCTAATAAGAAAGCTGTTAAAACAATCTATATGTGTGTTTCTTTTAAGGTCTTTGTATAATCTGTCATTTGTTGTAACGTTACCCCCTAGCATATGGTATCATTGTCTATGCATTTATTGTATGTATAGACTTTTCTACATGGGTATTAAATAAAACAAATTTAAAAATGAATAACATTTTTTTATGTGCTAATCGATACTAGAAACTTGGACTTGTCCGACTACTTTCCTAGTTTAAGTTATTTACGTGCCGCGTTGAATGATTCAGCAAATCGGGCATTTCCAAGGTTCATAGTTCCGACTAGCTTTGTGAACGCGGCAAATGTCGCTGAGGTATAATGTTGCGTTTTCATGGTAGTCGGAATAGGAAACTCGGAAAATGTCCGATTTAAAAATTTTTATTAACAACAAATCAATACAGGAAGTACATGTAGGAACACAAGCATATATAAATAATATACAAAGGACAATTGGGCTAGGGGGTACAATATCACATTACACAAGGATCTTAAGGGACATACATACACTTATAATTCTAACAGCTTTTTTGTTAGTAGAGTATTTAATTGTCTTAAAATATAGTTCAATGTATTTTTGTAAGGTAAGAAAATGTGGTGTTTTGTTTGTAAATTTACATTTGTGAATATGAAATTTGGCCAAAATAATAATTACATTAATTGCATAAAATAGTTTCATCTTATATCTATCATAGGTAAAGAATCCAAGCAGTACATCTCTCCATAATAGTGTAAACTCTTCATAAATGTGTTCAATTATAAATCTACGGATGTCTTGCCACAGTTTCCTTACATGAACACAATGCCAAAAAAGATGCAACACGTTTCTTGGTGGTGATTACAAAAAGGTACAATTTGAGTTTGTTTTCCTTAAACTTCTTCATATAGTGGTTGGCAGGATAATATTTATGAACAATTTTGTTAACAAGTAGGTATGTGTGGCAACATCCAAACTTTTCCCCAACAGATATTATCAATGAAACCATTCCAATAAGGCATGACATAAGGTCATAGAGACAACATCCTACTGAAACAAGGTTTGTATCGCTCTGTTGTTGAACGGACCAAAAGATAAAAAAGCTTTCCTACTGATGAGTCAACAGGATTAATGGAAGGTAGGCTTTGAGGGACAGGTCTTGACACGTTCCTGAATAATAAAGCAGCACATGAGGGAATGGCATCTAAAACAATTGCAAAATCTTTAGGTGTTACAGGGAACTTATAAAGTGATAAGAATTCCTTATAACTAAGTAAAACAACCTCTGCATTTAGAAGATGGCTCACCAAGAGGATATTATTTCGGAACCAATATTCTAAAAACAAATAAGTATTTTTATACAATATATCCCAATTATTCCATATATAATATATGTGTGGAGAAAAATTATGCTTATAAATTATGACCATGACAAGAAAACCTGCAGATGAAAAGCAGAAAGTTTCATTGGAACTTTGTCAATATTATAATTGCAAACCAACATGAAGTTAAGGCCACTTAAAAGTAGAGAAGACATGGTGAGGAATAAAATTCCACATGGAAGTAGGTCTTCTTAGGAATTGTTTTATTCAATTGATCTTAAAAGTATTATTTAAGGTAGTAAAGTCCAGAAAATTCAGTCCACCAAGTGTTCATTACAACAGTTTTCCTGGTGTAATGGGTACGGTTTCTACACAGAAAGCTGAAAAGCATCTGGTCTATCTCCTTGTTTATTTTACTGTCAAGATCTAAAAACAGAGCGCCATATGTTAGCCTAGAGATACTTTCATCCTTGGTTATTAGGACGCTTCCTTTTAAAGATAAGTCCATCTATAGCCGTTGATTTAGCTTCTTCTGGGGTTTTTTAATAAGAGGAAATGTCCGACATCATTGAACGCAGTACGTGATTAACGAAAAGCAGTTAGCAAGTCGGACATTCCTAGTTTCCTAGTTCAGACTAGCACTTAAACACGGAATAATATGAACAGTCAGAGCGATGATAATTTCCTGTACATAGAGGCAGATAGTCTAGTGGTTAAGAGCGTTGGGCAAGTGGCCTAAAATGGCCTAAAAGTAATATATAAAAAAAATATCAGAGGTTTGGACGATTCACGAAATACAGTTGATGTCGGAAGTTTACAAACACTTAGGATGGTGTAAATAAAACAAATATTTCAACCACTCCACACATTTCTTGTTAACAAACTATAGTTTTGGCAAGTTGGTTAGGACATCTACTTTGTGCATGATTACAAGTCATTTTTCCAACAATTGTTTACAGACAGATTATTTCACTTATAATTCACTGTATCACAGAAGTTTACACACACTGAGTTGACTGTGCCTTTAATCAGCTTGGAAAATTACAGAAAATGATGTCATGCCTTTAGAAGAATCTGATAGGCTAATTGACATCATTTCAGTCAATTGTAGGTGTACCTGTGGATGTATTTAAAGGCCAACCTTCAAACTCAGAGCCTCTGCTCAACATCATGGGAAAATCAAAATAAACCAGCCAATACCTAAAAAAAAAACTGTAGACCTCCACAAGTCTGGTTCATCCTTGGGAGCAATTTCCAAACGCCTGAAGGTACCATGTTCATCTGTACAAACAATAGTACGCATCATACCGCTCAGGAAGGAGAGGTGTGAAAAGTGCAAATCAATCCCAGAACAACAGCAAGGACCTTGTGAAGATGCTGGAGGAAACAAGTACAAAAGTATCTATATCCACAATAAAACGAGTCCTATATCGACATAACCTGAAAGGCTCCTCAGCAAGGAAGAAGCCACTGCTCCAAAATCGCCATAAAAAAGCCAGACTACGGTTTGCAACTGCACATGGGGACAAATTAAATGTCCTCTGGTCTGATGAAACAAAAATAGAACTGTTTGGCCATAATGACAATCGTTATGTTTGGAGGAAAAAGGGGGATGCTTGCAAGCCAAAGAACACCATCCCAACCGTGAAGCACGGTGGTGGCAGCATCATGTTGTGGGGGTGCTTTGCTGCAGTAGGGGCTGGTGCACTTCACAAAATAAATGGCATCGTGAGGTTGGAAAATTACGTGGATATGTTGAAGCAACATCTCAAGACATCAGTCAGGAAGTTAAAGCTTGGTTGCAAATGGGTCTTCCAAATGCACAATGACCCCAAGCATACCTCCAAAGTTGTTGGAAAATGGCTTAAGGACAACAAAGTCAAGGTATTGGAGTGGCCATCACAAAGCCCTGATCTCAATCCTATAGAACACTTGTGGGCAGATCTGAAAAGCTTGTGCAAGCAAGGAGGCCTACAAACCTGACTCAGTTGCACAAGCTCTGTCAGGAGGAATGGGCCAAAATTCACCCAACTTATTGTTGGAAGCTTGTGGAAGGCCTACCCAAAACCTTTGACCCAAGTTAAACAATTCAAAGGCAATGCTACCAAATACTAATTTAGTGTATGTAAACTATAAAAGCTGAATTAAATCATTCTCAACTATTATTCTGACATTTCACATTCTTTAATTAAATAATTTTTAATCATAGCTAAGTTTCCGCAAGTTTCCGATTCCGCAACGCGGTCAGGCTTTATGGCTGGAACCGCAAGTTTTTCTCCCGGATTCCTGTTAAGTAGCAGTTAGCTGCTAGGCATCATGAAAACAGATCAGGCTAACGCTAGCAGTGCTAGCCCACCGGTGTTTTTTCCACAGCTGGGCACAAACGTGTCAGGTGTCAGATGTTTTCCACACAATTACACAATGAAGATAAGGTGGAACTGGGAAATAGACATGGATTTGTCTGCACCACCATCAAGATGCACCACCATCAAGCAGCTTAGGGAAGAGATCCTCTGGCTGTTCGCTCGGCTGTGAGAAAAGGATAAACTGCTTTCTAAGTACACCGACCTTGCTGTAAGCCAGGCAAACCGAATCTCAGTTTTAAAATGCCTCCTATAACAAAGCTGTTGACAAGTTCGGTGGCGTTGTCCCAATCCAACAGACAGATGTTAAGCCAACCGCAGCCCATGTGTTACGGCTTTCTTCCGTCGAAGGAGAGTCGGACCAAAATGCAGCGTGGTTAAATCGAGACATCTTTAATGACGATAAATACGAAACATACAAAAACAACAAACGGAAATGTGAAAACCTAATACAGCCTGTCTGGTGACAACTAACACAGAGACAGGAACAATCACCCACAAAACCCACAGTGAAACCCAGGCTACCTAAATATGGTTCCCAATCAGAGACAACGAGAATCACCTGACTCTGATTGAGAACCGCCTCAGGCAGCCATAGACTATGCTAGACACCCCTACTCAGCCACAATCCCGATACCTACTAAAACCCCAATACAAAAACACAACACAAAATAAACCCATGTCACACCCTGGCCTGACCAAATAAATAGAAAACACAAAATACTAAGACCAGGGCGTGACACCATGGGAGACTGGAAACTCACAAGGCGTGGGAGATCGGGGAGGCAGTCTGGCCACTCTTCATCTATCCGAGAAGATCTGACCCAGCTATCAAACAGCTTTCCCCCACTTGAGACGGATCTACTAGCCCCGGGAGTCAGCACGGATCCTGGGCATATACCAACAGCCGGTGGCCGCCCAGTGGCACACTCCACAACAGCCACCGCAGTTCAGCAGGTCTCTTCCCCATCAGATTCCATCACGACCACCATCATGGGAAACTCGATGGTGAGAAATTTTGACCTGCCTATTGAACTGTGGATCAACAAAGGTCCACTGTTACCCAAGAGCCCATGTCCATGACGTCAACTCCCTCCTGCCCACGGTTCTGGCCAACTACCCCAATATTGACGCCATCCTCACTCACGTAGGTTTTAACAATCTTCGTTTTAGGCGATCTGAGGAACTGAGGGAGGACTGCAAACATTTTTAAACACCCTCACTAGCACAGGGAAGAGAATAATTATCTCTGGCTCCCTCCAGTGCTACTGAAGGGATTCAGAACATTTTAGCCGATTCTTTGCCCTGAACGAGTACCTATAGAAACTTTCCAACGACAGGAATGTCTCTTTGATTTGATGTGGGAGCAACCAGCACTTTTTAAAAGAGATTCATCCTAACTGCAGGGGTTCCAGGATGTTTTCCAGCAACATCAAGTTTTAGAGACAGGCAGGGTCTGGTAGTACTCCAGTTCTCCCTGTCAGAAAAATCAAGAGAGGACGTGGCAAGCATATCAACTCCTTTAGAAATGCCACTATGGTTATTGTGAGTCATTTTATTTACGTTCCTTTAACTCATCCTTCTATTGAGTTTATACGGTACAAACTGTCATCTCCCACCATTCTGATAGATTGGAGACTGTCAGAAAACGTGTTTGTAATGTTAATCATTTGGTGATTGTTCTTTCTCATAAATTACCTCATTACTGAGCGCAAAGTTGATCGCATGTCCTTGAGTACTATGATAGAATCATTGTGTTGGGCGACTTTAATATTCATGTTGACAAAGAGACTGTCTCTAAGGCCATTGAATTTATGAATCTTTTGAGCTCTATGTACTTTATCCAACATGTTACTTGGCCCACCAATAACGCGGCCATACTCTGGGCCTGGTTATTACCAAGGGGCTTTCTACTGACATATCCTCTATTGTTGATGTTGCTTTATCTAATCACCACTGTATTTTGTAGTACCTTGTTGCCCATAGCACAGTGTAATACTGAACGCATTATTAAAACGTAATCTTACCTCTGAAGTTGCTACAGATTTTGAGTGTATGAATAATACTCCACCACCTATTATGCAATCCTCTTGTGATGATTTGGTTGATAACTTTAATAGCAAATTAAGGACAACCATTGATGCCATAGCTCCAGCGAAGTTGAAAAAGGCCACATAAAAATGGAGAGCCCCTTGGATGAGTGAGGAAACTAATCCATTAAAGAGAAATTGCAGAAAGGCTGAGTGGAAGTAGAGAAGGTCAAAGTTGCAGGTCCATTATGATATTCTGAGAGAGAAACTTGGCATATATTACAAAGCAATTGGAAGGCACAGGCACATTTTTGTAACGTGATCACTATTAATCAGACTCATTTGAGAATACTCTTCTCGACCATTGATGGCCTGATAAATCCTGCCCTCGCAAATCTGTGAACCTTCCTCCTTATCTAAATGTGATGAGATGTGGCATATTTCAGAGATACACAGCCTAATGTTGGTTATCAGTCAAGCAAGACCGGATGAGAAGTTTGATATGTGCCCTAGCCTACATGCAAAGGCACTGTCGTGACTTTACTTTCATTAATCTTTTGACTGTTATTTATCGAATAAACTAATTACACTATCATTCAAAAGTTTGGAGTCACTTAGAAATGTCCTTGTTTTTGAAAAAAAAGCAAATTTTTTGTCCATTAAAATAACATCAAATTCATCAGAAATACAGTGTAGACATGGTTAATATTGTAAATTACTATTAGCTGGAAATGACAGGATTTTAATGGAATATCTACATTTGCGTACAGAGGCCCATTATCAACAACCATCACTCCTGTGTTCCAATGGCACATTGTGTTAGCTAATTCAAGTTTATAATTTAAAAGGCTAACTGATCATTATAAAACCCTGTTTGCAATTATGTTAGCACAGCTGAAAACCCTGATTAAAGCAATAAAACTGGCCTTCTTTAGACTAGTTGAGTATCTGGAGCGTCAGAATTTGTGGGTTCGATTACAGGCTCAAAATGGTCAGAAACAAAGGACTTTCTTCTGAAACTCAACAGTCATTCTTGTTCTGAGTAATGAAGGCTATTCCATGCGAGAAATTGCCAAGAAACTGAAGATCTCATACAACTCTGTGTACTACTCCCTTCACAGAACAGCGCAAACTGGCCCTAACCAGAATAGAAAGAGGAGTGGGAGGCCCCGGTGCACAACTGAGCATAAGGACAAGTACATTAGAGTGTCTAGCTTGAGAAACAGACTCCTCACAAGTCCTCAACTGGCAGCTTCATTAAATTATACCCACAAAACACCAGTCTCAACGTTGTGACCTTAGAGATCCTTTTTATGTCTCTATTTTGGTTTGGTCAGGGCGTGAGTTGAGGTGGGCATTCTATGTTTTGTGTTCTATGTTTTCTATTTCTGTGTGTTTGGCCGGGTGTGGTTCTCAATCAGAGGCAGCTGTCTATCGTTGTCCCTGATTGAGAACCATACTTAGGTAGCCTTTTCCCACCTGTGTTTTGTGGGAAGTTATTTTCTGTTTTATGTGTCTGCACCAGACAGAACTGTTTTGTTTGTTCCGCTTTGTTATTTTTTGTTCTTGTGTTCAGTTTTTATAAAAAATCATGAACACGTTTTTTTTTGTTGTTGCTGAATTTATATACTGTAGCTAAGAAAGTAATACTAATTGTATGTTGTATAGTAAGCTGTTAGCAGCCCATGTGCCTCACCCTAATAATTTGGTCCCTTTCCCCCTCATAACTAAGCCTACTGTTCTGACTTGGTGGTGCACATGTAACCTGTAGACTGTTTTAGAGAAATGTAATCATTGAATATTGTTAGAGCTTTCATTCTCTGCTTACACTGCACTCGGAAAGTATTCAGAACCATTGACTTTAAAAAATGTTACCATACAGCCCTATTCTAATATTATGCTTGTCCCTCATCAATCTACACATAATACCCGATAATGACAAAGCAAAAACACGTTTTTAGAAATGTTTTCAAATTTGTAAAAATAAAAAATAGTATTCAGACCTGTGGTAAATTCAATCGATTGGGCAAGATTTGGAAAGGCACACACCTGTCTATATAAGGTTCCAATGTTGACAGTGCATGTCAAAGCAAAAACCTAGTCATGAGGTCGAAGGAATTGTCCATAGAGTAAAAGTAAATGTATAATGTAACGGTCCTGTGTGTAGCTGGTGTAGAGAGTCAGGCGCAGGACAGCAGATATGAGTAATCAACGTACTTTACTCAAAATTACAAAAATACAAAGCAACATAGCGAGCCCACTTGTATTTTCATGAATGTTTAATATTACGATTTTGTCATTTGAATTTGGCACGCTCCAGCTTCACCGGATGTTGTCGATTTTGATCCCTTCAACGGGATCTGTGCACATTGCACACTGCCATTGGCCTTTCTCTAAGTGGAACCAAATGTCCTTTAATAACCCTCTAAAGCTCTTAGGTCAATGTTCACCTAGCAATATCAAACACACAGATTCATACCCTCGACCAGCACACTGACGACAAGGGTCACTGTCCTTATCTGTAAACTAAACAAGGGCCGGGGGAGTCGGGGTGTTAACCTGGCTAATAACTCATTAGGGCATTTCCATTGAAAAGGACCCATGAGCACCAACAGATGAAGTTCATAGGTGCATATCAAATTGTGTGTCAAATGAAAGCTAAGAGTCTGTATTGTTTCGAAAATGCAGGCATAGATACATTTCTCAACCATTTTCCATCCAGTAAAACTAAGCATAAGTAAAGGCTTTGATTTCTGGATGAATAGAGGGAAAGGGGATCATAGAATCTACCAGAAAAAGTATTCAATTGTATCAGAAATACATCCAAACACAATAATGTTGATGTAAAACCCCTGACAACTAATATCAACACTTATATGTCATTTTGTAAAAATTGTTTACCTTGTGCCGTGTAGTTCCGTTACCAAAAATACAAGAGGAGGGAGGATTATGAAAATAACAAATAATGGTAGACTATAACCATTTAGTTATAGTGATTTTACAGATATTAACTTTGTTTACTAATAATTAAGTGATTCAAATTCATAATTATTTTACCAAAATTGGTAACGGAATTACAAAAAAATCCTAAATGGAATTACTGCAACTGAATTGGTTAATGGGAAACCACAGTTGAGTCACCTTCTACTGTCCTCCCTTCCACTGCCATACTGTTATGTTCAGCTCATAACTGTTTTAAAAAAATCTTTCTGTTGTCTGGTGGTCAAGCCAAGAGTTTGACAATCTCTCTTTCATTAATGTTACCTCTCCCAGCTCTTACTGACACCTACCCATTAGCCATCTCTCTTTCCAATTATTTCAACCAGCATCCTCACCCACTGAGCACCGATTGACGTTAAAAGTAGTTGAGATTTGGTCAGTTCCCTTGATGGCCTTGATGTTAACGTCCACGACTGACCGGACTGGACCAAATCTGAACCTACACTACATGATCAAAAGTATGTGGACACCTGCTCGTCGAACATCTCATTCCAAAATAATGGGCATTAATATGGATTTGGTCCCGCCTTGCTGCTCTAATAGCCTCCACTCTTCTGGGAAGGCTTTCCACTAGATGTTGCAACATTGATGTGGGGACTTGCTTCCATTCAGCAGCAAAAGCATTAGTGAGGTCGGGCATTGATGTTTGGCGATTAGGCCTGGCTCGCAGTCGTTCCAATTCATCCAAAAGATGTTTGATGGGGTTGTTGTCTGGGCAGGCCAGTCAAGTTCTTCTACACCGATCTCGACAAACCAATTCTGTATGGACCTCGCTTTGTGCACGGGAGCATTTTCATGCTGAAACGGGAAAGGGTCTTCCCCAAACTGTTGCCACAAAGTTGGAAGCACAGAATCATCTAGAATGTAATTGTATGCTGTAGCATTAAGATTTCCCCTCACTGGAACTAAGGGGCCTAGCCCAAACCATGAAAAACAGCCCCAGACCATTATTCCTCCTCCACCAAATTTTACAGTTGGCACTATGCATTGGGGCAGGTAGAGTTCTCCTGGCATCCGCCAAACCCAGATTCATCTGTCAGACTGACAGATAGTGAAGTGTGATTCATCACTCCAGAGAATGCGTTTCCACTGCTTCAGTCCAATGGCGGCGAGCTTAACACCACTCCAGCCAACACTTGGCATTGTGCGTGGTGATCATGTGCTGCTGCTCGGCCACTTCATGAAGCTACCAACGAATCGTTATTGTGCTGACGTTGCTTCCAGAGGCAGTTTGGAACTCAGTAGTGAGCGTTGCAACTGTTGCTCCTAGACGTTTTCACTTCACAATAACAGCACTTACAATAGACCAGGGCAGAAATTTGATGAACTGACTTGTTGGAAAGGTGGCATTCAGACGTTATCGATAGATGGGCAGGGACACCGCTGTCCTGACTTTAGGGGGAAGCTTGCCTTGTTCCACTATTGGGGTGCCATGACAGAGAAGAGCTTTGACCGAGCAGAAGCTGCCCTCCCGTAGTGGTGGGAGGACCAAGAGAGTTGGAATGTAGGTTTTGATTATAGCCTGAAGGTAAAGAGGTGCAGTTCCCCCTGCTGCTCCGTAGGCCAGCACCAGGGTCTTGAAGATGATTCAAGCTTTGACTGGAAGCCAGTGGAGTGTGCAGAGGAGCAGGGTGACATAGGAGAACATAGGAAGGTTATCATTTAGAAATTGTAATATCCCATTACCAGGCCAAGTAGCAATGGGTTTGAGGTTAAAAACTGCTTTGTTGGTACTTTATAAAAAAACATGCTTTGTTTTACACAGCTCACCTTTTTATGGATTTGTTCTATATTTTAGTTGTAGCTGGAGGACTGCCAATTCCCCCTTTGGGATGTTTGTATAAGCCAGATATAATGAGATAATTTTCACACTTCTTCCCTTGGTTATATTTGACTGTACTCATTAGGACGAAGTTGTTTTTCCTGACCATATGACCTGACTATAAAAACTCTGGGTCCCAGTTAGGTCTTGGTGCCAATACAATCTCGAAATCCTGTGCATTCTATACACAGTAGTTGTCAGACAACTTCTCTTGGTTATAGCTGTGCCAGACCAGTGAATTGTGTGTGGGAAAAGCTCCTGTGTTTTATAAACTGTGTCACACCATCAGGTCAGGTCACATACTGTCCAGCAACAGTAATTGGGTTGTGTGTTCAGCGTGGTAGGTGAGTCAGTTGTGCAAGCCAGGGATTCAAGGCCGTGCTTACTTAGCCGCCTGCTTTAGAGGCTTTACGCAAATTGGGTCTGCTCTATAATCATCGGCTCCTAATGCTGACATATCTTGAAGAGGAAGACCCAGTGTAGTTCACTTATCCTCACTTTGACAGTTTCTTGCTGACCAGATTTTTTTGTTGTTCTTAGGCGTTATGCCTTAATAAAGGCAGAGCATCTTTGGGTCCGTTGGAATGTCAGCCATTGTTCCAGCGGAACTTTCCACTTGCCCAGTTTAGTGAGGGTTGACGTCTTCATACTGGGGTGCTCCAGAGACGGCCTGACTGATTCTCAGGCACCTCTCTTATTTGACCTGTTTGAACAAAAAAATAGGAGCCTAGCATAGTGTTTGATCAATGTATTTAATTATATATTTAGTGGAGTGAATCAAAGTTTGGTTTATTCCATCATGTCATACATAGAGCCATAGCGTCACAGTGATACAACAGATTCAGCCCAAGACCTTATGATTATGACGGGCTGTAAACCTCGAGTCACCCATCCCATCTCTCTGCTATCACTAATCAGAGTCCACATGTGACTAAAGAATAACCTCTCCTGTTGATATACTGTCGCTAATATACTGGAGAATGTACAAGCAACACCGCCCTTCGCATTGTTTACCATTGTCAGTACTGGAATGTTTCGAAAGCTCCATTGTTCTTTATGTTGAGAATAATGTGTGATATTATGACTAGATATACAGTAGGCTCCAGAGCGGCATAAGGCACTGCATCGCAGTGCCTGAGGCGTTACTACAGACACCCTGGTTCGAATCCAGGCTGTATCACAAACGGCCGTGATTGGGAGTCCCATAGGGCGGGGCACAATTGGCCCAGCGTTGGCCGGTGTATGCCATCATTGTAAATGAGAATTTTGTCTTAACTGACTTGCCCGGTTAAATAAAGGCTAAATAAAAATAGAACCAATTGTTATACTACTTGACCGAGCGGGTGTAAGTTGGTTGACTGCCTATATCACAACACTAAAAGGTACAACACACAAATGGCAGGTTTCAATCAACTAGATTCCTGAGAGGATGGTCAGAACATATTTCCCAAACAGATATAACTTTATAAAACAATGATTTCAAACCTTGCTTACATTTGTGTACGTTCACATATATCTCTTTATTTCAGGGTGTTTTATTGTCTTTTATGCCCAACAACAACAACAATTAAACACTTTTGGGGGGGGGGTCAGGACTTTGGGGGCCAAACAAAATCACCCGCAGTGCAAATTCATCCAGAGGGCACCCATTCTTCAAGTGTTGTTTTTGCTGCCCTCTATAATTTTCATGGTGTCAGCTAACTTCCTCCAAAAGCTTTCATCATGACGCAGGTTAGGCTGTACTGTAGACCTAGACGTTTATGTATGTCGGCGTTAGGTGGTAACTGTGTATGACTATGAGGTAGATGATTAACGTCACCTAGTGCCTGGTCTAAACCCTCCACTCCCTTGAACAAAGCCATAACCACTGTCACCCTTCCCCCAGTATGTCACAGTCACATGAGATGTTTACTGGCATCCAGTGACGCAAACTGTAGTGCCCACAGCCTGTTAATAGGAAAGTCAACAAAACAGGAAGGCTCATTCCAAGCATTCACATGGTCCCAAGACAGATACAATGTTCCTTGATTTAAGTCATACAACCACTGGGAATATGACCCTAAAAATATGCCCAAGTTAACCCCAGGTTATCTTTGCCTTTTAATATCATATCTCTGTTATCGTTGAATTGTTAATCCTGACCGCAGGTCAAACTGTCCTTTCTGTAATTGATGTGTTATTATGGGCCACTAAACTGTTTTTCTGTGTTGTTTCTTAACGTTTACAGCAGACCATCATTTTCTCCTGGTGTCTGAGATAGTTGGTGCCAGAGAGACCAAAGAAGACGACCAAACAAACTAAGATGGTCGAAGGAAGCATAAAGTTCTGTTGTATCCGTCTGCATTCACAGGTAGGGGAGGGATACATCATCTGGCATGGGATGGTTTGTAGAGGCAGAAATCTTTGTTTTGTTTAATCTACCCTAACAAGACAGAAATTCATTTTTTTGTTGGAATGATAGAATCCTTCTGGACTTTTTACAGTTTTTCAGTCTCTGTCTTTATCGCTCTTTCTTTCTCTATTTCTCTTACCTTTTTCTAATTAAAGTGTCCTACATGGAGAGGGCCAAATCCATTAGCATACTATTTAGCAAGTACCTTTCCAATGCTTTTTGCTCATCTAGCCTTCAATATCCCAACAATTCATTCCCATAGAACATTAAGCGAATCAGTCAGAGGAATTCAGTTTGATGATGACGGAGCATTTCTGTAAAGTTTTGTTGGTTAATGAAAACTTCATGAAGTTGTCAGACAGTCACAGACTACCATCCGTTAAACTAAATGTTGAGTCCTCCGTTTTAATGACCAAACCAGACTCTTCTTCACTTTGCAGGCAGCTGACCGAAACGTTTGCTAGTGTACATCAATCCCTACGGTGGAAAACAGCGTGGGAAGCGGCTTTACGAGCAGAGAGCAGCACCACTCTTCTCCCGAGCCTCCATCTCCACCGACGTGATCAGTGACTTACTGTCATAGAGCCTACATTAACATTTACATAACAAATGAGCATTTATGGCCGGCAAATATTTTTTTGTTGACTTGGCAAACAGCCTATACCCGCCAACCACTCCCAAGAATATGGTTTTATTTATAGCACCATCCATCAAGGGAACACTAATGGAAGCTGTGATAGTCGATAAACATGAGAATCCATTCCAAACACATCTATGATTCGTGGGATGCTTTGAGAAGATCATGGATCATCTAGGGCAGGGGTACTCAACTCTCACCCTATGAGGTCCTGAGCCTGCTGATTTTCAGTTCTACCTGATAATTAATTGCACCCACTTGTTGTGCCAGATCTAAATCGTGAACCCTGATTAGAGGGGAATAATGAAAACGAGTACTGGAACTGGCTTCGAGGTCCAGAGTTGAGTTTGAGAGGTCTAGGGTATTGGCAGGGGGAGGCATCACATAGCTTGGGAAAATCAAGGATCGTCTAGGGCAGGGATGGGCAACTCCAGTCCTCGGAGGCTGGAGTGGTGTTTAACCCTTTCCCCATCCCTAGCAAACACAGCTGATTTAAACTAATTGCATTCTAAACTGAAGATCATGATTAGATGATTGTTGGAGTCAGGTGTGTTAGCTGGGGCTGGGGCAAAAGTGTGACACCAATCAGGCCCCCGAGAACTGGAGTTGCTAGTCCCTGGTCTAGGGTATTGGCAGCTCGCGACCATAGAACCGTCATGGGCTTAAATCTGGACCCAGCCCCATAGCTCAAGGTGTTTTAATTGGTGTGGGCATTTCACCATTAGTTGGAACACCTTTTTTTCCTTTTAGACAATGGGAGGAGAAATACTGTGTGCAGGATTCTTGGCTTAACTATTTTTGTGTTGTATGTGAACATCTTGACAAGCTTGTGAGATATTCGTCATGGGTTTCTAATTCTGACCATATAACTTGTTGCCATAGTTACGGAGAGTGCCAATCACATCAGGGATCACTTGAAGACGGAGGTAGATCTGAAGCAATGTGACGGGTGAGTTTTAGACCTTGCAGGAAGACACTTCAATCACCTGGCATAGACTTTATTATCTCGGTCAGAAATGACTTTGTTGGTGCAAAAGACTAAGTGAAGATTTCTGTACAAAACAGTCCATGTCCAACCACAATGCATTCATATCTGAGGAAAGGGGACTGCTGAGAGCAAAGTGGACATTAATGGCAGCATCAATGCAACAACAACATTAAGACGAAAGCTTAGGGGGACAGAGTCTCTGTGGGTTTTTACTCCTCCCTTGTACTTGATTGATCAATTAGGGTCACTGATTAGTTTGGAAATCCCCTCACCTGGTTGTATAGGTCTTAATAGGACACAAATTGAAGGGAAATAACAAAAACCAGCAGACACTCTAAGGCTGGTCTCAAAGTAGTGTTTTCATGCATCGTGGGTGTGTGTGTCCCTGATCAGGGTGGTGTGTGTGGGAGGGGACGGGATGTTCAGTGAGGTTGTCCACGGCCTGGACCCAGAGTGATTCCAGAGTGGACCAGAACCAATCGAACCAGGACCTGGTTCCATGTGTGCTCCGCATTGGAATCGTCCCTGCAGGTGAGAGAGGAGGGGTGGGGAGAGGAGAGGGGAAGGGAGGAGAGAAATGGAGAAGAGGAAAGAAGGGGAGACGGTAAGGTAAAGGCCAGTTATAGCCCATAGACTGTGTTATAACTGTTAGTGGCCATGGCTATGATTAACTCTCACAGTGGCTAACTTCAGCTCCCATGTTCTGTTATTTGGCTGTTGCTGAGTTACGGGAAGGAATCCCAATAGCAACGGGACACGGGGTCCTACAGGGGGTTGTGAAGACTCTATCACTCAACACTGCATTAAGAGGGGGCCTGTTGTGCTGCATGACACTTTTTAAAATAATATATTTCACCACTGTAAAATCCATTACTTCACAATACCTAAGGTTGAAGATAGAGGAGGAGAATCAAATCACAGCTGGTTAGGCCTTAGAGCATTGGGCCAGTAACTGAAAGGTTGCTGGATTGAACCCCCGAGCTGACAAGGTAAAAATCTGCCATTCTGCCCCTGAACAAGGCAGTTAACCCTGTCAGGTGTGCGTAAATGGGTGTAAGGGAGTCAGGTGCAGGAGAGCAGATATTGGGTAGCCAACAGAGCCATTTATTTAGGCGAACGTAAAACACACAGCAAAGTGAACACGGAATAACAATACGGGTTAACATAACACAGCGCAGGAGAGGCATTGACTTCAGCAGAAGTCGTGACAAACCCACTGTTCCCCGAAGACGTGGATGTTGATTAAGGCAGCCCCCCGTCTCTGATTCAGAGGGGTTGGGTTAAATGCGGAAGACACATTTCAGTTGAAGGCAATTCAGTTGTACAACTGACTAGGTATCCCCTTTCCCTTTCCTATAGCTTCAGTGATTCTATAGGTTAATGCTACTTCTTAGCATCAAGTGCATGCTGCTGCTGGGGTCCAGAATTACAGCCTTTTCCCGGTCAGTCAGATGTATAAGTATAAGCCAGTTGACATCTATATCTAGAGAAAAGGACTCACAGTATCACAGTTTTTGTTGTGCATTTGCCTTGGTTGGTTTCTCACTGACAGGTTTCATGAGGTCAAGTGTGGCCTCTTCTGCTGCCACTGCTTTTAAATATTGTTACCTATCAATCAATCATTATATCATTTTTGAGGCTGATAATATTAACTAAAAGTAATAACGATGTATTAATTAGACATGTGGTAAGATAGCGAACAAAAACCTCTCAGTATCAAATAGACTTTCACTGACTAATATGAGCAACACAGCACACATACAGCCTTGGTTAGAGTATCCAAGTCCCCCCAGTTTTTATCAGGTAACCTACTTAGATACCTAGTGGCTGTGTGTAATTCAACACATTGTCTTATCACATATTTTCTAGGTACTATGTTCAGGTAAATGACTGAACCTTGACTGTTAGTCTGTTAGTTAGGCAGACAGCGATAGTGAGAGAAGCTTTGGAAAGATTAAAATGAGGAAGTGAGTCAAAACTGCAGAAAATATCTCTTCGATGAGAATCTGGAAATCCACAGGGATATATTTAGCTGAGAGAGTAGCTAGTTTCCTCTCTTCTGTGAATATTTTGGCTGGGTGTTAAGATTTGTTGTTTGATCATGAGTACATGCTTGGCTCACACAGTCACACACCCAAGGCAGCCAGGCTTCCTTCATACAGATGTCTTCACTTGAGTAAGAAATAAGGAAGTGTAAACCAGTCTGTAGCACTACAGTAAGTTTTCATTTAAATTCAAGAACTTTTCAGAAAGTATTGGAGAAGCAAACCAGTCAGTCTGCTGTGTCATTGTCAAAGATTCTTCATAAAGAGCAATATGAAAAGGGAGGAGTGTGATTACTAAGCAATGATGAAGAGAGGAAGATAACTCATCTTCGTACTTATCTCTGTGTCCATCTGTAAACGGCAGGGCTGATTTCCCTGGCTGCTTTCTGCTCTGTCACGGTTCACTGAGTCAGCTGAAAACATCTAGCTTGCATCCCAAATAACACCCTATTCCCTATATAGTACAATACTTTGGATCAGGGCCTATTAGGGAATAGGGTGCCATTTGGGAAGCTTCCCTAGCATCAGTCTGCTGTCTAGCTGTAGTGATGGAAATAGGAAATAAGTCTGTCTCCTCACCAGTCTGTCTTGGTGTCGTTGGTGCGTCTCAACAGATAGTGAATTATCAAACTGTGACAGATATGCCTGAAATTACTGTCCCCCGGCTAAACGGTAGTGCACGGTCGATAGAGACCTATTACCATAATATAAAATCAGAGATTTCAAAGTAAAACTGAACATTTCTCTCAAGTGCCAGGCAGGGTCTGCTTCTCGCGTTCCCCTCATTTACTGTGTAGTGAGTGCTAATTGACCAGACCCAGACAGACCCATTGGCTATGATATCTTTCTTTGGCTCTGATACATATCACCTCTTTTCTGCCTAATAAAAAAATCTATTAAAATGTTATTTGTCACATACAACCGGTGTAGACCACCCTACAGACAGTCAGAGTAGACTGTTTGGTGTTGAACACACACACACACACACACACACACACACACTCCTCACAGCCCACTCTTCTCATCACAAACCATTATCTACCCCCCCAAACCCACTAACACCGCAAATACACACACTACCATCCCCACTATTGGGAAATGGGAAACTCTCTTCTCATCCAGAATTTGTTTATTCCGAGGAGCAGATAGGAGGATAAGTCATGTTTACTGAGAGCCACAGAGAGATCCCCTTTCTCCTCTCCTGGGACTCTAATTGGTGTTAATTTCAGGCTTCTCTGTCGAGGCTGGCTGGAGCGCTGGCTGAGGCGACAGGTTCCTGTGGAGCTGGGACACACACTCGCACACACAAAACACACAGAGGGAGACCGAACCCCACTAATCAGAGTTGGCGGGGAACTTGCTGCGCTCATTTTGGCAAGGAAATCTCCAACAACTGCTTAAACAATGGGGCAAGACACCGGCTGGGTGCCTCGTTGAAAACAAGCCTCCCAAAATACTAATGTGTGAGGGACACTTGAGAGGTTCCCGAGCTAAGACAATGCCAAGTCCCACAATAAAGTTTGTAAATGTCTCATCGTAATCAGATTGGTCGTTTTTAAGACATCTAATCATTTACCCTCCAATTAAATGGGACACATACCCAATGATTTGTTTTTTAATCCTCGTGGACTTCATGTTGGTTCAGGTTTTAGCTCCTGTGATGTTGTTATATGAGATAAGAAGAAGAAGAATTAAGCTTTTATGGCCTCGGATCACATAATATTCCCCCTGCGATCAGATATAATATTGTAAAACACTCAGGCATTTAGGAGTTACTGTATATCCCCCATTAAACCACTCAACCACTAATTGAATGGCAGAAGACTTTGATTCACCTGAGTGTTACCTAGTGGCATCACAAGTGTAATAACACATAATATTTTGTCCAGCCTTGTTCCTGATTTTAGAGTACCCCAAAGAGTTAACAAGAGTGTTTATATTTGACTAGCATTCTACAAATCAAATCAAACTTTATTTGTCACATGCGCCAATTACAACAAGTGTAGACTTTACAGTGAAATTGTCACGTTGATAACAATGTTTCAGGAGACAGGCGCAGGAATGCGTAATAGTTTTTGAAAATTACGACCCAAATTACGGTGTGCCATGTTAGAGCACGGGGACTAAGACCAAACAAACGCGTATACAAAACACAGGGTTGAAACCCAAACAAAAGAGCGAGGAGTACCTCGAATAAAGACACACGCGCACAATGATTAACACATGGGACGAGACCCGTAATCATATGCGCAATCCACAAGGGCACGAAAGCCCAAAACTCACAGCACAGGTACTCACACACACCAACGGACATTGTAACAATAATCAACAGCCCAATGGAAACCAAAGGGCACACTTATACCAGTACAAATCAGTGGGAATAGGGGACAGGTGTGCGCAATGAAAGTTCTGAAGGGATCCGTGACAGAAATGCTTACTTACAAGCCCTTACAAGCCCTTAACCAACAGTGCAGTTCAAGAAGAAGAAAATATTTACCAACTAGGCTATAATAAAAAGTAACACAATAAGAATAACAATAACAAGGCGGGGGGCACCGGTCAGTGTGCGGGGGTACAGGCTAGTTGAGGTAATCTGTACATGTAAGTGGTGGCGAAGTGACTATGCATAGGTAACAAACCACCAGCGAGTAGCAGCAGTGTACAAAAGGGACGGTGTCAATGTAAATTGTCCGGTAGCGATTTTATGAATTGTTCAGCAGTCTTATGGCTTGGGGGTAGAAGCTGTTGAGGAGAATTTTGGTCCTAGACTTGGCGCTCCAGTACCGCTTGCCGTACGGTAGCAGAGAAAACAGTCTATAACTTGGGTGTCTGGAGTCTCTGACAATTTTATGCGCTTTCCTCTCACATCACATTTTATATAGGTCCTGGATGGCAGGAAGCTTGGCCCCAGTGATGTACTGGGATGTTGTCATGCCCTCTTCACGACTGTCTTGGTATGTTTGGACCATGATAGTTTGTTAGTGATGTGGACACCAAGGAACTTGAAACTCTCGACCTGCTCCACTACAGCCCTGTCGATGTTAATGGGGGCCTATTCGGCCCACCTTTTCCTGTAGTCCACGATCAGCTTCTTAGTCTTGCTCACGTTGAGGGAAAGGTTGTTGTCCTGGCACCACACTGCCAGTTCTCTGACCTCCTCCCTATAGGCTGTCTCATCGTTGTCGGTGATCAGACCTACCCCTGTCGTGTCATCAGCAAACTTAATGATGGTGTTGGAGTCGCGTTTGGCCACGCAGTCGTGGGTGAACAGGGAATACAGGAGGGGACTAAGTACACACCCCTGAGGGGCCCCAGTGTTAAGGATCAGCGTGGCAGACGTGTTGTTGCCTACTCTTACCACCTCGGGGCGGCCCGTCAGGAAGTCCAGGATCCAGTTGCAGAGGGAGGTGTTTAGTCCTAGAGTCCTGAGCTTAGTGATGAGCTTTGTGGGCATTATGGTGTTAAATGCTGAGCTGTAGTCAATGAACAGCATTCTCACATAGGTGTTAATTTTGTCCAGGTGAGAAAGGGCAGTGTGGAGTGTGATTGAGATTGCGTCATCTGTGGATCTGTAGGGGCGGTATGCGAATTGGAGTTGGTCTAGAGTGTCGGGGAGCATGCTGTTGATGTGAGCCATGACCAGACTTTCAAAGCACTTCATGGCTACCAACGTGAGTGCCACGGGGCGGTAATCATTTAGGCAGGTTACCTTCGCTTCCTTGGGCACAGGGACTATGGTGGTCTGTTTGAAACATGTAGGTATTACAGACTCGGTCAGGGAGAGGTTGAAAATATCAGTGAAGACACTTGACAGTTGGTACAAGCATGCTTTGAGTACAGGTCCTGGTAATCTGTCTGGCCCAGCAGCTTTGTGAATGTTGACCTGTTTAAAGGTTTTGTTAACATCGGCTACCGAGAGCGTTATCACAGTCATCCAGAACAGCTGGTGCTCTTGTGCATGCTTCAGTGTTGCTTTCCTTGAAGCGAACACAAAAGGCATTTAGCTCATCTGGTAGGCTCGCGTCACTGGGGAGCTCACGCCTGGGTTTCGCTTTGTAGTCCGTAATAGTTTTCAAGCCCTGCCACATTTGACGAGCGTCAGAGCCGGTGTAGTCGGATTCAATCTTAATCCTGAATTGAAGCTTTGCTTGTTTGATGGTTCGTCTGAGGGCATAGCGGTATCTCTTGAAAGCGGCAGCTCTAGCATTTAGCTCGATGCAGATGTTGCCTGTAATCCATGACTTCTGGTTGGGATATGTATGTATAGTCATTGTGGGGACGACATCATCAATGCACTTATTGATGAAGCCGATGACTGAGGTGGTGTATTAATCAATGCCTTTAAATGAATCACGGAACACATTCCAGTGTGTGCTAGCAAAACAGTCCTGTAGTGTAGCATCCACGTTATCAATACTTCCGTATTGAGTGAGTCGCTGGTACTTCCTGTATTACAGGCACAGCAATGCAGAAAGAATTTTCCCAAAGGAATGACACATTTAATCGATCAACTCCTTGTGTTTATAGAGACGAGCGGTGATTGTGTATGGCGGTTGATCAGGGGGAAGTTCCTAGCAATCAACGCTGCCGGCATGAGCTGTGCCTGTCCTTGCAGCCCAAGAGGCCTGTTGCCAGAACCGGGCGGCCCTATACACTCACTACGCAAGTAGGACCCTGCAAATTACGCTAGGGCCCGCCTCCCCCTTGTGTCAAAGCAGGTGTCAATGTTTACAACTTCGATGAGAGGATGAAGTGGAAGTATCCTTCTGGTCACGAAAAGAGAGAACAAAACACCATGAGAGTGAATTGTGGGAACAGCAATCAGGTAAACTTGTGTTCTCTCCTCTCCAAGTTTGATGTCAGCAAATAGCAGTAACGTTAAGTTGATGTGCTAGCTTGCAGTGCATCTCTCTCTAGTCTGTCTGTCTTGCTAACCTAGCTGGATAGTGCATCTCTTGGTCTGTCTGTGTCTTGCTTGCTTGCCAGCCACTTCCAAGGCTGTGTTCTGTGAACTTGTGCCTAACAAAAGTGAGAGTGAAATAAGACTATTTATTACGTTTGACAAACGCCAACGGACAATGGTGTTTATAAACTGCAGCTCGGAAAAGATAACCGCGTTGCGCGTGAACATGCGTTCATATGTGCGCTTTCCAGCAGCAACCTCTGTGGGGACCAGTCCAGAAAATACATGGGAGTGACGGTACTCCTCAAAGGCGCACATCATTTTAAAACAATAAAATTATTATCTAGTCACTCAGTCAAGGTTTAGTTACAACTCTGGACTAATGCAAGATGAAAAGCAATGGATTGACATTAACTATTGATTTATATATTGAATTAAAAATGTTGATTAGCTGGCCATACTGGGCAATATGGAAACACATCCCTCAGTAAATAATAACCATAAATTACTCAGCCAAGCCATAGTATAAATAGTATTTTATGTTTGAAAATATATAAAAGGAAATCTGGGGGAGCCAGTTTGAATGGGCCTGATGCAGCTGATAAAATTAATACTAGTATTGTTATCTATAATTTACAGGTGCTATGCTTACGTTTCTCAGCAGAGGAGATGCTGGATCATCAGCCAGTACAAGCACAGTTAATCCAGATACTAGCAGCTCAGACCGCAATAGAACAGTTGCTTCTCCACAAAATGCCCCAGCAGATTGGCCCCCAGTCTTAACAGACTTTATGAGGACTGAGTTAGTGCTCAGTGGTCCATTCAAACCAGGACTGGATTTTTCTTACCCTAAAGACAAGTCTAGAAGAGGTTTCCATTCAGGCTTATTACAGAGACAGCTGTCAAATGGGGGAAAGATGAGCTGAGCAAGTTGTGTATTGTTTTAGCTGTAAGCTCTTTTCTACAAAAGACTATAAAATAATAAAGGAAGGCGTGAATGACTGCTCAAATATCAACGCCATTCTGAAACACCACGAGGGTAGTCCTGAACACACAAACAATATGATTAAGTGGAGAGAACTTGATCGGCGCCGAAGTCGGGACAGACTCTCGACCAGATACAAATGACAATTTTGGAGGCTGAAAGAAAGAGATGGCGGGATGTCCTTACACGTTTAATAAGTATCACCCAGTCTCTGGCTGAAAGAAGCCTAGCATTCAGGGGTTCATCAGACAAACTCTTCCAATCAGATAATGGAAACTTCCTAAAAGAGGTTGAATTACTAGCAAATTTGACCCCATTATGGAAAATCTTCTCAGCAAAAGTAAAGATGGAGAGACACATGCTCATTACTTTGGGAAGCGCACACAGAATGAGCTGATATAGATTGTGAGTGACAAGATTCTGGAAGCAATAGTGACTCAAGTAAGAGACTCAAAGTACTTCTTCATCATCTTGGACTGTACACCTGACATTGGTCACCAGGAGAAAATGTAAATTATTCTGAGAAGTGTGGCCTTAAAGGGAAAGCCAGAGATCAAGGAGCACTTCCTCGCCTTTGTGAATGTTGAGGTTTACAACAGGCTTGAACCTGTCCACTGTCATCTTAGATAAGCTGAACGAGCTGAAGATTCCATTTGAAGATTGCAGAGGGCAAGCTTATGGTAATGGGGCCAAACATGAAGGGCAAGCACCAAGGAGTACAAGCCAGGCTGCTCAAAGAAATCGTCCCATGTGGAGCACATACTCTAAACCTTATCATTGCAGATGCTGCCAAATCTTCAAAAGATGCAGAAGCCTAGCATTCAGAGATTCACACTTAAGAGTGTTTTTAAGAAACATGTGAACATAACTGAAGTCATGGAGTGACACAAGATGGGAGAGTAGGCTCCAAAGTGTTCATGCAATCAGGTATCAGGCTTCTGAGGTTCGGAAGGCATTACTGGAAGCCAGACAGATGATCAACGATCCTGTGGCCAAAGTGGAAGCACAAGTGCGTGCAGAGGAAGTTGGGTCCTACCGCTTATTGATTTGCTGTGTCATATGGTGTGAGATACTGACAATGACAAACAAGGTGAACAAGCTCCTCCAATATGTCTCAATTCAGTAAATTCGCAGTGAATTTAATCTCAAATGCAAAGGCCTCCCCCACTACATACGGGAAACTGGATTCTCTGTGACCCAGACAACAACCAAAAGCATTTTTGAAGAAATGATTGTGGAGGATGTTCTGAAAGAGAAGAGACTGAGAAACAGCAAGAGGCATTTCATCTATGAGGTCGCTGATGAACCAGTGACTGATGCACTGAAAAACCTTCAAGTCAACTACTTCATGTCACTGCTGTGATATTCATGAGTTTTGGAACAGTCAACCAGGTGAAAACCAAATATGGAGTTCTGCTGAACTTCCGCACTGCCTCTCAGATGTCCAGTGAATCTTTAAAGGTTAACTGCATGGAAGCTGAAAACACTCTAACCTTCAGTGGAATGGATCTGGCACACGAGATTCAGAATGTACCTGATCTTCCATCAGATAAGATGACTGCCTTTGAGCTGCTTTCCTTTCTCTGTGAGAAATACCTGGAGGAACTCTAGTCTAATCTTTGGATAGCCCTAGGAATTGCAGTCACCCTACCAGTAACAGTAGCATCAGCAGAGAGGAGCTTTTCAAAATTAAAGCTCATCAAAAGCTACCTGTGACAGGTCTGTTCCCGTCGGGCCTCAGCCGGACTGTCAGTTCTTGTTCGCCTGGCCGGTCCAGGAGTCTTTTTTGTTTGCTTTTTGTTTTGTTGGTGACGTTGGGGTGGATTCCGCCGTCGATGGACCCGGGAGTGCCTAAGCCAGCACGTCGGGCTTTCACGCCCTGGCTGGCTCAAGCGGTTTCCTTGCCTTGGTTGGCTCAGCGGCTTCCCATCAAACTTCACACTCCACCGGATCTTCGGGCTCCCCCTCTGCAGCGGGATTGACAGGCGTCTTGCCTCAGCTGGAACATTGGGCTTCCATGCCTCACACGCCTCGCCAGACTCTCACGCTTCCAAGCCCCAACCATCTTGCCCAGCGCCCATGCCTCGGCCGGTTCGCCCAGGTGGGACACCGGGTGGCGCCCTTAGAGGGGGGATACTGTCACGTCTGCTCCCGCTCCCCCCTCTGTTCCCCGCTTCTGCATTAATTGTTTTTTTTGTCTGTATTATTAGTTTGCTGACGCTGTTACTGTCTCGTTCCATGTCCATTCTTTATTAAAAGTTTTACTCCCCATACATGCTTCGTCTCTCCAGCATCATCCAATGTGACAACCTGAGGTATTCCATGTCACAGGAACGTTTGAGTGGTCTGGCCATCATGAGCATAAATCATGACGTGGGGAAACACATGTCCTATGATGACATCATTGATGATTTTTCTCAAAGTGCAGAAGAGGAATATTTTGATGGTAAGATTTTAATTCAAACATTGAAATGTTTACATTCTTTGTGACATTTAAGATTGTATGGCAGAAGTGCATTTGTGTAAATGACTGCTTAACTAACTATGTGACATACTTTCTCAACTTCTTCCAGACAGTCCAGATAGACTGGTGCTGATGCTGGAAATGCCCAGACTGCAGAGGGAACCAAAGTTAATCACACAGATATAGGTTTTATTTTACTATTTTGAGACATGTAGCTGCAGCCAGAGCCTATAGGCTTATGTTTACATTGTATAGACAAAGCAAATCACACAGCTGTATAGGTTTTATTTTACTATTTTGAGACATGTAGCTGCAGCCAGAGCCTATAGGTTTATGTTTACATTGTATAGCCAAAGCAAATCACACAGCTGTATAGGTTTTATTTTACTATTTTGAGACATGTAGCTGCAGCCAGAGCCTATAGGCTTATGTTTACATTGTATAGCCAAAGCAAATCACACAGCTGTATAGGTTTTATTTTACTATTTTGAGACATACAGCTGCAGCCAGAGCCTATAGGCTTATGTTTACATTGTATAGCCAAAGCAAATCACACAGCTGTATAGGTTTTATTTTACTATTTTGAGACATACAGCTGCAGCCAGAGCCTATAGGCTTATGTTTACATTGTATAGACAAAGCTAATTGTATAATACTGTGAGGACTGGACTAATTGCCAGGCAGCAAAGCCAAAGCTCAGGGTTATATTTGATTATTTTCTACGTTTGATATTTTCTACAATTTCTTATTTCTGTTCACGTTAATATTCACTTATCTTACGATTCTATACAAAATATTATATTTATTAAAATTGTTTGTTTATACCTTTGTCTGTATAGGTCTACTTATTCTTAGATTGACAGGTGGAGCAAACTGTTTTAAAGGAGGGGGGATTGTAGTGGGAGCACTGGGGGATCAGGTGTGACTGTGTGGCAATGGCAAATGGTTTACATGGCTCACGGTTCAGGTAGGAGGGCCCTTTAGCAGAATTTTTGTTTAGGGCCCCAGGGAGGTCAGGACCGGCTCTGCCTGTTGCCCTCTGCCAACCTGGCTGATGGCATCACGGACCTCATCCTAGTACGCGAGGCGTCCCGCCTCGACTTCCTCCGACACCTCATACGACACACCAACAAGGATGACCATGTAGGGAACTCTGAGTTGTTAATGAGAATTGTTTTGCTATTATTTATTGATTTTGACAATCATAAAAGATAATTAGATGTAAGATGATTCAATCAGAGGGGGATATCCCCCCTCCCCCCCAAAAGTTAGAAGATTTAGCAAAGTTACTTGCTAAGTAAGTACAGATTTTTTCCAAACCATATTAATCTCAGGTAATGTATTATGGATCAAGCCAGTAAAACTTTTGAAAGTCACAAGGAGTTCAGGAGAAGATGGAGAATTCCTCAGTCACTTACTCACTCAGTCACTTACTCACTCAGTCACTACCATGTACTGCATGTCATGGGTTACTCAGCTTTCACAGAGAGATGGAGATTGAGTGGGAGAGAGTTTCCCTGTACTTTGCTTGCACACCTCATGGTTTAGTTTGCTGACACAGCTCTTTCTAAATCGGGGTATACCTCAATTCAGACATGCTCTTGCTTCCCACTCTTGCTCTCTCACTTTTCGTAAATATCCCAATTCTACAAAGTGATATCCCAATTCTACAAAGTGCTCTGGATAGCTTGCGTCATCCTCCTACACACACACGCACACACGGGATGGTAGGATGTTCATTGCATTATACCTCTGTTATATCTGCATAGCCCATCCACCAAGGAGAGAAACAAGGAGTGAGAGGCCACTAGGTGTATTCATAGTTTTGACAGAAAGCTTTTTAGGGGAAACTTGGTGTGAATACTAACCAGGCCCAGTCATAAAGTAAGTCTGATGGAGAATAAATTGCTCCTCTCCTCTCAGACAGTCTGTGGAGTAGAACTGAGTAGTGATGGGGGGGATAAAGAGATTGTTTTCTGGGGCAGTGAAAGATTGAGATCTTTGGCACTGTTGATTGACCCCTTCTTTTCTGCATCTTTTCCCTACTCTCTATCCATCGCCTCTTGTCTTTACTCCCTTCTCCTTATTCCTACCTCTATCCATTCCTCCCTCCCCTAACTTCCCTCCATCCCTCCCTCTCTGCCTCCACAGTTTGACATGTCCTTCATGGAGGTGCACCGTGTGCGGGAGATCCGGTTTGTTCCGAAGCACAGCAATGTGATCTCAGAGGTGGACCCGAGTGAGACCAGTGGGAAGAAGATCTGTAACCAGGTCTGTACGGCCCATCCCAGCTACGACACAGGCCATAGCAACTGGAACTGTGATGAGGAGATCATGCCTCATGCGGCTATACATGTCAGGTACGCTATTCATAATTTGAATCTGTTGGTTTTGTTAAGAGATTTAGGAGTTTGAGGTTTACCCACGCGCAAACACACACACACACAGTGGTCCCATATCTTCCACCACAACATCAGTAGAGATCTTTTTATAGCATGATGGTGGCCCTCCCTCCACCACCACAACATCAGTAGAGATCATTTTATAGCATGATGGTGGCTCTCCCTCCACCACCACAATTTCAGTAGAGGTCTTTATATAGTACAACAGTGGCTTTCCTCCTGAACACATCATTTACTTTATGCTCCATTATACTTTGCCAATGAGGCATGGCTGTGTAATTCTAGTTTATCTAATTTAATATCCCTTCCACTGTTAAGAGCCTACTCCCTTTTAATTAAAATACAAGTCCATTCATTTATTGCCTTTTTCCTCTCTAGTAATTGTTCTTGGAATGAGTCAGCAAATGAGCGGCTGAGATAATTGATGGTGATAACCCCGATCTCCCCCCAAAAATAAAGAAAAAAAGAAGACGGAGAGAAGTTGGCTGCTTTCTTTCACTGCTAGACACAATATTAGTAGGTGACTTCAATAGTATATATATTTTAAAGTAAATATGGTTAAGTGTTTGGTTGCGTCTGTCTGGATTGCCTGATGGGCAGTGCATGCACAGTTGGGCCTATTCAAATATTATTTGAATCACCAGTGTGACTGACTGGAAAATAAAATCTGTATGGTCCTTGCAGCATCATCTGAGTTGAATTTTTATTAAAGTCGGGGTCTCCATACTGCATTAACAACTGTCTCACTACTAACGGACCATTCCAAGTCCCATCACCAGTGTTTCTGTCACCAAACCACGTGAAATCTAAATACCAATCTCCATTTTTACTCTAAAATGGGCAATAAAGTTCCTGAACTTGGAACTTGATCTGCATTCCATTAGTTTTACATCTGTGATATGGACCGTAAAGTCAGACTGGAAACGAACACTCATTATGTTGATAAATGTGTAGCTGTCCTTCTGTGTGTCTCTCTACAGTGTTCACTGCCTGCTGATCAGACTATTTGACCGAGGTGTTGAAAGAGGGACCATAATAGGATCAAATCTCTCGTGGCAAGCAACTGTCCCGAATTGTGCTAGAAAGTCCTGCATTTGGGCCCTTTAGCCCTCATCCTGTAACCACACATGCATGTCCTGCATTTAATTATTTTTTTATAAGTATAACATAAAACATTTTTAAAGTCAATTTGTCACGTATTTGACTTCCCATTTATTTGATGAGAATTAGCATCAGGTTGCGGTTTTGACAAGATATATAGGCTATCACATGGTGCTTTCCCTTCTCAGTCAAGTATCTTACTTGATGCATCTCCCCCCAGAACTTACTGTTAGCGAGTATCTGATATCTGACACAATTATGCAAGATTTTAGTTCAGGTTTCCGAGATTATGGAGACCCACAATGAGATGAAAGAAAAGAAGGACTCTGTTCTATATTCCTCAATCAAGTACGTGACTGATATTCTGTGTGGACATCCGAAGACAATGTGTGGAAGTAGAAATCACCTAGCTAGACTGTCAGTATTGCATCACTGTTTCCGCATATCACTGTGATACGATGTGAGGGCAGAGAGACTCATGGGCAATCAGAGGTTGCTAAGTGATTTTGCTTCCCCAGGAAGTGTCACACCTGTGGCACAAAGCAACAGTTTGTCTATTTAGAAGTTATTTAGTTAAGACTAGTAGCCCCCCTCACTAGCGGGGTGGGATGCTGCCAGTGGGTTGTCCTTTGTGTGTAGGGTAATGTCTTTGTGAGAGTGCCATCATAATGAGTTAGCTCCGTTACAATTATACACCAGACTGCCATCAGACAGATGCTGCTTCCTACAGCCAAAACATCAGCCAACTCTAGGACACACACACACACACACACACTCATCCATCATCTGCCACTGTGAAACCACACACACACCTAAACTCTCAACACAGTGGGAGGCTCTGCCTTTTCTTTTAGAAACCTCTCCAAGATCATTAGTGGTTGCTGTGAATGGCCATGATTATATTTCAACTCTGAGCTGTGAGTGAATCAGGTAGTGCTATAATGTTCCCTGTGGGTGTAAGGTGTCTGTGGCTGTCAGATTCTGATGAACTGGCTGAGGTTAGTCTCTTTGCTGTATAATACATATATCTGTGTGGAACCAAAAGGTGCTATGTCAGTCCCACCCTGACTCACTAAGCCAGCTGACTAGGGGGAACGTTTTGACTAGCACATGGGTCTTGTATGGATATGAGTTTATAATGACTGAATATTATGTAATCCATTGCAGGTCTCAAGATGTGTGTAACTAACCTCTGATGTGGATTAGGAATTGATAAAGATTGAATATGTATGAATGTTTGGATACAGTGGTTTTAAACTAATATTAGCATGTTAGCATGATTTTTTTTCTTCTAGAAATGGGGGGGGGGGGCATTTTGAAGATTGAGATTTTGGTGTCAAGTGCAAGTGAGATATTTTATAGTAGTCTGAGACTTTGAAAAAACGTAAAGCCTTCATCAACCCTGTGAAAGTTTTGGAGTGGGTTTATGTATGTTGCTTGTTCATTTATTCTCAGTGTGTCTTCTCTTGTTTTTCCTTTAACAGGGAAGGACATTTTCCACACACAAAAGCACAGTCCGAAAAAACAGACTCAGCCCTGTCTGTGGCAGGCAACCCTATCCTCTCTTGGCATTGTTTACAGGATGTAATTACAAATATACCACATGAAACCAATACATGTTTCCCTGTTATCTCTAAGGGTCTTCCATAATGCTGGATGCGCCGCAAAGCCCATTCCGCTGACAAATATGTGCCACTGGGGCAAGGGACGAATGAGACGCCCACAGCATTTAATAGGCTTATTACATAAAAATGACTGCAGGGGAGATAAAAAATAGTCTCTTCTCCCCTGGCATCCGATGGAGAGATATTTTGCCTCGACCACATTTGTTCATCCACCCAGTCTCGCTCACTGTTTTGATATGGCCCATACATTATGGTGCTATCTGGACCGGCATGGCAATGAAGCAAGGTAATTGTCAGATTTTCCAACCCGCAGAGTACGTTCTGTTTCCTCCCTTCTCTCCCGTTTTTCAGGCTTCACTGTGTCTTCATTGAAGGCGGTTGCGGGTCGCGTTCCATGGGGACCCACTGTCCCATTCTCCTTATTAAGAACCTGTTCTGAGACACCACAATAAACACACACACAGCCAGCTCCTGTCCTCGGCTCACACCTAAACTGGATGGAGATTGGTGACAACTCTTTGTGAGTGTGATTACACTTGCATTTTTTATCAAGTCGATGAGCTTCCATTCCCATCAGCCTTGAGACCGCTCCGCTCTGTCAGATCCCAGGATAGTACCTGTCTACACTGATCCCTGGTCTCGGGTCTTAAAGAGCCACAGCTGGGATCAGGTAATGCATTCTAATGGGCAAGAGAAACAGCCAATGCAAGGAGCCAATGCAGCGGGTAAGGAGCCAATGCAGCGACGCGGAAGGAATCATAAGGCCATGTGACGCAGAACTGGGTAAGCAAACCATTTGGGGCCTTAAAAGGGCAGTATTTTTTTTGAAAATAACTAAATATATCCCACATTGATGAGGGAAGGGAAAGTGGATACCTAGTCAGTTGCACAACTGAATGCATTCAACCAAAATGAGTCTTCCACATTTAATCCAGTCCCTCTGAATCAGAGAGGTGTGAGTGCCTTAATCAACATCATCAGCACCCGGGGAGTACTTGTTGGGGGTTAACAGCCTTGCTCTGCGTGAGGATTTGAACCAGCAACCTTTCAGTTACAGGGCCAACTGCCAACGCCTCTGAGTGGGACAGATGGAGAAAGAGTGTTTTGTATTTCCTGAGGTGGTGGCTGTGAGCAGAGGAGAGAGAACCGGGATCAGAAGAGTGAACCCAAACTGTTGCTGGCTGCCACAGGGCTCTATCTGTCTATTGATTGTAGCAGTCCTCCCGTTTCCATGTCTCAGCAATGAACTCCTGTGAGACTGCCACAGATCAATGAGTCTATAACACTCTCACTTCAAACACCCTGATAGCTGGCCCCCATCACAGCAGGCCATGAGAGGACTGACCACACATACGAGACACACACAAACAAAAACGCATCCACACACACAGACTGACACACAAGTACATACACACACAAAAACCACTGTGCCAGACTAGGCAGCCTGCTATGAGAGCCGTGTAAACCCAATTACCCCAACCCCTAGCTCTCAGTGCCTGCTGGGCCTACACCGGCCCTCACAGTGTAACCCTTCATAGCCTCTCAGTGGGACACTAATAAAAGCTTCACAGGACTGGCTGGGGAGAATGTTACCTACTGGGAGGTCACAAACAGGAGTGAACACTGAGAGTGTGGTGAGTAAATTACTGTATTGGTAAAGAACCGGTCTCTGTCTACGATTGGAGCCATGCTTCATTGCAGTCGAATGATTTGTCATCCACAATAATCAGCTGTCAGATGTAATTCCCAAAACACTGGTATTTGCTGCTGTCATTTACTTCCTATTTAGTTCGAAACAGAAGATGATGCATGACATGGCAAGGTGAGCAGAGACCTTTCTGCCTGTAGCAATTTACCCTCAGGTGTAGTAACAGGCTACTACAGGTACCAGGGTTTAGTTAAATGTTCTATTGAAAGCAGTCAATTCAGGAAGTAAACTGAAGACAGTTAGTCAGTTGATTAGGACTGTGTGTATACTGAAACAACGTAGCTTTTTCTCTGTCCAATTCAGACCAGCCTAGCTGGACTTGTAGCGAGACACTCCAAGTTATTGCATTCCTAATGGTGCTTAAAGTAATTACACTTCGTAATGTTCCTCCTTTTTCCCCTTCACCGAGCCCCATCAGATCAGCCCAATCCAATGGGAACAATGTATACATCCCAAATGGCACGCTATTCCCTACCTAGTGCACTACTTTTGACCAGGACCAGGGTCAAAAGTTGAATAGGGTGCCATTTGAGACACACTCAATGTCTTCCATTCCCCTCTAAATGACGCTATTAACCATGTTGCATTTGCTGACTCTCAGGCAACTGAACTCAAATGAGCCTCGGTTCACTGAGAGTTTAATTGACCGGATACAAGGTTTATCTAAAAGATTCCATGGTTGGATAGAAAACAACTACAGCATAACAAGTGGTTAGAAGGGATTTATGTTATTAGGCATTTGACATAAGATCTGTTGTGCATTGTTATACATTCATCACCACAACCTCAGGGCTACCTTGGAGGAAATAGAGACATTTTCAGCCCCAGACCATTATTCCTCCTCCACCAAACTTTACACTTGGCACTATGTATTCGGGCAGGTAGCGTTGTCTTGGCGTATGCCAAATACAGATTCGTCCAACAGACTGCCAGATGGTGAAGCGTGAGAACGTGTTTCTTCTACTCCAGAGTCCATTTGGCGGCGAGCTTTACACCACTCAAGCCGACACTTGGCATTGCGTATGGTGATCTTAGGCTTGTGTGCGACTGCTCGGCCATGCAAACCCATTTCATGAAGCTCTCGATGAACAGTTGAGCTGATGTTGCTTCTAGAGGCAGTTTGGTAGTGAGTGTTGCAACTGAGGACAGACGATTTCTATGTGCTACGCCCTTCAGCACTAGGCACTCCCGTTCTGTGAGCTTGTGTGGCTTACCACTTTGAGGTTGAGCCATTGTTGCACCTAGACGTTTTCACTTCACAATAACAGCACTTACAGTTGACCGGGGCAGCTCCAGCAAGGCAAAAATTTTACGAACTGACTTGTTGGAAGGGTGGCATGCTATGACGGTGCCACATTGAAAGTCACTGAGCTCTTCAGTAAGGATACTCTACTGCCAATGTGTGTCTATGGAGATTGCATGGCTGTGTGCTTGATTGAAATACCCGAATCCAATCATTTGAAGGGGTGTCCACGTCAAATCAAAATCATATCAAATCAAATTTATTTATATAGCCCTTCGTACATCAGCTGATATCTCAAAGTGCTGTACAGAAACCCAGCCTAAAACCCCAAACAGCAAGCAATGCAGGTGTTGAAGCACGTTGGCTAGGAAAAACTCCCTAGAAAGGCCAAAACCTAGGAAGAAACCTAGAGAGGAACCAGGCTATGAGGGGTGGCCAGTCCTCATCTGGCTGTGCCGGGTGGAGATTATAACAGAACATCGCCAAGATGTTCAAATGTTCATAAATTACCAACCAGCATGGTCAAATAATAGATCTGGGACAGGTACCACGTCCGATGAACAGGTCAGGATTCCATAGCCGCAGGCAGGACAGTTGAAACTGGAGCAGCAGCACGGCCAGGTGGACTGGGGACAGCAAGGAGTCATCATGCCAGGTAGTCCTGAGGCATGGTCCAAGGGCTCAGGTCCTCCGAGAGAGAGAAAGAAAGAGAGAATTAGAGAGAGCACACTTAAATTCACGCAGGACACCGGATAAGACAGGAGAAGTACTCCAGATATAACAAACTGACCCTTGCCACCCGACACATAAACTACTGCAGCATAAATACTGGAGGCTGAGACAGGAGGGGTCAGGAGACACTGTGGCCCTATCCGATGATACCCCCGGACAGGCCAAACAGGAAGGATATAACCCCACCCACTTTGCCAAAGCACAGCCCCCACACCACTAGAGGGATATCTTCAACCACCAACTTACCATCCTGAGGCAAGTCCAAGTGTAGCCCACAAAGATCTCCGCCACGGCACAACCCAAGGGGGGGCGCCAACCCAGACAGGAAGATCACATCAGTGACTCAACCCACTCAAGTGACGCACCCCTCCTAGGGACGGCATGAAAGAGCACCAGTAAGCCAGTGACTCAGCCCCTGTAATAGGGTTAGAGGCAGAGAATCCACATCCTTTTGTATATATAGTGTACTTCTTCCCCTGCCTCAATTTCTGTCTCTCCATTGGTCTCATAGAGCTTGGGGATGTTTGATTAGAAGTTTACAATACATTAGTTTCTTCCCCCCTCTTGTGTCACTTTATTTCACATGACTCTCTTCCTGTTTGTCATTGATGGGGATCATGGGCCATTGCGTCAGTGGAAAGGACCCTGTTGGAAGCACAGCATGACAATGACAAACAAATATTGTCATTATCTGATGGGGTTAAACTGACATTACCTCCAGGACGGAGACATTTTTATCTGTGTCGGGGAGGAAAACACACACACAAGCACGCACACACACACAAGCAAGGGCACACACACAGACACACATGGGTGCACACACTCAAACACACACATTGTCTGTGGGAAGGGAAGAAGCGTTGTTGTGAGAGAGCAGCCACATCCTATTCCTCTTTACGGCACAAGAAATCGTCCCAACCTGGCTCTCCAAGAGATGGAGAGAGAGAGAGAGTGAGAGAGAGGACATGTCCCTGAGTCTGCCGTCCCCATTTGTTAAACTGTCTGTGCAAAGAAGAGGAGAGAGGAGGAAAGAGGATAGATGGTCCTACAGTGCCCCCTCAGGTTGTCCTCTCTCTCTCTCTCTCTCTCTCTCTCTCTCTCTCTCTCTCTTACCCTGCCTATTTCCCTCTCATTCTCCTACGTCTTACTTCCTCCATCTCTGTCTCTCTAGTCTTTCCCCCTTTATCATGCACCTGGAGCCGTGCCTTTGAACCCATTAAAATGAGCAAAGAGAACATCCAGACCCACAAATACTGTGCGGCTGTTGGAGTGTGAACACACAGAATGGAATGATAACACTAGCTAGGTGTGTTGGAGTGTGAACACAGCACGGAATGATAACACTAGCTAGGTTTCCAATCTAATTTTGCGATAGACTTTCATGTGAATATTCTAAAATCTGCACATTATCCTGCCAGTGTTGTGTTTTTCACCGAATAGACTTGTAGCGGATGAAAATCAGTGCATGATGATGTAGTTCACTTAAAAAAATCTAAAGTTCAATGTGTTTCCATCGCATTTTCAACTAGTTTGGTCACAAAAACTGTTGTGTTAAATAGCTAAATGTAGACAGTGCAGGTAGGGTGCGCGCTCAGGGAAATCTACATAATCATATTATTATGGATAAGAATATTTCAATTTGTCAAACATAGTGCTGAACGAGTAACTGACATTTTTTGTTGTTGCTGTTAAACAACTAATTGACAGTTCAGTCAGTTCAATGATTTAATTTCCATTTCTTTAGGGTTTTTTCTGTGAGCTAGATGTGGAGTTTCTGTAGAGATAAATCAGATGAAGCCTGAACTGTGTGATGTAGTAGGGAGTTGTAGTTTGCAACATGTCAATATAGTTTAGCGCAAAACACGTGGTAATTAACTACAATTACCATAATCCATTGCGCACCGCTTAAACTTGTCCGATCTGTGCTGAGCAGACACAGAGACAGAGAGAACACACATTGATTATCTGAATCAGATAAGGACTCAGTTTGGAAAACCCTGATCTAAGTGATTGATAGTTGGTATTCGGCAGTCATAAAGTATGCCATATTTACTTTGAAGAACTACTAAAAACTACTGAAATCCTAAACCGTGATCATTTTTTTCTAATAAAACCTAAGCAACCTCAAAAGGCACTAATTGCTCAGCACTAGTCAAAGAGCAGTCAAGAATCGAACATCATGTCACCAGAAAAAGACCCTCGATATTTATTGGAAAATAAGAGGGAAAGGAGCATCAAGATCACACTGCACTTTCGAAGTTCATCATAAGTTGTTTAGTCTGTAGCATAAACTGCATGGTTTCCTGAGTCGTAGTGGGAGGACCACACACCATATCATTGCGTGACTCCAAGTTTACTTCAATATGGTTAATATTAGCCATTTCTCGCATAATTCAATTAACCACACAAAAAGATCCCACCATGTCGAACTAACAAATTATCTGTTGGCATTTCTAAAATTGTACCGAAACTTCCTGTTTCCATCACAGCCGTTGTGTTTTTTTTTTAATACGGTATGACTTTACTCGCATAAAAACTGTGAATGGATACGTGGTTAGTGACACACACACACATGGACACACAGTGTTGGAATGATAACACTTCTGTCAGGTCACTGCGTACCATCTGGGACGGTAAACAGGTAGGTTTGTTGGAACAGTAGATTATTTCTACACCTGTTGGGGTGCTAATATTTGACCTTACTCCTGCATGCATGTCTGTAATGATTTTGTCTACAGGGAATCATAGTGCGATTCTCTGTTGGATTCCCTTTGTAAAATAGTAAAGCTCTCTCTCTCTCTCTCTCTCTCTCTCTGTCTGTCTCTCTCTCTCTCTCTCTGTCTGTCTCTCTCTCTCTCTCTCTCTCTGTTCAGATGTCAACACCTTCTGCAGCCTGGTTAATGGATGAGATCCCGGCTGGCATATACTATATCATACAGCACTGACCTACTTATTTCATAGACCATTGACCACACTCATGTATTCCCTAAGTGTGTGTGTGTGTGTGGGTGGGGGGGGTTGAGATGGACTAGAGGTGTACTGGTCCGGAGAGGCTGCTGAGGACAGGTAATGGCATCATTGATCACAGTGGTCCCCAAAGGGTGGTCGCTCTGACCGTCGTCAAGGCCCAGTCAATCAATCAAATGTATTAATAAAGCCCATTTTACGTCAGCAGGTGTCAAAAAGTGCTATACAACCCCAAACAGCAGCAAGAAAGTACACCTGCACTTCGCTGATCCTCAACACTAGGGCCCCACAAAGATACATAATTGAGAGCATCCTGTCAGGCTATATCACCGCCTGGTACGGGAACTGCACTGCTCGCAACAGCAGGGGCTCTCCAGAGGGTGGCGCGGTTTGCCTAAAGCATCATCAGGGGCATGCCCTCCAGGACACCTACAGCACCCAATGTCACAGGAAGGCCAAAAAGATCATCAAGGACAACAACCACCCGAGCCACTGCCTGTTCACCCCGCTATTATCCAGAAGCGAGGTCAGTACAGGTGCATCAAAGCTGGGACCAAGTGACTGAAAAGGCCATCAGACTGTTAAACAGCCATCACTAGCACATTAGAGGCTGCTGCCCTATACATAGAATTGAAATCACAATCAAGCCTGTCCACGACCATCCTCTTGCCTATTCCCTTTGGATTTATTAAACATCGTAAACTCCAACCATCTGCCTCCTGTGTCTGCATTTGGGTCTCGCCTAGTATCATGACAAACACGTGTATGGGACAAATAACATTTGATTTGATTTGAATCCAGATGACTCTGTGTGCCACCTCCTCTTCACTGCAGATACCCTCATACCTTGGGTGCATTCATGTGGTTGAAATGATAAAGACCACTGCAGACAGAAACAGTTTGTGCAGAACAGACGTAATTCTCTAACCTGCTCTTATTTCAGTTACAGCCAGCAAGATGGTTCCCCCTGTAACTCATCCACCTATGAAACCCCCTGTAACTCATCGCATCCATTCTCCACCATCTAACCCCAGCCCATAGATATGGAAAGAGCTCTAAACTTGTATCTGTGCCATTATGGCATCTGTGATGGCATGGGCAGTGCCATTGAGGCTTTCTCCATTTAAAGTAGTACATTTTCTTCTTCTGTGTTTGAAAAAAAGTGTAAAGCTAATATTGGTGATTTATACTGCCATCTGCAGTGCTGGAGTTCTGTACCAAATCATTATTCATTTATTGTGGCCACTAGATGGCGGTGATATATCTTAAAGCCATTTACAAACCATAGCATCCAATTTGAAGAAGACAATGCTCTGCTCATTGACTGATTGCTCCCAACCCATAGGTATCCCCACCCAGTGGACTACTTTAAAATGGTGGAAGCCCTCAATGGTAAGGTCCATTCAAAAAACGGGTTATATCCACATTGAGTCCTATAACTATCTCTTTAAGCCCCAGCCCAACCTCAAGTCCTCCTTTCATTTAGGCCCTAACTTAACAGAATCATTGAAAAAAACAAAGCAATAAATATTCAGCAGGTCCAGCCTTCCATTAAGATTCTCTTAAATGTATGATTGAACCTAAACAGCAAAAACATTTTGGCCCACAGAAGCAGAGCAATCATTCACCTCACTTCTCCAACATGGCATGCTAAAAAAAAACATCTCCTTCCGAGTGTCGGCTGTGTGTGTGTGGTGTATGTTGCGTGTGTGTGGTGTATGTTGCGTGTGTGTGTGTGGCGCATGTTGCGTGTGTGCGTCTGTGTTCAAGGCAGTGTCTGCGGTGAAGCAAGCTTGGCTGTGCTGATGATTTCTCACTGCTGACAGTTGGATTCTCACATTCCCGGGCTGTGAAGTCAAACATGGCCCGCTGTGTCAGGATCCATCATCTCAAAGGTTACAATGTGCGTCAGGCAAACAGGAGGCTGCAATGTGTCCCAAATGCCATCCTATTCCCTAGTTAGTGCACCACTTTTGACCAGGGTATACTACACTAAAAATGGTGCCATTTGGGACGCACGCCTGCCTGTTACAGTCTGGTTACATCCACTCCTCATGAGGGCAAACCACCAGTCAATCTAGGCAGCACTGGCCCAGGAGACACATGCATATGTATGATCACGCAAACACATAAACAGCTGCCATCTACAGCAGCATTTGTTTGAGTAAGCACTATATTTGCCATGTGACATTCAGATAGATTGGATGCTAATGTTTTCCCCCCTGTTACCGACAGCATAGGTTGCGGATTGCTGAAAGGATGGAAAATGGCAGCACTGACCAGAGGAAGAGAGTACACAAGGCCATCGTCTCTAACTATAACCCTACCTAGCCCTTAGCCCTGACCCTAGCTTTATGTCCACATCTCAGTTCAGCTGCTACCCTAGTCTCAAACATAACCCTAATCCTATTTTCTTTTCATATCTTTTGTTGACGTTTTTCTTGTTTTGTTTGTGTAAGACAAAACAAAACAAAACCATTCCACCTGGTGGCGGACAAACAACAGATTCATGCAATAAAAGACAAAACAACATGAACAAACAATTGACAATAGCGCAAAGAGTAAAAACAGTGGCATAGTTTGGGTCCTTTAAGACACTAACGAAGTTGTGATGTGAGCTTGGAACCCTAACCCTTACCCTAGCTTCATGTCCACATCCTGGCCCACAAGCAGGCCCCACCCCTGTACGCTCTGAACACACGCGCACACACACAAACGGCTAGGCTGTTGTCTGTACCCGTGTTTCAGTCCGGAACTCGATCCGGCTTTAAACTTAATCCTGACTGTTGTAATGGTAAAATGCACAAGCTGCAATTTCGAAATTGGGTAGTTTTCCTCTTTTCATGTTAGTCATTGCATACCGTAGAGAGCTATTTATAACTTGTCAGAAATGTCCAGATCAACTAGCCCATGTCAGCTAACGTTTCATTATTTCGTTTTTTTTAGCCCATAGATATTGTTGTTGTAATTTGTTTGTCACTCAAATCACATGAATACACATTAGACATGTAAAAACGTATAGAATTGCAAGAAACTTTGCTTTAAACTGCAACATTTTCTTTGCACCCGACGAACACAAATGTGTAGAATTGCAGGAAACAAGCTTAAACCTGCAAAATTCTCTCCACCAACAAGAGGGGTGTGAACAGTTTGTGTCATGAACAGTGCTTGCGCCCAAGGAAATAGACCTTGTGCATGTGTGCGCACGCCGGTGGGGGCGCGGGATGTTCCCCATTGCTGGAAGTTGGGCCCTGAGTGAAAAATTTTGAGAACCCTTAGTCTATACCTGCGATTTTCTGACAGTCACTCCAATGGTCAAAACAGGTAATGAGGTCAATTTGTTAAGGTCCAGTCAGAGTGGAGGAGGAGAAACCCGTCGCTCCTGTCAAAATCTGTCCTCGATAAGCAGACCGTCTGCCTTTGCAACTTAGGGACAACGAAAGGCAGTGAAAAGAAAGTATGTCAGCCTCAAATAAGATTTTTTTTATCGTGGTTAGGGAGACAGAAATGTTGATTTGAATATGAGTAATGTTGATTTTTGTATTGAGGTTAGGGAGACAGGAACGTTGATTTGAATATGAGTAATATTGATTTCTGTATCGAGGTTAGGGAGACAGGAACGTTGATTTGAATATGAGTAATATTGATTTCTGTATCGAGGTTAGGGAGACAGGAACGTTGATTTGAATATGAGTGGATGTTGATTTCTGTATCGAGGTTAGGGAAACAGGAATGTTGATTTTTGAGAGTAATGTAAGGGGCTCTATTCAACCCGTACGGGGGAAGTTCAGCGTTACAGCGTGATTGACATTTAAAAGGAATGTTCCTGCGTTTAGCGGAGACTCTCACGGCAAATGCTGCCTACGCAGGCTCAATTGGAAATGACCTTAACATTTCTATCACACAATCTGTAATGCCTCAGCAATTAAATAGAGCCCTAAGACAAAGTTTCATCCACACTGCTGTTCCGCTCTGCGGGGAATACCCAGGGTATGAAAAGCACACACAATAAATACCCTGTTATTAAAACACAGAGGAACAAAACTGAAAATCCATTGTTCAATTATACTTAATTGAAATGAGGTAATAAAAGAAGCTAAAGAAAACTGGGGATATAATAGAAAGCCACTCAGCTCTCTTAAGAGATTTGACATATTCTACAGCCTTACACAAACATACTATGAAGGTTGCGTGTAAATTCAGAATGTATCAAAACCGTTATGGCTATTGGTTTAGGTCCCCATTTTCAGTTGGAGTGCAGAGTAATGAACTGACTCAGAGAGATTTGCACCTTTTTGATTTTTAATATGGAGTACCGCAAAGGCAGACAAAAGACTCTCCGTATCAGCACAGTACAGTCTGTCTACTGGAGTCCCCTAATGGGCTCTGGACACATTGCGAAGCATGCATACACACACAAACACACACACACAAACACACTCGCACAAGCAGTCACACGTGTACGCAGGCATGCACACACACACAAAACAATGTGGGAATGAATGTGGCTCACACAAAGGCATGGTAATGAGAGCAAGGATCTATTCAGACAAGGGCCGTCAACGGAGACCTGCTGTGTGTGTGTGTGTGTGTGTGTGTGTGTGTGTGTGTGTGTGTGTGTGTGTGTTTGAGTGTGTCTATGTATGTATGTATGTATGTATGTATGTATGTATGTATGTATGTATGTATGTATGTATGTATGTATGTATGTATGTATGTATGTATTATGTATGTGTGCGTGCGTGTGTGTATGTGCGTGCATGCATGTCTGCTTCCATGCAAGTGTGTGTGCTTGTGCGCTCAGGGCTGTGCATGCGTGCGTTCCTGAATGTGTGTGTGCGTGCATGTGTGAGACCATCAGTAGGGATCTGTGTCTCTCTCTGCCCCACTGACATGGTACAGGGTCCAGGACCAGCAAGATTAGAACATAACAGTGGTGGAAAAAGTACCCAATTCTCATACTTGAGTAAAAGTAAAAATACCTTAACAGAAAATGACTCAAGTAAAAGTGAAAGTCACCCAGTAAAGTATTGGTTTTTAAATACAGTTAAGTATCAAAAGTAAATGTAATTGTTAATTGTTAAAAGTAGAAGTTTAAATAATTTCAAATACCTTATATTTAAGCAAACCAGATGTCACAATTATTATTTATTGACGGATAGCCAGGGTCACACTCCAGCACTCAGACATCATTTACAAACATTTGTGTTTAGTGAGTCCACCTGATAACCAGGGATGTTCTCTTGATAAGTGTGTGAATGGACCATTTTCCTGTCCTGTTATGCATAAAAAATGTAACGAGTACTTTTGGGTGTCAGGGGAAATGTATGGAGTAAAACGTACAGTATTTTGTGTGGGGGGAGAGAGGGGGGAGAGAAGGGAGAGAGTACATTATGCGTGTGTGCATTTGAGGCGCATGTGTGCGTGTTTTCGTATGTGTGTGTGCTTATTTCTTTCTATTGTATGTATGCTTCTTCAGAAACCTTGAGCACTAGCTAAAGAGGCTCAGAAACCTTGAGCACTAGCTAAAGAGGCTCAGAAACCTTGAGCACTAGCTAAAGAGGCTCAGAAACCTTGAGCACTAGCTAAAGAGGCTCAGAAACCTTGAGCACTAGCTAAAGAGGCTCAGAAACCTTGAGTACTAGCTAAAGAGGCTCAGAAACCTTGAGCACTAGCTAAAGAGGCTCAGAAACCTTGAGCACTAGCTAAAGAGGCTCAGAAACCTTGAGCACTAGCTAAAGAGGCTCAGAAACCTTGAGCACTAGCTAAAGAGGCTCAGAAACCTTGATCACTAGCTAAAGAGGCTCAGAAACCTTGAGCACTAGCTAAAGAGGCTCAGAAACCTTGAGCACTAGCTTGAGCCACTAGCTAAGAGGCTCAAAGAGGCTCAGAAACCTTGAGCTAGCTAAAGAGGCTCAAAACCTTGAGGCTAAAGAGGCTCAGAAACCTAGCTAAAGAGGCTCACCTTGAGCTAGCTAAAGAGGCTCAGAAACCTTGAGTACTAGCTAAAGAGGCTCAGAAACCTTGAGCACTAGCTAAAGAGGCTCAGAAACCTTGAGCACTAGCTAAAGAGGCTCAGAAACCTTGAGCACTAGCTAAAGAGGCTCAAAACCTTGAGGCTCTCAGAAACCTTGAGCACTAGCTAAAGAGGCTCAGAAACCTTGAGCACTAGCTAAAGAGGCTCAGAAACCTTGAGCACTAGCTAAAGAGGCTCAGAAACCTTGAGCACTAGCTAAAGAGGCTCAGAAACCTTGGGCACTAGCTAAAGAGGCTCAGAAACCTTGGGCACTAGCTAAAGAGGCTCAGATGTACACAATGCCCTGAAGTCATGTTTCATCACACAGGTCTGTTATAACCAGACAGACATTTCCCTTTGTCTCCTTGGCTGAGATGAGAATATAAGTTGAGTCTATTCAATAGACTGGCCATGGCTTTGAGAACAGAGAGGGAGATCTGTACAGCACTCCGACAGCAGCACCTTGGGTTGTTAACACCGCTATCAGACTTTTTTTCCCCCATCAATGTAAAAAATCTGCAGAGCTGGGATTCTTGTATCCCCCATATATATATATGTATATATTTATATATAATATATATATATATATTTATATAAAACATTCTATTGGTTTCAAGAATTTTGTCAAATCATTTAAATTGAAAAAGTTTAAGTTCATAAACCAACTGCCATGGAATTGGTACATCGAAAACCTCTTTCCAACTATTTAGCAATCTATATGGCACAGCTGTCAATTTTATGGTCCTTAAATGGATGTGGTATACTTTTTTATTTTTCACAATTGTCTTTAACCAATTCTGGTCTTTAATGCAGGGTCGACCGACGAGTTCCTCTTGCCTCTTCCATTTTTGCTGTAATACTGCAATCAGTTGGTTGTCATTTTGAGTAGAGCAGACATTTCCATATATTTTCGCTAGCATCATGTGTGACATACCTACCTAGTCCTATGTATGTTAGAATTTACAAAGATTATACAGTTACATTTTTTCTAAAAATATAGTTTGTTTAATCAATTACTATATTTTAGTTGAACCATTTGTTGTAATATTTGTTCTGTCTTTTCTGGTGGATTAAACTGACATTGCAACCACCTTTCTACGGCTTGCTTTAAAAATAGCAATATTTTTAAGAATATTTCATTTTCAAATAACCAAAAGTGAGAGGTTTTAATCTTAAATAAAGGCAAAAAGGCCATTCTTGAACATGGGGTGAGTCAATCTTAATAATCTGCTAGAGAACCAGTTTGGATTTAAGTATAACTTGTGTATGACTGAAGACTTTAGTGAGAGGTCTAATGCTTTAATATTTCATCATTTCTACCCTCTGAATTCATATTCATTATATAAATAGGCCAATTTAATTTTGTCTGGCTTGCCATTCCAAATAAAATGTAATATTTTCTGGTCATATAAAAAAAACAAGTCGAAAGGTATAGGCAAGAAGATGAGCAAACAGGTAAACTGGGATTTGACTAAAGAGTTAATCAGGGTGATTCTTTTCCACAAATAGACAGGTATTATCCTTTTCATAGTAGCAAAATTGTATCTATTTTTGCTAACTTTCTATTCAAATGTATTGTAGTGAGAGCATTTTGGGGGGGGAATATGAATACATAGTATGTTCACTTCAGGCTATGTTATTGGTAAACTACACGGTAATGTAAAAGCTGTATTTTTTTAGTGATCCAATACGTAATATAGTTAATATATAATTATCATGATTTGGTTGTAATCCAGAGAGGTTAGGAAGTATCTAGATCCTCTATGAGGTTGTGGAGGGATCCAAATTGTGGATTTAAAAGAAAACATGAATCCTCAGAGTACAATGACACCTTTGTTTTTAAACCCCCAATTTCTAGGCCCTTGATATTATTGTTGATTTAGATAGATATGCTGATAGTGGACAACCTTGTTTTACATCTCTTGACAGTTTAATACTTTTGATAAGTAGCCATTATTTCATGTTTTACACCTAGGGTTCATATACATAACTTTAAAACATTGTATAAGAGATTCTCCAAAATTGAAATATTCCCGGCATTTATATATAAACTCCAGTCGTACTTTATTAAAGACCTTTTCAAAGTCAGCTATGAATTCCAGGCCTGGCTTCTCAGATTTTTCATAGTGTTTTATTGTTTCAAATACTTGTCTTATCTCCAATGTATCATCCATGTAAAAACAAACCTGTCTGATTAGGATGAATAACATCCAACAATATCTTTTTAATTCTGTGCGCTATGCATTTTGCTAGAATTTTTGCGTCACATCACTGAACTGTAAGGGGCCTACCATTTTTTTAATGGACTGGATCTTTATATTTACCACTTTGGTCCGAATTATGAAATTCTTGTTGCGTATCTGATATTTTTATAGGAGTGGTTAAAACATGCTAATAACAGCCCTCTGAGTACATCAAAAAAGTTTTGGTATACCTCAACTGGTATGCCATCCAGCCCTGGAGTTTTCCCGGACTTAAAGGCTTTAATTGCAGCAAGAAATTCCTCCTCTGTAATTTGGCCTTCACATGAGTCTTTCTGTTCAGCTGTTGGCACCCTATTCCCTACGTAGCTTTGGTCAAAAGTAGTGCACTATACAAGGAATCATTACAGGGTCCCACATATACCTGCACCCTCCACTATCACAGCCAGAAGGCCACCAGATGTCTTCTTTCAAATCAAATCAAACTACTCATGTGGTCTGTGTGTCACTAAAGTACTGGGGCAGCCTGGAGCGAAAATAAATACGGAATGGCATATCTGGGAGCTGGGAGACTCGTTTGCTGGGTAGGTCTGAGTGACCTCTGTCTGTCTGTGTACATGTGTGTGTGTGTGTGTGGGGGGGGGGCACTGTAGTCAGCCAACAGTTTATTAAGTCCTCCAACACACCTAAAATTGAGTGGTACAATGCAGTGAGATGCAACTGCCATTATAATCTTATTTTTTATTCAATTCCATTTATTGACCTACGATTAGACAATACAACAGCAGTAGTGTTGTACCTGCATACATGATTATATGTACTGTTATTATTACTGCTATTATCCTCATTGCATTCTACTGTATTTATGCTGTACCACTATACTGCTTTGGCAATATCCACAAATTGCATTTCATGCCAATAAAGCAATCTGAATTTGAATTTGAGAGAGATAGAGAGAGATGGAGATGGGGAGCGGGAGACGGAAAGAGGGTTTAATAGGTAAAACCACAGGAGGTTGGAGCACAATGTAGGATGCATACGGAGTCAGCTAATAACCCGTGACCACAGCGTAATTATAAACAATTTTGTAATAATGAATTGCTTTCGTAGCGGTGTTATGACCGCGGCACGCTAAGCTGCTCTTAGCTGCCTGCGGCGAAGATAACGAACAACAACGGAGAGCAAGCGAGAGCCTTGGTGTTGAGCTTTACTATTTTACAAAGGAAATCCAAAAGAGAAAGTCACTGTGATTCACTGTAGACAAAATCATTACAGTCTTAGCCCTAAATCCTGTCTCATTTGGGGGCTCTGGGTGTAACAAACAATATCTAGTGTAAAGAAGAAATGGTTGATGGCTGGAGGTGGGTGGTGGAGAGGGAGGCCTACTGAGTGTGTCCCAGTCAAAGTGCCTGAATCTGGGCTTAGAGCAGAGCGGTGGCAGCCTCTCCCTGGCTCTGGTGGAATGAGATCTGACTGGGGCTGGATGGTTATTAATGTGCCGCTGAGTTTGGGAGTGCGGGGCGCATGCACGTGTGCGTTTTAGGCTAGCAAGAGAAGATAAATCCAGAGGCAGACTGCGGGAGACAATCTGATTACAGTTCCCCTCAAGCTTTTCATCTTCATACTGCTCAGAGCTCACCATGGCAACCGGGAGAAAGACCCAACTGCCACCAACAGTTAGACAGTCACCCTATAGCCGCATGTCCTTGCAGGATCCAAAGGAGGGTGACAACACAACCACACAACCTACAGTACACCTAGCATCTAACTAGCTTCTATCTTTTGCTCATCCTTTTCAGAATTTGGCCAAATATTTGTCTCTTCTTATACCATTGTGTGGTGATTACAAGGCACAGAGGGGAGTATTACAACCAAAGACATAGACATAAAAAGGACCATCCTGACAATCCTGGACTATGGCGATATACAGTACCAGTCAAAAGTTTGGACACACCTACTCATTCAATGTTTTAAAAATAATAATAATACTATTTTCTACATTGTAGAATAATAGTGAAGACATCAAAACTATGAAAAACGCATATGGAATCATGTAGTATTTTGATTTGTTTAAATTTTTTTTGACTACTACATGATTCCATATGTGTTATTTAATAGTTTCGATGTCTTCACTATTACTCTACAATGTAGAAATGAGTAGAAATAAAGAAAAACCCTTGAATGAGTAGCTGTGTCCAGACTTTTGACTGGTCCTGTAGTTTACAGGCTTGCCCTGTAAACCTCCCTCAAAAAACTTGATGTAATTTATCACACAGCTATCCTCCTTGTTACCAGTGCCCCCTGCAACATTCATCACTGGGACCTTTACACCCTGGTCAACTGGCCCTTGTTACATACACAACGTCAGTCCCACTGGTACCAATTTACTTACAAGTCCCTCATAAGCAAGTCTCCCCTTTACCTCAGCTCACTCTTCAAGATGTATCACACTGGTCATTCCCAAAGCTTACACTTCCTCTGGTCATCATTCATTCCAGTTTTCCATCCCCAACGACTGGAACGCGCTGCAAAAGACCGGCAAACTTTACACATCCCCCCCACTAGACTCCTTCAAAAACATGAACTGAGCTGCTATCTGATCAATGTATCTGCTGATCATTAAGTCTGCTGTGTTGCCTTGGACTTTTCTGTTCTAACCAACCCACTGTGAATATTTCTTATTGTTGTATATTTGATAAATGTGTACCTTTCCTCTGTATATTGTGTTCATTTTTAGTGGTATCGTGTGTTGTCCTGTTCACTGTTGCGATGTTATTTAAATGAGTATTGGTTCTCAATGGACGTATCTGGGTAAATAAAGGTGACATAAAACAAATAAATAAACATTGCAAGGTCGAGCCAAGTCTAGACACCAACCATACTCCATTCCTTACTCGTGAGAAAAGTTGGCTGGGGTTCAGGGATTTAGTTGTGTGTGGGAGTTATCAAATCAAATTGTATTTGTCACATGCTCCGAATACAACAGGTGAAATGCTTACTTTACAAGCCCTTAACCAACAATGCAGTTTTAATAAAAATATGTGTTAAGTAAAAAATAAGAAATAAAAGTAACAAATAATTACAGAGCAGCAGTAAAATAACAATAGCGAGGCTATATACAGGGGGTACCGGTACAGAGTCAATGTGCCGGGGCACCGATTATTCGAGGTAATTGAGGTAATATGTACATGTAGGTAAAGATAAAGTGACTATGCATAGATAATAAATAGAGAATAGCAGCAGCATAAAAGCAGGGGGGGGCAATGCAAATAGTCTAGGTAGCCATTTGATTAGCTGTTCAGGAGTGTTATGGCTTGCGGGTAGAAGCTGTTGAGAAGCCTTTTGGATCTATACTTGGCGCTCCGGTACTGCTTGCCATACAGTAGCAGAGAGACCAGTCTATGACAAGGGTGGCTGGAGTCTTTGGCAATTTTTAGGGCCTTCCTCTGACACCGCCTGGTATAGAAGTCCTGGATGGCAGGAAGCTTGGCCCCAGTGATATACTGGGCCATACGCATTACCCTCTGTAGTGCCTTTTGGTTGGAGGCCGAGCAGTTGCCATACCAGGCAGTGATGGTGCAGCTGTATAACTTTTTGAGGATCTGAGGACCAATGCCAAATATTTTTCAGTCTCCTGAGGGGGAATAGGTTTTGTCGTGCCCTCTTTACGACTGTCTTGGTGTGCTTGGACCATGATAGTTTGTTTGTGATGTGGACACCAAGGAATTTAAAGCTCTCATCATTGTCGGTGATCAGGCCTACCACTGTTGTGTCATCAGCAAACTTAATGATTGTGTTGGAGTTGAGTCTGGCTATGCAGTCATGCGTGAACAGGGAGTTCAGGAGGGGACTGAGCACGCACCCCTGGGGGGCCCCTGTGTTGAGGATCATCGTGCGGATGTGTAGTTACCTACCCTTACCACCTGGGGGGTGGCCCATCAGGAAGTCCAGGATCCAGTTGCAGAGGGACGTGTTTAGTCCCAGGGTCCTTAGCTGAGTGATAAGCTTTGAGGGCACTATGGTGTTGAACTCTGAGCTGTAGTCAATGAACAGCATTCTCACATAGGTGTTCCTTTTGTCCAGTTGGGAAAGGGCAGTGTGGAATGCAATAGAGATTGCATCCTCTGTGGATCTGTTGGACCGGTATGCAAATTGGAGTGGGTCTAGGGTTTCTGGAATAATGGTGTTGATGTTGGCCATGGCCAGCCTTTCAAAGCACTTCATGGCTACAGGTGTTGGTAGTCATTTAGGCAGTTTAACGTAGTGTTCTTGGTTCTTTAGTGTACAGGGACTATGGTGGTCTGCTTGAAACATGTTGGTATTACAGACTCAGACAGGGAGAGGTTGAAAATGTTAGTGAAGACACTTGTCGGTTGGTCAGCGCATGCTCAGAGTACACATCCTGGTAATCCATCTGGCCCTGCGGTCTTGTGAATGTTGACCTGTTTAAAGGTCTTACCCACATCGGCTACGGAGAGCGTGATCACATAGTCGTCCGGAACAGCAGATGCTCTCATGCATGTTTCAGTGTTACGAAGCAAGCATAGAAGTAATTTAGCTTGTCTGGTAGGCTCGTGTCACTGGGCAGCTCGTGGCTGTGCTACCATTTGTAGTCTGTAATAGTTTGCAAGCCCTGCCACATCCGACGAGCATCGGAGCCGGTGTAGTACGTTTGGATCTTAGTCCTGTATCGACGCTTTGCCTGTTTGATGGTTCATAAGAGGGCATAGCGAGATTTCTTATAAGCTTCCGGGTTAGTGTCCTGCTCCTTGAAAGCGGCAGCTCTACCCTTTAGCTCTGTGCGGATGTTGCCTGTAACCTATGGCTTCTGGTTGGGGTATGTACGTACAGTCCCCTGTGGGGATGATGTCATCGATGCACTTATTGATAAATCCAGTGACTGATGTGGTGTACTTCTCAATGCCATCGGAAGAATCCCGGAACATATTCCAGTCTGTGCTAGCAAAACTGTCCTGTAGCTTAGCATCTGCTTCATGTGACTACTTTTTTATTGACCAAGTCATGGCTGCTTCCTGCTTTAATTGTTGCTTGCAAGAAGGAATCAGGAGGATAGAATTATGGTCAGATTTGCCAAATGGAGGGCAAGGGAGAGCTTTGTATGCGTCTCTGTGTGTGGAGTAAAGGTGGTCTAGAGTTTTTTTCCCTCTGGTTGCACATTTAACATGCTGGTAGAAATGAGGTTAAATGGATTTAAGTTCCCCTGCTTTAAAGTCCCCGGCCACTAGGAGCGTCGCGTCTGGATGAGCGTTTTACAGTTTGCTTATGGCCGTACACAGCTCATTGAGTGCGGTCTTAGTGCCAGCATTGGTTTGTGGTGGTAAATAGACAGCTACGACGAATATAGATGAAAACTCTCTTGGTAAATAGTGTGGACTACAGATTATCATGAGATACTACATAGACCGCCACCCCTTGTCTTAACAGAGTCTGCTGTTGTATCCTGCCGATACAGTGTGTAACCCGCCAGCTGTATGTTATTCATGTCGTCGTTCAGTCACGAAACATAAGATATTACAGTTTTTAATGTCCCGTTGTAGGATATACATGCTTGGAGTTAGTCTATTTTATTATCCAATTATTGTAGCTTGGCTAATAGGACCGATGGTAATGGCAAATGACCCACTTGCCTCAGGATCCTCACAAGGTACCCCGACCTTCGTCCTCGATATCTCTGTCTCTTTCTCCTGCGAATGGTGGGGATGAGGGCCTTGTCGGGTGTCTGGAGTAAATCCTTCTCGTCCGACACGTTAAAAAGTAATTGCTGTCCTGATTTCTAGAAGCTCTTTTCGGTCATAAGAGACCGTGGCAGAAACATTATGTACAAAATAAGTTACAAATAACATGAAAAAACACCCACAATAGCCCTATTGGTTAGCAGACTGTATAAGGGCAGCCATTCTCTCCAGTGCCATTCACTGTAGTTAGTGGACAGACCAGAGAGAAGATGGTAGGAGGTAGGTAGGAGAGTGGGATGAGAAGAATATCCCCTGTCTTTTTTAGTGAACAATTATAGATGACAGGACTGAAATGTTGGTATTTTTGTTCTGCCTTTTAATAGCTTAGCCCAACAAAGGGACCAGTTCTTAATTGAAGATAATTCCTTATGCTTCTTTGATACGTTAAACCACTTTGTAAGTGTTTGAAAGCTCTGACTGTAGACCTCCAAATCTGATTTGCCTTTATAACATACTGTCAGGTTGTTAATAGCTTCTAAAATGAGAACATGAAGCATTTTGTGAACTTGCCTTGAGGAGAGAGGAGAGATTTGGTAGAATTAACACACTTACCACCACACATAATTAATCACTGTGTTTTGATTGGTCTATTTTCAAACCATTTAAAGAACCATGCCCAGAGAACATAGCAGAACCAAACCTTTCAGACCTAGAAACCACCACTGGTGAGGGAACCTGTGAGTAGCAGGTACACACTTAGGTACATAATCACACACACAGGTACACACAGCAGGTAGACATTCACTTATGGACCAGCCAAAGCACTGAACAGAGCGGGGTGTCGACCACAGTAAACTAAATCACCAGTGTTGTTTGCTTCTCTCACTTGTTGAAGAAGAAAGCTTTTGCTTGACAGAGCAATAAAGAGAGAAAGCGAGAGAGGTACACTCATGTAGTCACTCAGCAGTTTATTAAGTCTGCTACAGCGCAGTGAGATACAACTGCCATTAGACGGAAAGCGTTTTAGAAGGGTAACCTTGGTAACTGCAACTGCTCTCAGGATAACAAGAACCTTTACAGTGTTACAGCTCCCATGAGCCTCAGTATGGGTGTGTGACCAGACAAACAGGCATCCATTGACAGTCCTTACACACATGCACACACGCTCATAAGAGCACACACACACACACGCTTTCTCTCTCGCACACACACTCTTGTAGTGCAACATGAGAGCGCTGCACTAACACAGGATGTTTTTCGTCCTCTGTTACTATGTGGACAGCAGTCAAGGATCAGGGACCTCCCTGTTTTTACTGACCTCAGTACAGTACTCACTACCATGTTCAGAGACTGCCACACAGTGGTCACCTGGGGTATTACAGATAGTACAGCATCCACAGAGTTCGAGCTAAACAGCATGCACTTACAAACATATTAACATACAGATAGAACACCATATCTATTACATAGGTCAATTGTGTGAAATCACACAGCAAAGCATAATTGTGAGCACAAAGAGTTGTTGTTATTGACATCATCATCATCACAGATAATTATACTTTCTCACCTAAATCAGGTCTCACTGGGCACACATTGGTTGAACCCAATGTTGTTTCCATGTTATTTCAACTAAATTACGTGGAATAGATGTTGAATTGATGTTTGTGCCCAGTAGGGTTGCGATAGAGTAAGACTCTTCAACACCAGTGTGATTTATACATTTAATTACTTGTGAATCAAGTACATAGAAAAATATTCTAAAATATGATTTAGTCTTATATTCAAGTAAACCCATACACAGTTCACCATTTTCAATAGTTTCTTCTAAATCAAAAGGAGATGATGGTAATTGCACAGGACGTCAGACTTATTGTCGTTATTATCACACATCAAATGTCTAGACTTTGTTGTTTCCACCATCTTAGCTTCACAGCAAGTACCAGTCTGTCCAACTAAACAGACCACTTAAAGTGCTGTTAGAGGCTTCAAAATACCTCATAACCACTTTCTCCTTTCCATCCTAGTGTTCCCTCTGCTCCCTGCAGGATGTACAGTATTCTATATCCCAAATTACAACCTATTCCTTTCAAAGTGTGCTACTTTTGACCAGGGCCCATAGCGTAGTGCACTTTGTAGCCAGGGAATAGGGTGCTATTTGGGCCGTTAATTTAGCCTCAGCCCCCTTCGGCTCTCTACAGCTCCAGTCAGCAGCTTAAGTAAAGTAAAGGGCCTGATCTTCCATCACCTGCTGTTCAGAACATCTCCTTCTCTCCTCTCTCTCCTCCTCCAGCACAGTGTCTGCCTGTCTGCTACAACCCTCTGAATGGGGTAAAAAAATCATCCTTTTAAAGCCAGTAAACAAAGTGACCTTAACACAACTCTTTTTGAAATGGCCATAACCAGTGGTGTAAAGTACTTAAGTAAAATACTACTGTACTTTACTATTTATATATATTTTTAAACTTTTACTTCACTACATTCCTAAAGAAAATGATGTACTTTTTGCTCCATACATTTTGCCTGACACCCAAAAGTACTCGTTACATTTTGAATGCTTAACAGGACAGAAAATGGTCCAATCCGCACACTTATCAAGAGAACTGGTCATCCCTACTGCCTCTGATCTGGCGGAATCACTGAAAACAAATGCTTTGATTTTAAATTATGTCTGAGTGTTGGAGTGTGACCCTGGCTATCCGTAAATAAAAAAGGAAAAAAGGAAATTGTGTCGTCTGGTTTATTTAACATAAGGAATTTTAAATGATTCGTATTTTCACTTTTACTTTTGATACTTAAGTATATTTAAAAACAAATACTTTTAGACTTTTACTCAAGTAGTTTTTAATGTGTGACTTTCACTTTTACTTGAGTCATTTTTATTAAGGTATCTTTACTTTTACTCAAGTATGAGAATTGAGTACTTTTTCCTACCACTGGCCATAACTAAACGCAGTGGTCCACAAATGGTGGGTCGAGAATCAACATGGGTTGGTGAAAATGGAAAGGTCTTGGTGGGCCACTGCACAAAAAGGTTTGGTAACCATTGGAGGATAAGGAGAGAATATTTGACATGGGGAAGGGGAGAGCGGAGAGAGTAGAGAAGTGAAGAGAGGCTTGAGGTTTTAGAGAGAACAGCAGCTCAGTGTCACACCCTGATCTGTTTCATCTGTCTTGTGATTGTATCCATCCCCCACCAGGTGTCTCCCATTAGCTTTTGTATTTATACCTGCGTTTTCTGTTTGTCTGTTGCCAGTTCGTCTTGTCTCTTCAAGTCCTACCAGCATGTTCCTATGCTCTAGTTTTTGCTTTTCCTCATCTTCCCAGTTCTGACCTTTCTGCCTGTCCTGATCCTGATTTCCGTCCTGTACCTGCCTGACTCTGATTTGGATTACGACTCTTTGCCTGCCTTGACCTACCGATTGCCTGCCCCTTGTACTGTAATAAACTCATGTCTCTGCCTTGGCTACAGCTCCCTACCACCTCCATACAGCATTAAAATATCCCTACTTAGCATAACCTAACTGGGGAGCATGTCCACATTTACAGCAAATACATTCCTTTAGTTTCTTAGCTACCGCTACCGTCCGAATCACCACGGTATGATTAGCCAGCGCTGTGTGCATCACACGGAGGCTTATGCCACAAAGGTAATTTAATCTGCCAGTGTAGTGTGGACAGTGGTTACATCCCAAATGGCACCCTAGTCACTACAAAGTAGTGTACTATGTAGGGGATCAGGTGCCATTTGGGACTCGGTCGGGATATCGACAGAAAGAGAAATTTTTTTTAAATAAATGAAAGAGTGATTAAAGAGTGATTGTAGGAAAGCAACGTCATCAGGCGTTATTATGATAAGAGAGGGGTATTAAAGGAGATTTAGATTGGATTTACCGCTCACAGTTTTGTGAACCACGCTTACACGATAAGGAACCTTGCCTGAGACCTGACGTCTTGTGTTAGGCCTATATAAATCACTATGGTAAAATCTACATCTGCTACTGCATGGTCTGCATGTTTGCAGGCCATTGAGCAGCAGACCCCTGGTGGGGGAACGCACTGAAGTGCTTAATACCAAACTATCGGTCCATTATTAGTCAGTGTTATGCAGGGAGGGGATGGGTGGAAAGCTGGGAATCTCACATAGCCTACCAACATGAACTAAACTAAAGGCCTACATTCAATCAGATCAAGCATTAACAGGTGAAAGCCGATACCTGCATAGCTGATGTTTTGGTGGTGTGGGATTGAGTGCATTGGAGCTGTCAAATCGGTGAGCAGCTGCTCTTGTGATCATTGTCAAGCCGCACCTGTCCCGACAAGTTCAGAACGGGAAAGGGTAGGCTATATCGAAATAATCACACTCAAATTGAAAATCATTTAACTAAATAATGAGGATTTCTATCAGCCTAATCGAGGTGGAGATAACATCTCACGTCAGTGTTCCAAATTGTAAAATCATATCAAATTGTATTTGTCACATGCCTCATCAAAAACAGGTGTAGACTAACAGTGAATTGTTTACTTACAGGCCCTTCCCTACAATGCAGAGGGAAAGAAAATAGAGAAATAATAGAAAAGGAATAACAAAAGGAATAATAAATACACAATGAGTAACTAACTTAGTTGTATACACGGGGTACCAGTACCGAGTCGATGTGCAGGGGTACAAGGTAATTGAGGCAGATATGTATTGTACATATAACTACAGTGACTAGGAAACAGGATAGATAATTAACAGTAGCAGCAGCATATGTTATGAATCAGAAAAGTTAGATATCAAAGTGTCACCAACAAAAAGTTAACCAATAGACCTAAAGCAAATGCAGTATATGGCATTCCTTTTTCACATGTAAATAGCACTTTTCAGTAGAGCTCAAAGCATGCCATTCCATGAGTGCAGCATTTATTTTTCAACTCGAATCAATGAGCCCAATCAGTCCTCCATGACAACAAAATTATAAACAACAGAGTAGGGCTGGCTAATAAGTCCTTAGTTTTTGGGGTCATGCTCAGGTAAAACAATTTGTCTAATCTATACTTCCATATTTCTAAGTCCTATTCTTGAATATCAAGGGGTATAACGTTTATTGGAAGACTAGAATTCTGATAGACTTTGGTTTTTAATGTAAAGACATAATTTAACCGTATTATTATATGTATTAGAAGGCAATGGGTTTGAAGAAGCCTACTTAACCAACCCATGAAGTTAAATGTAACATCCATCTGGCCAGCTATTTAAAAGTTAACATGGATTTTTCCTGCAATTGACATCATTTAATTGGTAACATACATTTTTGTCTTCTTCTAATGGCTCTTAAGAGGAAAGTAATCTCAAAGTAACGGAATGTAATTCGATTACATTACTAAGTTTGGGTAATCCAAAAGTTACATTACTGATAACCATTTTGGACAGGTAACTAGTAACTGTCTAACTAGTAACTGTAACAGATTACATTTAGAAAGTAACATACCCAACCCTAGTCATCAGTGATCAGGCCTACCACCATCGTGTCGTCAGCAAACTTAATGATGGTGTTGGAGTCATGCCACGCGGTCTTGGGTGAACAGGGAGTACAGTAAGGGACTGAGCATGCACTCCTGAGGGCCCCCCATGTTGAGTGTCATCGTGGTAGATGTGTCGGTGCCTACCCTCACCACCTGGGAAAGGCGCGTCAGGAAGTCCAGAATCCAGTTGCAGAGGGAGGTGTTCAGTCCCAGGGTCCTTAGTTAGTGATGAATTTGGTGGGCACTATGGTGTTGAACACTGAGATGTAGTCAATTAACAGCATTCTCACATAGGTGTTCCTCTTGTCCAAGTTGGAGAGGGCAGCGTGGAGTGCAACAGAGATTGTGTCATCTGTGGATCTGTAGGGGTGGTGTGCAAATTTGAGTGGGTCCTGGGTGTCTGGGATGAGGGTGTTGATGTGATCCATGACCAGCCTTTAAAGAATTTAATGGCTAATTAGGAAGATTGTTATGAGGCGATAGTAATTTAGACAGGTTACCTTGGCGTTCTTGGGCACAGGGACTATGGTGGTCCACTTGAAACATGAAGTTATTACAGACTGGGTCAGGGAAAGGTTGAAAATGTCAGTAAAAACTCTTGCCAGCTGGTCACCGCATGCTCTGAGTACACATCCTGGTAATCCGTCTGGCCCTGTGAATGTTAACCTGTTTAAAAGGTCTTACTCACATCGGCGGGATCACACAGTCATCCGGAACAGCTAGTGCTATAATGCATGGTTCAGTGTTGCTTGCCTCAAAATGAGCATAGAAGGAATTTAGCTTGTCTGGTAGGCTCACGTCACTGGGCATTTAGCGGCTGGGTTTCCCTTTGTAATCGCTTCTAATATGCAAGCCCTGCCACATCCGTTGAACGTCAGAGCCGGCGTAGTAGGATTTGATCTGTATTGAAGTTGCCTGTTTGATGGCTCGTCAGAGGTCGTAGTGGGATTTCTTATAAGCTACCGGATTAGTCTCCCACTCCTTGAAAGCGGCAGCTCTAGCTTTGTCGCAGTGCGGATGTTGCCTGTAATCAATGGCTGCTGGTTGGGATATGTACCATATGTACAGTGACTGTGGGGATGACATTATCGATGCACTTATTAATGAAGCCGGTGACTGATGTGGTAAACTCCTCAATGCCATCGGATGGGTCTCAGAACATATTCCAGTCTTTGTTAGCGAAACAGTCCTGTGATTTAGCATCCGCTACATCGGACCACTTCCATATTAAACGCGTCACTGGTACTTCCTGTATGAGGTTTTACTTGTAAGCAATAATCAGGAGGATAGAGTTATGGTCAGATTTGCAAAAAGGAGAGTGAGGGAGAGCTTTGTATGTGTTTCTGTGTGTGGAGTAAAGGTGATCTAGAGTCGTCTCCACTAGCTGCACAGGTGAGATGTTTGCGTATGGCACTACATAGCTATGTGAGTGCGTCCTTAGTGCCAGCATCTGTTTATTTTTTTAGATATTTTTTTATTTATCTTTATTTTACTAGGCAAGTCAGTTAAGAACAAATTCTTATTTTCAATGACGGCCTAGGAACAGTGGGTCAACTGCCTGTTCAACTGCCTTCCGGTTACTAGTTCAACGCTCTAACCACTAGGCTACCCTGCCGCCCCAGGGTAGCCTCTGTTCTGGGGGTAAATAGACAACTACAAAAAAATATAGATGAAAATTCTCTTGGTAAATAGTATGGTCTACAGCTTATCATTAAGTATTTTAACTCAGGCGAGCAGAACCTTGAGCCTTCTTTAATATTAGAGATAGTACTGCAGCTGTTGATAACAAAGAGACACACACCTCCCCCATCAGCTTACCAAATGCTGCCGTTCAACCCTGCCGATGCATAGAAAAACCAGCTAGATGTACACTAAGTAGACCAAACATTAGGAACACCTTCCGGGAAACTGTTGAGCGTGAAAGACCCAGCGGCGTTGTAGTTCTTGACACAAACCGGTACACCTGGCACCTCTACTACCATACTCCGCTCAAAGGCACTTCAATCTTTTGTCTTGCCCATTCACCCTCTGCATGGCACACATACACAAGTCTTAAAAATAATGATTTAACCTGGCTTCCTCCCCTTACTCTACATTGATTGAAGTGGATTTAACAAGTGACATCAATAAGGGTTCATCCACAACTCAGAGAAACATAGGGTATTACAGTTCTTCAGGTCCCTTAGGTAGGATAGTCTCGAACGGAGCCTGTCCAGTTTGTTTCCCACTGATTGTATGTTCGCCAATAGAACGGAGGGTTGAGGCGGATTATACATTCACCAACGTAGTTTCATTAGGGTGCCCGCGCTGCTGACTCTATGAAGTAGAAATCTTCCTCCAAATTGAGGTTTGTGATCGCTGATGTTTGGAAGCGCTTTTGGGTCATAGGAAACGATGGCGTAAACATTATGTACAAAAAAAGTTATGACCAGAGCAAAAAAACACAAAATAGCATAATTGGTCATGAGCCCGTAAAATGGTGCAAAGCAACGAACAAGGCTGCATGGGACTACTTTTAATGCAACTCCGGGCAGCCAATGGCAATGTCCTCTTTAGGTATAATTGCCGGGAGCCGCTTGTAGATCTGACAGCTCTAATGCCTCATTCACATTACATATGAGCTGTCCGTTGCATTGGATTGCGGCAGATGTCATTCATTTCAGTGGAGACCGTTCGCAACGAACTGGTATCGCAGCACCCCCTTGCCTGTTGAAGGTGCCATGGCGAAATGGATGCCGCATACTTAAAATATTTCCAAACGTTGCAATGTCTATACAGACTGAGGTTATTATATGCCGCGCCCACTACATGTCACTACAATCAGATTCTGTGAAGGTGACGTAGGTCGTAATAAATATGTCACAATGTGTATGGGCATAACAGGGTTCCACTTCTGACACCGCCAAAACAAACACAATGAGGATGTCAGCAAGTAGAGATCTGATAATGTAGCCGTAAACTCCCTAATACTTCATCACCAAAGCCTCCTCACCCAAATCTCCGTTGTCAAAGTTATCTGACTTCTTATGAATATTTAATATTTGAATATGAAGTTTCCTATCAGAGGATTTAGTGGTTCTCCCTGCATGAAAACCCTTCATTAATTAAGGGGATAATCTCCTGTTGTTTCTCTTTCTCTCGCTCTCTCTCATCCTTAATGTTGGCGTAGAGCCCAAACTGTTAGATGATTGTGGATGGTAATGAGCTGGTGCAATGTTTACCCGAGAAGCATGGTCTGCGACACGCGGGGGAGGTGGGAAGAATTGTTTTAATGATGTTGATTTGCCTTATATTTGAGGAGAGGGAGCGTTTTGACTGATCAGCAGATGCTTAAGTTTAAGGGGGGCACACCACAGATGTATGCTCAACGTTGCACAGAGAAACACCGCTAATTCCCCCAGACATATTTGAAAGGGTCTTGGCCTCTCAGATAAATTCAACAAGTGTATCGGAGAGAACATTTCTTGGGTTTGTTTTTGTTGTCTCTTCATCTGTACATTTTCAAGCAACATGTTTTGTATTTTCTTATTTTCCCCTCCTGAACAACAGTAAACAAAAACGTGCTCACTGGTTGCCAGAGGCAAAGGCTATAGACTATCCATTACGTTACTGCAGACCTTGTGCTCTATTTAATCTGTACCATTGAAGTTCAGCATTACAGCATGATTGTTTAAATTTCAATGTTCCCGAGTCAGTGGAGACTGCATACACGTTGGCTCAGTCGAAAAATATCCTTTAAATTTCAATTGTGCAATCTGGAACACTTCGTCGACACAGATCGAATAGAGCCCCTTGTCTCAAATCACTCTAATGACAGAGGATCAATAGCCCTGCCTTTCATAACAGTAAACAACAGTAACGGTAATTGCTTTCTCTGAGGCTCTGAGCATATAATCTGTGTATTGTGTGCAAACACTAGCCATAATGGAAAACACCGCAAATTAGTCTTGACGGTGGCTTGACCCCAACTAGCCTACTCTCATTCCGCAGAGTTTGGCAGCTTAGTACGAGCAAGGGGAGGATGGATAATAAAAAGTGACACTGTCACTTGCTGTCACCACATTGCCTTAAATTCTGCTTTTCACCAAGAGAGAACATTGTGTGTGTGTGTATGCTCCATGACAGTGGAGGGATGTGATTTGTCTAGAGCTTTTTGATACATATACCTTTTATATACAGTATATAATGTGTATATATATATATCACACACACACACACACACACACACACACACACACACACACAGTTGAAGTCAGAAGTTTACATACACTTAGGTTGGAGTCATTAAAACTCGTTTTTCAACCACTCCACAAATTTCTTGTTCACAAACTATAGTTTTGGCAAGTCAGTTAGGACATCTACTTTGAGCATGACAAGTAATTTTTCCAACAATTTTTTACAGACAGATTATTTCACTTGTAATTCACTGTATCACAAATCCAGTGGGTCAGAAGTTTACATACACTAAGTTGACTGTGCCTTTAAACAGCTTGGAAAATATGTCATTACTTTAGAAGCTTCTGATAGGCTAATTGACATCATTTGGGTCAATTGGAGGTGTACCTGTGGATGTATTTCAAGGCCTACCTTCAAACTCAGTGCCACTTTGCTTGACATCATGGGAAAGTCAAAATAAATCAGCCAAGACCTCAAAAAAAATTGTAGACCACAAGTCAGGTTTATCATTGGGAGCAATTTCCAAACGCCTGAAGGTACCACGTTCATCTGTACAAACAATAGTACGCCAGTATAAACACCATGGGACCACGCAGCCGTCATACCGCTCAGGAAGGAGACGTGTTCTGTCCCCTAGAGATGAACGTACTATGGTGCAAAAAGTGCAAATCAATCCAGGAACATCAGCAAAGGACCTTGTGAAGATTCTAGAGGAAACAGGTCCAAAAGTATCTACACTGCTCAAAAAAATAAAGGGAACACTAAAATAACACATCCTAGACCTGAATGAATTAAATATTCTTATTAAATACTCTTTTCTTTACATAGTTGAATGTGCTGACAACAAAATCACACAAAAATGATCAATGGAAATCAAATTTATCAACCCATGGAGGTCTGGATTTGGAGTCCCACTCAAAATTAAAGTGGAAAACCACACTACAGGCTGATCCAACTTTGATGTAATGTCCTTAAAACAAGTCAAAATGAGGCTCAGTAAGTGTGTCTGGCCTCCACGTGCCTGTATGACCTCCCTACAACGCCTGGGCATGCTCCTGATGAGGTGGCGGATGGTCTCCTGAGGGATCTCCTCCCAGACCTGGACTAAAGTATCTGCCAAGTCCTGGACAGTCTGTGGTGCAACGTGGCATTGGTGGATGGAGTGAGACATGATGTCCCAGATGTGCTCAATTGGATTCAGGTCTGGGGAACAGGCGGGCCAGTCCATAGCATCAATGCCTTCCTCTTGCAGGAACTGCTGACACACTCCAGCCACATGAGGTCAAGCATTGTCTTGCATTCGGAGGAACCCAGGGCCAACCGCACCAGCATATGGTCTCACAAGGGGTCTGAGGATCTCATCTCGGTATCTAATGGCAGTCAGGCTACCTCTGAAAAGCACATGAAGAGCTGTGTGGCCCCCCAAAGAAATGCCACCCCACACCATGACTGACCCACCGCCAAACCGGTCATGCTGGAGGATGTTGCAGGCAGCAGAGCATTCTCCACAGCGTCTCCAGACTCGGTCACATGTGCTCAGTGTGAACCTGTTTTCATCTGTGAAGAGCACAGGGCACCAGTGGCGAATTTGCCAATCTTGATGTTCTCTGGCAAATGCCAAACATCCTGCACGGTGTTGGGCTGTAAGCACAACCCCCACCTGTGGATGTCGGGCCCTCATACCACCCTCATGGAGTCTGTTTCTGACTGTTTGAGCAGACACATGCACATTTGTGGCCTGCTGGAGGTCATTTTGCAGGGCTCTGGCAGTGCTCCTCCTGCTCCTCCTTGAACAAAGGCAGAGGTAGCGTTCCTGCTGCTGGGTTGTTGCCCTCCTATGGCCTCCTCCACCTCTCCTGATGTACTGGCCTGTCTCCTGGTAGCACCTCCATGCTCTGGACACTACGCTGACAGACACAGCAAACCTTCTTGCCACAGCTCACATTGATGTGCCATCCTGGATGAGCTGCACTACCTGAGCCACTTGTGTGGGTTGTAGATTCCGTCTTATGCTACCACTCGAGTGAAAGCACCGCCAGCGTTCAAAAGTGACCAAAACATCAGCCAGGAAGCATAGGAACTGAGAAGTGGTCTGTGGTCACCACCTGCAGAACCACTCCTTTATTGGGGGTGTCTTGCTAATTGCCTATAATTTCCACCTGTTGTCTATTCCATTTGCGCAACAGCATGTGAAATTTGTCAATCAGTGTTGCTTCCTAAGTGGACAGTTTGATTTCACAGAAGTGTGATTGACATTGTGTTGTTTAAGTGTTCCCTTTATTTTTTTGAGCAGTGTATATCCACAGTAAAATGATTCCTATATTGACATAACCTGAAAGGCCACTCAGTAAGGAAGAAGCCACTGCTCAAAAACCACCATAAAAAAGCCACACTACAGTTTGCAACTGCACATGGGTACAAAGATCAAACTTTTTGGAGAAATGTCCTCTGGTCTGATGAAACAAAAATACAACTGTTTGGCCATAATAACCATCGTTATGTTAGGAGGGAAAAGGGGGAGGCTTGCAAGCTGAAGAACACCATCCCAACCGTGAAGCACATGGATGGCAGCATCATGTTGTGGGGGTGCTTTGCTGCAGTTAGGGGCTGCTGCACTTCACAAAATAGACAGCATCATGAGGATGGAAAAGTATGTAGATATATTGAAGCAACATCAAGACATCAGTCAGGAAGTAAAGCTTGGTCACAAATGGGTCTTCCAAATGGACAATGGCCCCAAGCAGACTTCCAAAGTTGTGGCAAAATGGCTTAAGGACAACAGAGTCAAGGTATTGCAGTGGCCATCCCAAAGCCCTGACCTCAATCCTATAGAAAATTTGTGGGCAGAACTAAAAAAGTGTGTGCGAGCAAGGAGGCCGACAAACCTGACCCAGTAACTCCAGCTCTGTCAGGAGGCATGGGCCAAAATTCACCCAACTTATTGTGGGAAGTTGGTACCTTCAGGGGTTTTTGAAATTGCTCCCAAGGATGAACCTGACTTGTGGAGGTCTACAATTTTTTTCCTGAGGTCTTGGCCTGATTTATTTTGATTTTCCCATGATGTCAAGCATAGAGGCACTAAGTTTGAAGGTAGGCCTTGAAATACATCCACAGGTACAACTCCAATTGACTCAAATTATGTCCATTAGCCTATCAGAAGCTTCTAAAGCCATGACATTTTCTGGAATTTTTCAAGCTGTTTAAAGTCAACTTAGTGTATGTAAACTTCTGACCCACTGGAATTGTGATAGTGAGTTATAAGTGAAATAAACAATTGCTGAACAAATTACTTGTGTCATGCACTAAGTAGATGTCCTAACCGACATGCCAAAACTATAGTTTGTTACCAAGATATTTGTGGAGTGGTTGAAAAATGAGTTTTAAATGACTCCAACCTAAAGTGTACGTAAACTTCCGACTTCAACGGTGTGTGTGTGTGTGTGTGTGTTTGTAAAACACACACACTGAATTGTGTATTCAATCAGGCAGGCTCTAAAAAGGTTTTGGGAGTTAATCACCTTATGCCACTGCCCTCTAGTGTCTAAAGGGTCATTATCAGCCTCCATCCATCTGTCCTGCAGTGACATCAAGTTGCCGAATGTGGGAATTGCAGTCAGCACTCGACCACAACATCTCCTACTACAGTACCTTCGTGTTAATTTGGAATGTCTAACATTATTCTTATAATTATCTATAGGTGTACTACAAAGGATAACAATACAGAGAAGGTCAAATACTTAATTCATTTTATTTAAATAAAAAAAAATGGACACAACATATTTTACAATGGACATTGTTCTCTTTAAAAATCAATGGATTACCTTATTGTATACAAATTCCTCTTTTGTCATTTTAGTCCTCGGACCCACAGATGACAAATAATTACCCACAACTGACAGATGATTACAGTATATTGAACGTTGCAGTGATATACTGTATGGGAATATCATGAAAGTAATTGACTAATGTTTACATTTGCGTTACAACTAATACTTGGTTAACACAACGAGAGCCACAGAAGTGGAAACCAATAGAAACCAGTGGACAGAAGCTCTCGGAGTCTCCATGACGACCTCTGCTGTCTGTAAGGAAGGCCTGTGAGTGATCCAAAAATAGCTAAAAGATGATGATTTTAGCATGTACTGCACGCCACTACCATTAGAACGATCACTGACAGTTGTTTTTACAGCGTGATTGACGTACAATATAATCTGACTAGAATGTTCTCTGATGTCACCGTCTATCTACTGTTAGCCTGGTCCCAGATCTGTTACTATATGCTTGATCCAACTCCTCTGACTTTCATTACCACGCTATGTAGTACATGTATAGTATTTGCCATGACAACAAACTCAACAGAAGAGCTAAACTTTAGCTTTAGCTATTAAAGCATTATAAAACAGATCAGAGATCAGGCTTACGTTTGCTGTTGGGATGAAGGTGCACAGCAGAGGTTGTCCTGAGACCAGTCTGAGCAGATTTAAAAGCTGACACAGTGATTCAAACGCAAAAGGAAGATGTCTGTCCAGTCTTCATGACTCCACCTGTGGCTAGGAGCTCAAACCGACATTTCAAACAAAATAAAAACAAATCAATTAAGGTTTTTAACCCAACCTTCAGTAAACATCAGTGTAGGCAGAGTATGGCGGGCAGTAAAAGAAAGAAAGAAAAATTACATTTTGGCAACAATTTTTTTTTTTTTTAACTAAGCGTTTATAGCAGTAACACAATACATTCAGTGTGCTTCTTTTAGGACAGACCCTGATTGCAGATTTCAAAGTTAGTTGTTACTAATAGACTAAGAAAGGTTCCAGGTAAGCATTAAGACTACAGTAAGGTACAGTCAGACAATCATTCAAATCAACACACCAACAGCATGAGTTCCTTAGACAATAGACCATCTCCAGAAATGAAATTTCATATCCAGTCGTTACACAACTGGAGATTGGGTTTTGTAAGACAATGACTGACTAAGTTTATATGGGCTTGTTAACAGTGTGGGAAGATGAATGCGTTTTAGGGGACTAGCTTGTTGTGCGGAGGCAAAAAAGGATCTGAGAGCATGGTATAACCTCCCCTCTCATTTGCAGTAAACGATAAACGAGAAATATTTACCCACAATAACTCTTCCAGCCATCTTACAAAACACAGAAAGTGTGCACATCCACTTGGTTTGGCATTCATTACAATTCTACATATCAAACCTATCTGAGAAATAAAAGACCAGCTTTTAATCTAGAATGGTGACAATAAAGTGACATTAAAATATTCCTTTCAAACTTCTACTTCCTCCTGCTGTCAATGAATACTACAGAACTAGGCCAGTTGACTGACTCGATTTTGCATTGAAATACTGAGATAAGTCATCCAGGAGTTAACTAGTTACTAGTCAAGTTAACCAAGTTAATTTAACAGGACAGCACATTGTACACATCTGACCACTCCAGTGTTAATACTACAGGTTGGTATTACCGTAGGACTACTATAGTACTACTATACCATAACATGTCACTAAAGACTGAAGTAAACACAGGTTTTGGGCCTTAGTATGTTTATGTGACCTACAGTATGCACCTTAAGATCGTGTTAGCCTACAAGGCTAAAGCCAAGGCATTAACTCATCTTTAGGTCTTAGGCCTCGGGGTTACTCAGCACACAAGTTTAGTTCACTGAACCAGTTATGTTACATTTAAACCATGTACCTTCAGTTTAGACACAGTATTCAGGGTTTAGGTCTGTTATGACTCTCTCTAACAGCGAGTGTGCTTTAGTTTTATAACACAATCCACAGATCCAGGACATACTTTAACTAAGTCCAGATCCTCATCATTCCATTGGTTATTACAAAAATAAGCAGAATTCAAAAGAAAGGCATTTGAAAACATTTCACAATGAACATCATCGCCAAGGTCCCCACTACTGTACGTGACACAGTACAGTTCAGTAGTGAGTGTTGAAAGTGTAACACATACCACACGTCATATGCAAAAAGACACCTGAAAGCAAACGGTTTGTTGCTGAAACGTGCGTGTCTCCACAGAAAATCCACAGCAACGATGTAAACTAATGGAAAAAGGCTTCGTGTCATGTTGAACGTTGTTCAGATGTTGGCTCGACTTTCTCACAGCTTTCTGTTTTCTACACAAACATCTAGCTACCGTACGGCATACTGTCTGTACGGTTCCGTGCAAGACCAGCAGTAACAGTTACACGGACTCAGACTTTGCGAGAAAGACAGAAAGAAGACAGGTGAGTAGAGACGCACGCTGTCTGGGCAGGCACACACACACACACACACACACACACACACATCTGAAGCGAATTAAAGCTGTCAGTCAGGCAAGCAGGCAGGAGAGCCAGCTCCTTCTCCTATGATGAGATGTGTGTTAAAAATGTCCCCCCCCCATCCCCTCTTCTTCATCCCCCTCATCCACGGTCCGACATAGAAAGAGTGCACCATCCCTATTAGACTACAAGTCCCACCTCCAGACAGACGTGCGCACAGACACCTCTCAGTCATAAAATAGAAGATTGTCCAGTCACTGTAAATAAGAGAGGGAGGAGAAGAGGTGTGTGTCCTGTCACTTTCCTCCAATTGTCTTTCCTCCAGCCAGGGAGGGTTCAGGGGAAGGTGGCCCAGCCCTGATCCCAGCCTAGCCCTCTGTCCATGGGGATGGCAGGGCTACAGCTCAGGGCTGCCCGAGGGTGGCCTGGAGGTGGTAATGATCTTCATGTACTGGGTGAAGATCGCCTCGAAGGCCTCGTCTCGATGGATCATGGCACCAAACACCAGAGGCTGAGGAGGAGGAGGAGACACAGAAATCCACAAATTAATTGCATTTATTTGCAAATCTGTGAAGGATAATAAATGGTCAAATGAGTCTTTATTTCCAAACCTTCTGTGTGGAGGGAGTGGCTATGGAGATTCCCATTCCAGACCCAGGTAAGACAGACAGCACTTTGTACTGGGAACAGAGAAGAGATGGTATCAGATGCATACAACTATGATAGCTTCATTTCAAAAGAACCTATCAGTTGTTGGAAGATGCATTTCAGGATGTGATATCACAGAAAACATAGAAACGATATGATAAAAATATTGAATTAGCTGAGTGTAGATAGATACCTTCTGGATATCTGTGATGTCCACCAGCTTAATAACCTTATTCTTCTTGGAGGAAGCTGATTTGGAACTGGAGCTCTCGAAGCACAGATAACTGAGAGACAAAGAGACAGATGGCGAGAGAGGAGAGATGGAAAGATGTAGAGACGAGTCAGCACAAAGCAGTCGCTCTTGGATCTAGCTCTGAGAATCTGCAACATAATGGCACTATTTCGTGGCACTGTTGTACACACCCACATTAGAGAGTAAAGATAGCACACCAAAAAGGAATAGCAGACCACGAGGTGAAAAGCTATTGTGATTAAGTACTTGAAGAGACAAGCTAGTGTGATGAGGTAGGTCTACTTACTTCTCTGTAACGTAGAGCATGCCGTTTCGAATGTAGTCGGTTGGCATCTTCCGGTCTCTGTTGATGAGGCAGCACCTCCACCCATTCTCACACACTGTAGAAACACACAACAACAGAAAAATAGTTATTACAAGTGGCTGGACAGCAGAGGGAAATGTTTTTTTGAATAAAAATATTTGAGGTGCAATAGGTACTCTGACCTGGTAGAGGGCGCTCATTCTCTGAGACATTGAATATCTCATGAAAGGCTCCCTTCTTGGTGCTATGAATCCTGGCGCTGTCACCATCCAGGTTTACACCGCATGGGACGGTTGCTAAGCTACCTCTTGCCACCACAGGCTGAATCTAGACGGGAGGAGGAGGGGGGACGAGGAGAAGGAGGATTTGGGGAGCGGGTGGAGGAGGAGGAAGAGGAAGAGGAAGAATTATACTACAGAGCACTACTGTAGCCATCTTCCACTATGGATTCTCTCGGAGACTAAACTGGTAGACAGCCTCTCACATAGAGGAAACACAAGATGGAGGCCATTCATCTGTACACAGTAGGAGTACGTGCTCCTCGTAACATAGCCTTGCAAACAACTTGCGGCTTATCTAACATCAGCCTCAGGGTGAGGGTCTCGTGCAAAGCGCAGAGCAGTTCCGACCCCCCCCCCAGTACACTTACAGTACATGTAGGTAGTCAGTCATCTCCGTTAGTTTCATTTCTAAGTGAGGACATTTTATTTAACTTAATTTATTTAATTGTCTGTGTTCTAAGGGTATCCTCTACCCTTCTGCCCTGAAGTGTTCACTGGTTCACTACCCCTCACTAGTGTATATAATTATGGTGGAACATTGCCCACCTGTCTTTTGCCTATGCATCCTTACACCCACCAATCCAATGTTTTAGTGAAGGCTAAATCCCTGAAGGAGGGTGAGCGAGTGCACACTTCAGGCAGAGGGGTGGGGGAATCAGAAGTCAGTGTACAGTATAGACAGGATGGTATAGTAGCGGATTAGTTAGTGTTTGTAATGCTAGGAGTGAGAGTAGGGAGCTCTGCAGATAAATGGCCATGCCATTTACAGCTACAGTACAATATACTCCCTCATGCTGCAGGCAGGCAGGCCCCTAGCTATACCAGCAGGTAGACGGGATTATTTGTAATGTTACGTAGAAGTAGAATAGAGTAGAAGTCTTCGAATAGCTGTAGAATAAGTCTTAGTTACATGGTTGGGAAATTCAGACACTAGTTGGCTCTGTTTTTCAAGGGTTACCTGGTAAATTATTCTAATTGAGTGATTGTTATACAAAGCCTACTACTAATTGGAATCACAAGAAAGTTTTACCTTACCTGATTGTCTTACCATCGATATGAAGGAATAAACATTTTAGTGTTCTAGAGGTAAACTATAGGGGAAATAAAAGTGCAACTGAAAACCGGACAATAGTGTATCCTACTCTAGTCATACTAGTTGCTTTTGACAGTGCTGGTTTGGGGTTGTGTCATTACACTGAACACCCGGTTACTACAGAGTATGTCTGTGAAAATGGATTAAAAAAAATAAAAAAAGTCAAATGAATTCATAATTGTATCAATTAAGACAGGTTCAATTAAAAGCTTAGAAAGTGTCTCTTTTGGACTGAGTTTAACGTTATGTCATTATGGCCCACTAAAAGTGGATACATGCATTGATATTTTTGATCCATTTATTCACAAACACTCAGTTAATGTTGGGAGGTTTGTCGTGAACCACACGCACACACTCAGTGCGCACACACATACAGACAGACTAATCGGTCAAAAGTTTTAGAACACATACTCATTCAAGGGTTTTTCTTTATTTGTACTATTTTCTACATTGTAGAATAATAGTAAAGACATCAAAACTATGAAATACCACATAAGGAGATACGTAGTAACCCCCCCCCCCAAAAAAGAAGTATTAAATCAAAATATATTTTATATTTGAGATTCTTCAAATAGCCACCCTTTGCCTTGATGACAGCTTTGCACACTCTTGGCATTCTCTCAACCAGCTTCACCTGGAATGCTTTTCCAACAGTCTTGAAGGAGTTCCCACATATGCTGAGCACCTGTTGGCTGCTTTTCCTTCACTCTGAGGCCCAACTCGTCCCAAACCATCTCAATTGGGTTGAGGTCGAGGGATTGTGAAGGCTAGGTCATCTGATGCAGCACTGCATCACTCTCCATCTTGGTCAAATAGCCCTTACACAGCCTGGACGTGTGTTGGGTCATTGTCCTGTTGAAAAACAGATGATAGTCCAACTAAGCACAAACCAGATGGGATGGCGTATCGCAGCAGAATGCTGTGGTAGCCATGCCGGTTAAGTGTGCCTTGAATTCTAAATAAAATCACAGACAGTGTCACCAGCAAAGCACCTCCACAACACCTCCTGGGGAAATACACATGCGGAGATCATCCGTTCACCCAGACCGCGTCTCACAAAGACACGGCTGTTGGAACCAAAAATCTCAGTTGGACTCAGACCAAAAGGACATATTTCCACCAGTCTAATATCCATTGTTTGTGTTTCTTGGCCCAAGAAAGTCTCTTCTTCTTATTGGTGTCCTTTAGTAGTGGTTTCTTTGCAGCAATTTGACCATTAAGGGCCTGATTCACACAGTCTCCTCTGAACAGTTGATGTTGAGATGTGTCTGTTACTTGAACTGTGAAGCATTTATTTGCACTGCAATTTCTGAGGCTGGTAACTCCACTGAACTTGTCCTCTGCAGCAAAGGTAACTCTGGGTCTTCCATTCCTGTAGCGGTCCTCATGAGTTTCATCATAGCGCTTTATGGTTTTTGCAACTGCACTTGAAGAAACGTTCAAAGTTCTTGAAATTTTCCATATTGACTGACCTTCATGTCTTAAAGTAACGGACCGTCGTTTTGCTTTTCTATTTTGAGCTGTTCTTGCCATAATAATGCTTTGGTCTTTGACCAAATAGGGCTATCTTCTGGATCTTCTACCTTGTCACAACACAACTGATTGGCTAAAACGCATTAAGGAGGAAATTCCACAAATTAACATTTAAGAAGGCACACCTTTTATTTGAAATGCATTTCAGGTGACTACCTCATGAAGTTGGTTGAGAGAACACCAATAGTATGCAAAGCTGTCATCAAGGCAAAGGGTGATTAACACTTTTTTGGTTACTACATGATTCCATATGTGGCATTTCATAGTTTTGATGTCTTCACTATTATTGTACAATGTTGAAAATAGTAAAAACAAAATAAAAACCCTTGAATGAGTAGATGTTCTAAAACTTTAGACCGGTAGTGTATATACATGTTTTAGCTGGTGGCACACACAGGCACTACGTAACATAAGGGGACAGAGGCACACCAGAGTCCCTACCTTCTCAGACCCAGACAGCTGAGAGAGAGAAACAAAACACAACGTATAGTGACAGTCACTAAAGCAAAGCCCATCTAGCACCACTAACATTACTGCCAATTGGCTGAGGAAACAAACCAGATAGCCATTGCAAACACTCAACACAGTCTCGCACACACACACACCACACCCACAACAGATCATGACATTCAGGTGACAGTGTCGAGGTAAATTAAGTAAGGGCTCAACATAAAAAAAAGGGTTAAGGCTCATCATAAGATAAAATAATTACAATGTTTGACAGTAGTTACGACAATTATTTAAAAATAAAAATCTATCCTTCAGTTGTAATAGATACTTTGGGGTTTAGTTATTTAGCATTTGGATACAGGCCAGTGTTAAGGAAGTTTGGGTTGGATAAAGAATTGGTTCCTTTCTCTATGGGGCTAAGTTATTTTTTTAAGTTGTCAGATGACAGCCTGTGTGTTATTGTATACCGTATATGCTGTGTACGTGTGTGTGGATATGTATACATGCGTATGCATTCATAAGTGCGTGTCCTCACCCGTCGGGACATTGTAGCGTTGGTCCTCTCCTTCAGCTGTGGATCAGTTGGTAGGTTGTTCCAGTCGATGTGAGGTGTGTCATATTTGTCCCTCAGCTTGGGACAGCTCTTAAACAAGAAGTCTATGATGAAGAATTTGATCCCTGCATACAGTCCTGAGAGCGAGAAAAAAAAAGTCTAATTATTATAAAAATTTAAAAAAATTGACAGTAATTTTGTAAAGTACAGTGATTGTACCAAAACATATGTTGGCATACTTTTTTATTTACACGTTTTATGTATTTCTAAAAACATGTGTCTGCTGTCAACTAAATGGCTCAGTCAGTCTCCTTCCTCTTAAAGCCTCCACAGCCACCAACAGGGAACACGCAGGAGAAGACCAATTGCTTTAGAGAGGAACAAAAATTGTGCCAAGGGACAATGCCCCGGAGCAGCAACGAGAATAAAGTGGTGTTTTTATATTGAATGTTACGTAACCATAGCATTTCACTCAGTGTGTGTGTGTGAGGGCTACAGCAGTGTGTGTATGATTGTGTGTGCATGTACTCACCAATCATGAAGCCCACAAGTTTAAAGGGCAGTATGCAGGAGGAGAGAAAGGCAACCCACAGGCTTATGTAGAGCTTCTGAGTGATCTCAGGCTGCACCCACATGAACAGGCTGAACACACACACAGAGAAACAGAGAAGGCGATAGTAAGAGGGAAACCATTTGATCAACTATTCAGACCAACTTAGAGAAAAAGTACAGAACGGTAAGACAGTGAAACGGCCATTTCTTACTTACTTCTTTATTTTCTCCAAAACATCCGCCATCTTACCAAAAAGGTTCTGTGAAAAAAGACCAACAAAATGACTTTTCCGAAAAATACAATGTCTGAATGTGGTGTGTTTGCGTGTATGTACGCGTGCTTGTGTATGGTCACTACTACTGTACCTGGGCTTTTTGTGCAACGTCAAGCACTAACTGGAACTTTTCAGACACAGTCAAGTCATCCTTTGACGGTTCCTACATGAAACAAACCCAAAATTAAAAATCAGCTCATTCCATTCCAAAAAGGTAGGAAATACGACAGGCCACTTCCTGTGAGGTCAGAGGAAGTCATGTGAAAATGGGAGGTCTCTTACTATAGGATCCGTAATATCCGGCACAATGCTCCACTGAATCCTCCAACCTCTGAAAAGGAAAAAAAAAAGGGAAGAGATCAAAATAACTGTAAAGACCTCAAAACTCTAAAGCAGGGATGGACAACTGGTGGCCCGCACCTGCGGATCAATTTCAATTCTTTTTTTTAGAACTCAGTCGGGGTCTCAACTTACTGTTGAGAGTTTGAATAATAGAATACACAACATTTGGTTGTGCATCAGAAGTTTCTCTTATGTCATTCACTCAATTAGCCCATGTCAGCTAAATTTCTTTAGATTGGTAAGTTAGTCTACCGGCCAGCTATCTACACTTGTAGTAATCGTTGTTGAATTACTGACCCATTGATTTTATAAGTCACTCAGAATTCATGCAATTCTCTCTCTCCACCCAATGGCAAAATGAGTAGAATTGCAGGAAATTAAATCTGCAACTTCAATTTTCCCTCTGCTGTCAAGAGGGCCGCTAAAAATGTTTTGTTCGCAAGGCAGGGTGGGTTACAAGGTTTCGCTTAGGGTCCCCTTAAACTAGGGATGGCTCTGACTGCATGTGTGGGTATGGATGAGGGTACAGAGACCTGCGAGCCACTGCAGTCCCCCATGGTGAGTTCAGATTTTTGGTGGGCCCCACCCCCATCAAAGTTGCCCATCCCTGCTCTAAAGGACTGTGAAAATGAGTTGCCCCACATTAAATAGGTAGGTACCGTGTAATTACATGTAATTGAGAGCAGAGTATGGATTTATTGATCCCAACTTGGTAAATATGAACAAAAATAATGAACATAAATAAATGTAAAAGTGTTGGTCCCTTGTTTCATGAGCTGAAATAATGTCCCCGAAATTGTCCTTATGCAACAAAAAAAAGCTAATTTCTTTCAAATGTTGTACATCCTTGTTAGTGAGCACGTCTCCTTTGCCAAGATAATCTATATACCTGACAGGTCGGCATATCAAGACACAGATTAAACAGTATGATAATTACACAGGTGCACCTTGTGCAGGTGTACAAAAAAGGCCACTAATATGTGCAGTTTTGTCACAACACAATGCCACAGATGTCTCAAGTTTTGAGTGAGCATACAATTGGCAAACTGACTGCAGGAATGTCCAAGCTGTTGCCAGAGAATTTCATCTTAATCCATTTCTCTACCATAAGCCGCCTCCAACGTCATTTTGGAGAATTTGGTAGTACGTCTAACCGGCCTTACAACTGCAGATCACGTGTAACCACGCCAGACCAGGACCTCCACATCACCTGCAGGATCGTCTGAGACCAGCCACATGGACAGCTGATGAAACTGGGTTTGCACAACCAAAGAATTACTGCACAAACTGTCAGACACCTTCTCAGGGAAGCTCATCTGCGTGCTCGTCGTCCTCACCAGGGTCTTGACCTGGCTACAGTTCTGCGTCGTAACGGATGCGCTCTTCGCGGATGAATCCTGGTTTCAACTGTACCTGGCAGACAGCGTGTATGGCGTTTTGTTGACAAGCGGTTTGCAGATGTCAACATTGTGAACTGAATGCGCCAGGGTGGCGGTGGGGTTATGGTAGGGGCAGGCATAAGCTACGGACAATGAACACAACTGCATTTTTGAAAATATCCCTGTTTCTTCCATGGCCATACTCAGACATGTAACCCATTGAGCATGTTTGGGATGTTCGTGAAATTGTTGCATGTTGCGTTTATATTTTGTTCAGTGCAGAGCATCTGCTCTGCTAAAAAACGCACCAAATAAGCTCCATTCATTAAAATAAGTTTAACCAACACCCACCTATTTTTGTGACTACCTGGACCTACCAATTGGTTGTAAAGTATTGAAACCAAACCATAAGGATTTGAATTAAAAGTATTTGAATAAACATGAAAAAGGTGAATGTAAGAAGCAAACCATTTCAAAATAGGCTAACATTAACCAACATATTAAACACTAAATAGGTCAGGAGCCAGACAGGGAGCCTAAGAAGGAACGAGATTGAATTATTTTGGCTATATTATTTCAATTAATTCAAGGCTATAGCCTACAAATGAATAAATTTGTGAAGCATTTGCGAGTGCTTCACAATAGGCTTAAAATCATTAGTTTATAAATTGTGACTTACTTATACAATTTAAACAAAAAAAAGCTCATTAGTGCCTTCGAATACATTTTTAGAAACATGAGTTTGGCCAGTCTATGGCTTCAGGCTCATGCAATGGTGCCTGGAGAGCCGGCCAGCAGCGGAGAATATTCTCTCCACACTTGCAGAGCCACTGGGGATGCTAAACACCCTGTTGGCCACTCGCCAGGCTGGGCAGAGATGCAGTTGTTTTTTTCTTTTTCTTTCTATATGTAGGCCTAAAAGGTTTTTAGGCTGAATAACCCAATCAAAACAAAAAGCTGCTTGAATGTGGGAATATTCCAGGCCTATTGGGCGTCACTACAGTCCCTGGTTCGAATCCAGGCTGTATCACATCCGGCCGTGATTGGGAGTCACATATGGCGGTGCACAATTGGCCCAGCATCGTCCGGGTTTGGCCGCCGTTGTAAATAAGATTTTACAATGAAGAACTGACTTGCCTAGTTAAATAAATAAATCAATGATGGCCTATTGTATAGATAGAGGTCGACCGATTAATCGGAATGGCGGATTAATTAGGGCCGATTTCAAGTTTTCATAACAATTGGAAATAGGTATTTTTGGACACCGATTTGGCCCAAAACATTTATTATTATTTTATTTTTTTACACCTTTATTTAACTAGGCAAGTCCGTTAAGAACACATTCTTATTTTCAATGACTGCCTAGGAACGGTGGATTAACTGCCTTGTTCAGGGGCAGAATGACAGATTTTTACCTTGTCAGCTCAGGGATTCAAGCTTGCAACCTTACAGTTAACTAGTCCAACACTCTAACCACCTGCTTTACATTGCACTCCACGAGGAGCCTGCCTGTTTCGCAAATGCAGTAAGAAGCCAAGGTAAGTTGCTAGCTAGAATTAAACTTATCTTATAAAAAACAATCAACCATAATCACTAGTTAACTACACATGGTTGATGATATTACTAGTTTATCCAGCATGTCCTGCGTTGCATATAATCGATGTGATAAGCATTCGCGAAAAAGGACTGTCATTGCTCCAATGTGTACCTGACCATAAACATCAATGCCTTTCTTAAAATCAATACACAGAAGTATATATTTTTAAACCTGCACATTTAGCTAAAAGAAATCCAGGTTAGCAGGCAATATTAACCAGGTGAAATTGTGTCACTTCTCTTACGTTCATTGCACGCAGAGTCAGGGTATATGCAACAGTTTGGCCCGCCTGGCTCGTTGCAAACTAATTTGCCAGAATTTTACGTAATTATGACATAACATTGAAGGTTGTGCAATGTAACAGCAATATTTAGACTGATGGATGCCACCTGTTAGATAAAATACGGAAAGGTTCCGTGTTTCACTGAAATAATAAACATTTTGTTTTCGAGATGATAGTTTCCGGATTCGACCATATTAATGACCCAAGGCTCGTATTTCTCTGTGTGTTATGTTATAATTAAGTCTATGATTTGATATTTGATAGAGCAGTCTGACTGAGCGATGGTAGGCACCAGCAGGCTTGTAAGCATTCGTTCAAACAGCACTTTCGTGCGTTTTGCCAGCAGCTCTTCGCTGTGCTTTTTATGACTTCAAGCCTATCAACTCCCGAGATTAGGCTGGTGTAACCGATGTGAAATGTCTAGCTAGTTAGCGGGGTGCGCACTAATAGCGTTTCAAACGTCACTCGCTCTGAGACTTGGAGTAGTTGTTCCCCTTGCTCTGCATGGGTAACGCTGCTTCGAGGGTGGCTGTTGTCGATGTGTTCCTGGTTCGAGCCCAGGTAGGAGCGAGGAGAGGGACGGAAGCTATACTCTTACACTGGCAATATTAAAGTGCCTATAAGAACATCCAATAGTCAAAGGTATATGAAATACAAATCGTATAGAGAGAAATAGTCCTATAATTCCTATAATAACTACAACCTAAAACTTCTTACCTGGGAATATTAAAGACTCATGTTTAAAAGGAACCACCAGCTTTCATATGTTCTCATGTTCTGAGCAAGGAACTTAAACGTTAGCCTTCTTACATAGCACATATTGCACTTGTACTTTCTTCTCCAACACTTTGTTTTTGCATTATTTAAACCAAACTGAACAGGTTTAATAATTTGAGGCTAAATTGATTTTATTGATGTATTATATTAAGTGTTCATTCAGTATTGTTGTAATTGTCATTATTACAAATACATTTTAATATAGCGGCTGATTAATCGGTATCGGCTTTTTTGGGTCCTCCATTAATCAGTATCGGCCTCTAATAGATAATAGAATGAATATGAACGAAAGTTTAACTGCTCAAATGTTTTGTTTATAAATACTTTGCTACAATGACACACGATGTTTAACACACACACACACACGTAACGGATGTGAAACGGCTAGCTTAGTTAGCGGTGGTGTGCGCTAAATAGCGTTTCAATCGGTGACGTCACTTGCTCTGAGACCTTGAAGTAGTGGTTCCCCTTGCTCTGCAAGGCCCGCGGCTTTTGTGGAGCGATGGGTAACGATGCTTCGTGAGTGTCAGTTGTTGATGTGTGCAGAGGGTCCCTGGTTCGCGCCCGGGTATGGGCGAGGAGACGGTCTAAAGTTATACACACACCTCACTCCCTTATTTTAGCATGTGCACGTAGTAAGTACACCATCATGCTTTTTGGATACATATGTCTTTTCAGACTCCACAATGATTCTTTAGTTGTGGACACTATCACCGCACTCCCTCTCTTGGTCCTCATATTTGCAAGTCACCTTGATTTAGCACCTGTGTGTTTTATCAGTTTCTTTATGAAAAAATTTAGGGAACACCATTTCCGTAGCTAAAGCAAGGGGCTATATCAGCACACAAGTAAACTACAAATGCATGCTAGGGTGAGCATGCTCGGAGCTCGTGAAGTTAACGCTGCTGGAGCAAAATTGGAGCGGGTGAGGAGGCCGACGCTCCGGCCTTTGGGAATTTCGCTCCACACTCCCGTCAAATTGGGCACGCTCCGCTACTCGCTCCAGCTCTGCTCATATACTCTGGTTCAGTGTAGCTGCATCACTCATTATCATCAATAAATGTAATATATATAAATGTGTGTGTGTGTGTGTGTGTGGTATGCTCGTCTTACTTAGCAATGAGGTAATTCAAGGAGAGCCTCAGGATGGCCAAGAAGAGGAACATGGGGATGGCCCAGCCATGCCACGCAGCATTCATGTAGATCTGAGCCCGGAGGAAACACAAACGACATTCATCATTTATATACAGTACTTAGCCTACATCCTATTTCTCACAATCAGATGTATTATACAAGTCTTCCAAATGACAAGCACTACTGAATAGAGTGGGAAATTTGGGATATTGAATGAGAGGAACTTGAAGAGACAAGCATTATAGCATGTGTCAAAGCCGTGAGATGTTTACAGTAGTCAAAAAAAAAATTCTTTTAAATTACCCTTTATTTAACTAGTCAAACTTATACAGGACAGCTCACTAAAGGGATAGTTCACCCAAGTTATAAATTAGTTTCCTTACCCTGTAAGCAGTCTATGGACACGGTATGACAGAAATCCAAGCTTTGGTTTTGTTTGCCTGGCCATGTTTCCAAATGATAACTTATTACATTTGTGGCACAACTCCATGGTACCGATATTAGCATTTTTCACACTTCATGTCTAAATCATCCTAAAGTTCCTCAAATTAATTGTGTAGCTCAATGAAGTTACTTTCAGACGGATTTGGACATGACTCACATATCCCTTTAAAAAAGACAGATCGGAGCAGTTGTACTCACTATGAAGGAAATAGCTGAGGTGTATACTGAGTGCCAGTTGGATAAGGCTGAGAGGTTCCTCATGAAGTTAGTTACCGGTCTGGCTCCTCGCTCTGAAAAAAAAAAAAAAAAAAAAAATCAGTTGTCAACCCATTGTCACACTACAACAATATCTGACAACAGTAGCTCAATGGCAGAAAGTTCTGAGTGGGTATTAATCTATAAACACTCACTGAGTCGCCTCATGTTTTCTGTTAGCCTGGAGAGAGAGAGGGGGGACATACAATGGTAGATGAAACAACATGAACTTTAGCAAGCACTTCACACAGACACCACACCGTGGGGGAACAGAATTCTCAAACATCTACTACAAAGAGCGAAATGTTTCCTGCTAGCGGAGGTGGCTACACCTCAACCCACTGATCATTCTGTTTGTGAGTCACGCAGAGGCGAGGAGGAGGAGGAAAGAATGAAGAGCTCGATCTATTTCTCTGTCCTCTCCATTCTCCCCTCTGCACAAGGTCAGCTACAATACAGCACATCCTTTATTCCTAGAGCTTTCTACCTGCACTGACAACTTTAATCCAATCCGTGGGCACTTCAAACTGTGTATGTATTTGTGTGTTTACAGTAGCTTTCTGCCTAAGGTCACAATCGGATGCGTGCTTAGCAGGAAAATGAGCCAAATCCTAGACTGAACCCAGCCAGCTTAAAGTGGAGTAAAGAGGAGCATGACATATGAGTTGCATCTCATATGTCACCATTAGGAGTTTACCCCCTAATGGTAAAGGTTAGAATTGGGGGATAGTGAAGCTGATCCTAAATCAGTGCGCCGAGGGCAATGTCTATAGCCTCAGTCAATGGCTGCAGGGAGTCGTAGTGTGGTCAAACCACCACCAGAGGGCACATACATTGTATTCACTCCCTGTGGCCAATATGCCTTACATGACCTCATATTAAACCCAGACAGGAAGGGCCTACCAGCCAATCAAATGTCTGAACATCGAACTAATGTTTCTGTGAGTGTTACATGGTTTCACACCGTTTTAAAATAGCTTACTTCCTACTGAAAACCACCCTGGTCATGTTGCTCATGCAGTGATGTGCAACATATACAGAATGTCCAGAGGTCTTCTGTCTGTATAGAATTCACATCACTACCATTAAGGTCAGGGTAGAAGACTACTACTGTTTCTGTGAGTGGTAGGGTACTGGCCATGAGGGGTGCAACAAATACACAACGTTCAGATAATGACTACTACAACACAGCCTCTCAATGTGACTGCTGTTTTCACCACCTAGACCAGTACATAGAAATAAGATTACAAGAATAGACATTGCCATTCAAAATCAATATTCCATGATGGGTGGACCCATTCATTCAGCACATCGTAGGAACACAACAATGTACCTTTTAGCACTTAGCGGTTCCTCAGCCTCCACAGTGTTCTCCTCCGGGACGAAGCGGAAGTCTTCTATGTAGACCCCCACCCTGTCGTAGAGCCATCTCCATGCCCGCAAGTACAGGGTCTCCCCCTGTGGCGGCTTGTCTTTGTCTGGAGGGGCCGAGTTGAAGATCATGTTGTCATTAGGCTTCTTTTTTTGTGTGTGGGTGTTTTATGTTATTGTATACTTGGAAGAGGACTCATGTATGCTCTTTCGTCTTTTATCTTGTTACTGAATATAAATAAACATGCATTCAAAAGACAGAAAGAGAGAGAGCGAGAACAAGAGCGAGACAGGAAGAGAGGTTACAGGCAGCACAGGTTTATAATTAGTACAATGAAGTTGCCTCCCTGTCGGATTGGCATTTCTGTTCCTAGATCTGTGCCTAGGGGCAACTTCTATAACTACTTGAAGCTGTTTATTGAAATGAAGACAGGTACAGAAGGAGATAGAGGTCTGTAGATCTCCCAGTTCAGAAGCTGCTTTAATTTAGGAGTTAAGACCCATTAACCTAAATTACACACTGAGCTCCTTGTGTCTCTCTTACAGAAACAAATTCATGTACGCACACATACACACATTCTACATTTGGTGAGGCTGCTCTAACACTGTGGGCCTGTCTGGCCTAGATTAAAAACTTAGCCCATTTCCTAAAATAAAAACACCCTTGCCAGTGTCACCAGCACCTGAAGCTACTAGACGAACAACTGGTTCTGGAACCCTAAAATAATTGATTTTCAAGAGATCCTTCTACAGCGCCTCTCCCCCAACCCACGCACACAAACAGTGTATTATTCCAGCCTGCTGACGGATAGGCTGCCTGGCAGTAATCTGTGCTCCATGCACACTAAAATATCTCTGCTAATGAGGATGTTCAGCACCCAGAAAGTGTTTTGCACTAAACACTGCTATTAAAGCTGCCTGTCCTTACTGCTGGGTTATAGTTTTAAAGTTAATGTGTGTGTGTGTGTGTGTGTGTGTGTGTGTGAGAGAGATCTGTTTCAGGAATCTATGCGTATGTCACAAGTCACAACTTAACATGAGAGCCATTCATTATTCTTGTTGGCAGAAACAAATGCCTTCTGGAACATGTGATCTTTCATGTGCCTTAAAGTTGCATGTTTAATCTGTAAATACCAATAAAATTGTTAAAATTACAAGCCTTGATTGGCTGAGATAATGAGTGGGCTAGACATGCAGAAAGAGGAGTTCAGATTGATCTGCCATATAGAACGCTGTCTATTTGGGCTGGTCAGTCTGTGTTGGTAATCCTGTCGAACACGGCTTTAAAGAAATATATGTATTGTGTAGTGGAGCTACATAAGTGTTGCTCTCCACTTTCTGGAGGATCGAGTTTTAAAATCGGTGGAATTAGAGTATGATAGAGAAAACACCTATTTCTGGATTACATCTTCAAACTTAGGGCAACAGTGGCATGGCATCCGTGACAGGGAGACGCCTCCATCATGCGCGATAGTGTGACCTTACACGTTTACCTAGCTAGCTACATGTTTTAAGCTAAAGTGTACTGTTAGCTAGCTAACGTTAGCTGGCTGGCTCCCTAGCTGACATTATTATTCGTATCCCAGAGCCATTTGCTTTGCTAGTTAGAGCCTAAATGTTAGCTAGCCAACATTGAACCTGGTTGGTTAGCGCCCAGCAGATTCATGCAGGGTAACATTAGTACAGTGGTTCTTCCTTTAATTTTTTTTTGAGCTTATGCTGCGGTCATTCGTGATAGATGGTGGCATATTGTGGTAAATTGCATCATTCTGGCAACAATGGCTGAGAATTAAATAACATGTCATAGAATTCTGCAGCACCCTGCAAGCTGTGCTGCAGTACACAGCAACTTTAAAGGAAGAACCACTATGTTCATTGCTGTTTAACTAGCTAACGTTAGATGGCTGGGTCGTTCATTACGTGATGTGTGTGATCTTACACATTGTTGACCTAGCTAGGTTCATTGTTTAACTACCTAACTAGCTAGCTAAGTCGGATGTTTACATACACTTAGGTTGGAGTCATTGAAATTTGTTTTTCAACCACTCCACAAATTTCTTGTTAATAAACTATAGTTTTGGCAAGTCGGTTAGGATATCTACTTCGTGCATGACACAAGTAACTTTTTCCAACAATTGTTTATTTCACTTATAACTCACTGTATCACAATTCCAGTGGGTCAGAAGTTTACATACACCAAGTTGACTGTGCCTTTAAACAGCTTGGAAAATTCCAGAAAACAATGTCATGACATTAGTAGCAGCTAATTGACACCATTTGGGTCAATTGGAGGTGTACCTGTGGATGTATTTCAAGGCTTACCTTCAAACTCAGTGCCTCTTTGCTTGACATCATGGGAAAATCAAAATAAATCAGCCAAGACCTCAGGAAAAAAATTGTAGACCTCCACAATTCTGGTACATCCTTTGGGAGCAATTTCCAAATGCCTGAAGGTACCACGTTCAACTGGACAAACAATAGTATGCAAGTATAAACACCATTTGACCACGCAGCCGTCATACCGCTCAAGAAGGAGACGCGTTCTGTCTTCTAGAGATGAACGTACTATGGTGCGAAAAGTGTAAATCAATCCCAGAACAGCAGCAAAGGACCTTGTGAAAATGCTGGAGGAAACAGGTACAAAAGTATCTATATCCACAGTAAAACGAGTCATATAACCTGAAAGGCCGCTCAGCAAGGAAGAAGCCACTGCTCCAAAACCACACTACAGTTTGCAACTGCACATGGGGACAAATATCGTACTTTTTGGAGAAATGTCCTCTGGTCTGATGAAACAAAAATAGAACTGTATGGCCATAATGATCATCGTTATGTTTGGAGGAAAAAGGGGGAGGCTTGCAAGCCAAAGAACACCATCCCGACCGTGAAGCACAGGGGTGGCAGCATCATGTTGTGGGTGCTTTGCTGCAGGAGGGACTGGTACACTTCACAAAATAGATGGCATCATGAGGGAGGAAAATTATGTGGATATATTGAAGCAACATCTCAAGACATCAGTCAATAAGTTAAAGCTTGATTGCAAATGGGTCATGACCCCAAGCATACTTCCAAAGTTGTAGCAAAATGGCTCAAGGACAAAGTCAAGGTATTGGAGTGGCCATCACAAAGCCCTGACCTCAATCCTATAGAAAATTTGTGGGCAGAACTGAAGAAGCATGTGTGAGCAAGGAGGCCTACAAACCTGACTCAGTTACACCAGCTCTGTCAGGAGGAATGGGTCAAAATTCACCCAATTTATTGTGGGAGGCTAACCAAAACGTTTCACCCAAGTTAAACAATTTAAGTTAAGAAATTTAAAGGCAATGCTACCAAATACTAATTGAGTGTATGTAAACTTCTGACCCACTGGGAATGTGATGAAAGAAATAAAAGATTCTCTAATATTATTCTGACGTTTCACATTCTTAAAATAAAGTGGTGATCCTAACTGACCTAAAACAGGGATTTTTTACTAGGATTAAATGTCAGGAATTGTGAAAAACTGAGTTTAATTGTGCTAATTTAATTGACACTTTAATTTGGCTAAGGCGTATGTAAACTTCCGACTTCAACTGTACATGTCTTAAGCTAAAGTGTACAACACCCGTTGAACATGGCCGGTGTCAGTAAACAAATCATTGGACAGAGCGTAGACAAAGAAGAGCTCTTCAATCGAAACGAAAACATTCATCGGCCATTTTCTCAAAAGTGAGTTTACAAGTTTATTAACTTTCAACGCAGAATTACTTTCCCATTGTTCCTCAAAAATGCAGTGTATGACATACCATTTTGTAGTGCTTTACTTTTATCCAATGTAAAAAACACAATTTCAAATTTTGCTACATAAGATCGAATCCTGGTGGTGAGTCACATATGTGAAATCCCCCATGGAGAAAATAGATTCCCCAACATCCTGAAGCCCCCCCACAGGGTTATTACAGTCTTTCAAGAATAGTCATCCCTACACACTCCCACTGTAAAACACACACATCCACTTATCCCAGTCCCTAAAGTGTCAGAGCAAATGTCGGTTCCTCCCCCTGTTCTGTCTCCTGTCCTTTTCCCTTCAGCTCTACAGTCCCACCAGACTCCCACTGGCTTCAACCTAACTCCTGAATGCCTTCCCACAGTCTCTCAGTCACTAGCTGCCCTGTGGCCCTACAAACCCTTTTATTTCAGTGATCTATGAGAGTTACTGCGATTTCTAACAAAGGTTTCTTCTGACCCAAAGCTTGAAAGCTTAGCTCGTTAAAATACAGAATCTGGCATCTGATTTAAGTGACTTTTCTACAGATTATTCCCTTATCCTTTTCAGTCTTTGCAGATCTGAAGGACTGGGATAGGTGTGAGCAGTATCAATCCGGTCTCTTCAATTCCATAAACAGTAAAGGTAGGGGCAGTTTTTGGTGTATACTAATCAGCAGTCATAGGTGTTACGCCACAGTCCACTTTCTGCCTTGCTTACCTCCGTCTTTGCCATTGGCAGCAGGCGTTGGAGACGGGGGTTTACGGGCAGGCTGTGGTGGCGAGTCTTCCAAACTGATAGAAGTATAGAAAAAAAGGAGAGGAGAAAGAGTGAGTCTTTGCAACACTATGTAAACAAACATTCATGGGCTTTATGCACCCCAAGATTTTGGTTATTTGATGTGTAATGTGTCTTCATGCCCCCACTATGGCCTTGTGGACCTTACTGTACGACCAAGGAGACATTCCACACGGTGTCCTTCTGGCAGGAGCTAAAATGCCACTGAAATCCATTCTGAGTAGACAGGGTGAACCCGAAGCTTTTACTTAAAAGGAAAATTCCACCCCCCCCAAAAAACGCTATTTTGGTATTTGCAGCATTTCTGTATTTTGAAAGTTATACATGTTAAACTTGATTGTTGACATGCAAAACATGTTTGGGACTATATCAACAATGGACTAATGAAACAAATACCAAAATATAGTTTTGGGATACAGAAGTGAACGTCCCAAGACTAACATAACTGCTGCGTCATGCTCTGCGCTCTGATATAGAAGCGAGTGATTTGGTTATGACACACATGACACACTACAGTGAGCACACACGCGGTCCTTGAGGACTTCCCTGCCATGTGCCAAACAAGCTGCAGCTATTTATACCCGCTGCAGCCCAGGGTGATCCACCCCACCAAAGGACCCCTCACTGGGATAGGCAGGATGGTAGGCATGGAGTAGAGTGTTGCAGCACTGAAGGCAGCACAGACAGACAGAGTGAAGTGACTAACTAAGTGTTCTCTAAGCAAGCAACACTTAGAGAATGAGACAACACACATTGTTCCCCTCACTCTCTCCATCACACACCTGGATTTTAGCACCTCGTTCATCCTCAGTTCGAGGTCGAGCCTCTTCCCTCGCTCTCTCTCCAGCTCTTCCTTCATCTTCTCCACATTGGTTTCCTCTCGTAGCTTCCTCAACTCCTCTTCTGAAAAACACACACACACACACCTGGTATCATCGCAATTCAACGGCTCAAGCATGAGACGTATGTGGCAGGGTCTACAGTCAATCACGGATTACAAAAAGAAAACCAGCCCAGTCGGACATCGACGTCTTGCTCCCAGACAAATTAAACAACTTCTTTGCTCGCGTTGAGGACAATATAGTGCCACTGACACGGCCCGCTACCAAAGCCTGTGGGCTCTCCTTCTCCATGGCCAACGTGAGTAAAACATTTAAACGTGTTAACCCTCGCAAGGCTGCCGGCCCAGAAGGCATGCCTAGCCGCGTCCTCAGAGCATGTGCAGACTAGCTGGCTGGTGTGTTCACAGACATAATCAACCAATCCCTATCTGCTGTCCCCACATGCTTCAAGATGGCCACCATTGTTCCTGTTCCCAAGAAAGCGAAGGTAACTGAACTAAATGACTATCGCCCCCGTAGCACTCACTTGTCATCATGAAGTGCTTTGAGAGACTAGTCAAGGATCATATCACCTCCACCCCACCTGACACCCATTCAAATTTGCTTACCACCCCAATAGGTCCACTAACGATGCAATCGCCATCACACTGCACTATCCCATCTGGACAAGAAGAATACCTATGTAAGAATGCTGTTCACTGACTACAACTCAGTTTTTAACACCATAGTACCCTCCAAACTCGTCATTAAGCTCAAGACCCTGGGTCTGAGGGGCCACCCCCAGGTGGTGAAGGTAGGAAACAACATCTCCAACCTGCTGAACCTCAACACTGAGGCCCCACAAGGGTGCATTCTCAGCCCTCTCCTGTAATCCCTGTTCACCCATGACTACGTGGCCATGCACGCCTCCAACTCAATCATCAAGTTTTGCAGACAACAAAAGTGGTAGGCCTGATTACCAACAATGACAAGACAACATACAGGGAGGAGGTGAGGGCCCTCGGAGTGTGGTGTCAGGAAAATAACCTCTCACTCAACATCAACAAAAAGGAGATGATCGTGGACTACAGGAAACAGCAGGGTGAGCACCCCCCAATCCATGGGACAGTAGTGGAAAAGGTGTCAAGTTAAGTTCCTCGGCGTACACATCACGGACAAACTGAAATGGTCCACCCACAGTTACACAGACATCACTAACATAGAGAGCCTGCTGCCAACCTAGACTCAAATCTCTGGCCACTTAAATAAATGGACTTAATAAAAGGTATCACTAGTCACTTTAAATAACACCACTTTAATAATGTTTACATTTCCTACATTACTCATCTCATATGTATATACTGTATTCTATACCATCTACTGCATCTTGCCTATAGGGCACGCCATCGCTCATCCATACATTTATATGTACATATTCTATTCATCCCATTACATGTGTGTAAGGTAGTCGTGGATTTTTTAGATTACTTCTTAGTTATTACTGCATAGTCAGAACTAGAAGCACAAGCATTTCGCTCCACTCGCATTAACATCTGCTAACCATGTGACCAATAAAATTTGATGATGATCATCATCAGATTTCTTTACCCCCTTTGTTAATGCACATAGACTGATGTGTCTTCTGGAATCTGTGTGTCTTTGCTCAAGACCTGGTAAAAAATAAAAAATGAAAACCCAAACCTTTGAGATGTTCCGGATCACATTGTCACATCTTTACAAGGGGCCGTTTCAGAATAATAACTGTGTTATTCTGGTAGCTTCTGTGCTGTGATACAATTTCAACCCCTGCAGACTGCAGTACAGAATGATAATCACGGGATGAGATCGTGATCCTCTTACATTGTCCCACTTGGCTCCTTTCACTGCTCTGCCCTGTACAGAGCCACAAAGGTTACAGAGTGATCGAGGTGCTAAGAGGCTGGTCACTAGTCAATACACACCTGACAGACGAGAGGAGACTCTGGTAATTGTTTCACTAAACGTCTCGTTTCTTTCTCGTTTCCTCACTTTTTTCTTTGTCTCTCTCATCCTCTGCTTTTCTTACTGACCACTTTCCCCTCCTTCCCCCTCTCCTCGCCTGGCTGACTCCAGTAGTGTCAGGTGTCATCGGGTGACTGGGCAGACCATGCCTCCTCTTAGCCCCACACCGGAGCTCAACACAGTGTTCCTGCTCACCTTTTGTCCCTGCACACACAACCACAGAGTCTCATGAATACTGGAAGAGAGAGAGGGCAGCTCCTCTCACAACCTCACACAGACTGGAGGCACATGGTAAATGAACAGCTACACAAAACGACACCGGATTCAAAACATAAGAGTTTATCAATTTCAATTATTCAAAATTACACTGGACAGAGGAAGATGCGGGGGGGGGTGTTATGGACAGACAAATCTAAGTTTGAGGTGTTTGGATCACAAAGAAGAACATTTGTGAGACGCAGAAAAAAAATGAAAAGATGCTGGAGGAGTGCGTGACGCCCTCTGTCAAGCATGGTGGAGGCAATGTGTGATGGTCTGGGGGTGCTTTGGTGGTGGTAAAATGGGAGATTTGTACAGGGTAAAAGGGACATTGAAGGAGGAAGGCTATCACTCCATTTTGCAACGCCATGCCATACCCTGTGCTTAATTGGAGCCAATTTCCTCCAATTTCCTGACCCAAAGCACAGCTCCAAACTATGCAATAACTATTTAGGGAAGAAGCAGTCAGCTGATATTCTGTCTATAATGGTGGCCAGCACAATCACCGGATCTCAATGCTAATCGAGATGTTGTGGGAGCAGCTTGACTGTATGGTACGTAAGAAGTGCCCATCAAGCCAATCCAACTTGTGGGAGGTGCTTCAGGAAGCATAGGGTGAATCTCTTCAGATTACCTCAACAAATTGACAACTAGAATGCCAAAGGTCTGCAAGGCTGTAATTGCTGCAAAAGCAAAGTTCGAATGACACAATTCTTTCAATTAAAAATCATTATAACCTTGTCAATGTCTTGACTATATTTCCTATTAATTTTGCAACTCATTTCATGTATGTTTTCACAGAAACCAAGGACATTTCTAAGTGACCCCAAACTTTTGAACGGTAGTGTGTGTGTGTGCGTATATATATATATATCTCAATTTGCAATATAAAAAAAAAGATTTTAAAAAGGACTGGAGGAGAGGACGAGATGAGCAAGATCCAGTCCATCTGGGAATCAAAGTTGTCAGTTGAAAACAATAGAAGCCATACTCTTTGTTCGGGAGCAACAGAGCTAAGTGAGGGGATCCACCGTCCTTATACAAATGGTAAAAAATGGTAGGGTAAACACTGCCATACTGTAGATCAATGCTGAGGTGACTGTTGTCAAAATGAATATCAGTGATAAAAATAGGTGGCCAAACGCTGATCGGCATTCGCGGTGAGTCAAGTAACGCTCCCCATATTTTCAATGCAATTTGATTTTTCGTTAAAAAAAAGTTGTAGAAACAGTGTTTACCCCTCACTACACCACTGTCTGTTGTTGTGCGTAGGCTCACCACTCATGGTACTTATTGTCTATGAGAATGTCAATTACAGTAAAGAAACACAGCTCAACAGCCTGTGGAACTAACATCCATTATAAATGACTATCCACATCACAACACTAGTCTCCATACAAGTACTACATTGAGTCATTTATAATGTCCCGTCACTCACACCAGTCACAACTCAGTGGTTGACTTCATGCTATAAGCTACACACAAATTAATGCACCCCCCCCCCCCAATATAGATATTGGTATTACTTTACTCCACAGCCTTTGATCAGTCTCTCTCTTAATAGTGCTGCGCCAAAAAAACATGCCGATACTAATGTACTATCTTATTCTGAGTCGACTATGTACTGAAGCAACCTTACATGGCAATCATGCTAGCCTGTACAGTGTGATTAGACACAGTCACCAGGATCACTCTCAGATCCCAAAACAGCACTGCGACACTAGGGGTCAAAAATCAAACAGAACAAAATCAGGAGGAGAAGAAAAAAAAAAAGTAGTAAGTACACCGATCAGTAGATGTCCACCCGGTGAATGCATGTTGAGAGAAGAAGGGGGGGTAGCGGGAGAAAGGTTGACAAAGAACGAAAGAGATTGAGAGAGAGAGAGAAAGAGAGAGCAGCTACTCCCACCTGTAGGGCTACATGTATAATTCAGTTTCCTCTACCACCATCTCCTTAATTATCTACCATAGGAGATTTATACTACCGCAGTGTCACTCTTCTCTCTCTCCATCACTCTCGTTTCTACCGGTTACCCCTCAAACATAATAACCTTTGATTAGAGCAAAGATTTCGCTCCAAACAATCAATTGGAAACATGATTGTCATCTTAATAAATATTTTTTTTAAAGGAACAATTTCAAAGATTTTACAGAGTTACAGTTCATGTAAAAAAGAAAATCAATTGAAATGACTAGGAATACAGATACTACGGATCTGTTGGTCACAGATACCTTAAAAACAAAACGTAGAGGCATGGATCAGAAAACAAGAGAGCATCTGTTGCGACCACCTATTTGCCTAATGCAGCGCGACACATCTCTTTCGCATAGAGTTGATCAGGCTGTTGATTGTAGCTTGTGGAATGTTGTCCCACTCCTCTTCAATGACCATGCGAAGTTGCTGGACATTGGTGGGAACTGGAGCACGCTGTTGCACATGTCGACCCAGAGCATCCCAAACATGCTCAACGGGTGACATGTCTGGCCATGGAATAACTAGGAAATGTTCAGTTTCAGGAATTGTGTACAGATCCTTGTGACACGGGGCAGTGCATTATCATGCTGAAACATGAGGTGATGGCGGTGGATGAATGGCACAACAATGGGCCTCAGAATCTCATCACGACATTCAAATTGCCATCAATAAAAAGCAATTGCGTTCACTGTCTGTAGCTTATGCCTGCCCTTACCATAACCCCACCATGGGGCACTCTGTTCACATCTGCAAACCACTTGCCAACACAACAGTGTGGGGTACAGAGATGAGGTAGTCATTCCAAAATCATGTTAAAACATTATTATTGCAAACAGAGTGAGTCCATGCAACTTATGTGATTTGCTAAGCAAATGTTTACTTCTGAACGTATTGAGCCTTACCATTACAAAGGGGTTGAATACTTATTGCCGTCTGCCATCTTCCCAGCACATTTGAAACTATCTGTGAAGAGCACACTTCTCCAGCATGCCAGTGGCCATTTGGCCGATTGCAGTCGGGTCAATTCCCTGGTGAGGATGACGAGCATGAAGATGAGCTTCCCTGAGACGATTGACAGTTTGTGCATAAATTCTTCGGTTGTGCAAAACCACAGTTTCATCAGCTCCCCGGTTGGCTGGTCTCAGACGGCCCCACAGGTCCTGGGCTGGCATAGTTACACGAGGTCTGCGGTTGTAAGGCAGGTTGGACATACTGCCAAATTCTCTAAAACAGTATTGGAGCCAGCTTATGGTAAAGAAATTAACATTACATTCTCTGACAACAGCTCCGATGGACATTCCTGCAGTCAGCATGCCAATTGCACGCTCCCTCAAAACTTAAGACATCTGTGGCATTGTGCTGTGTGACAAAAATGCACATTTTAGAGTGGCCTTTTAATGTCCCCAGTCCCCATTCTGTTTAATCAGCTTCTTGATATGCCACACCGGTCAGATGGATGGATTATCTTGGCAAAAAGGAGAAATGCTCAATAACAGGGACGTAAACACATTTGTGCACCAATTTTGAGAGAAATAACCTTTTCGTGCATTTGGAACATTTCTGGGATCTTTCATTTCAGCTCATGAAACAAGGGACCAACACTTTACATGTCGCGTTTATATTTTTGTTCAGTAGAAGTATGTGTGGATGGAGGGTAGGTCACGATAGGGTCGGCATGTAGCGTGACGGTTAAGAATGTTGGGACATTAACCGAAAGGTTGCTGGATAGAATCCCAGAGCAGACGTTAAGGGACACCGGTCCGGTAAAAATTACTGCAACCAAATCATGTGGTCATCAACTGAAAGTTAGTTGCACCAGTGCCACCCGTGGAAAAAGTTGGTCTCGACTAGAGCCCTGCGTGGTATAAGTAGCTTAGTTGTGACCTCGTGCTAAGTGCCAGAGAATGCCTGTAACCCTATTAGACACCAGCTGACAGGACAGAGAGGCAGGCTAGGTAATAAGAGAGAAGCATGCTGGGTAATGTAACAGAAAGGCCTCCGTCCCTCTCCCCATGCTTGTGTAATGGGTATTGAATGATTGGAGTAATCAGGCAGAGCCAGTTACACTGTCACTCTTCATCCCGTCATCGAGGTGGACCCGACACTGGGCCTGCCTGACCTATGCCCCCACCCACTCTACCCCCCTAAACATCTAAGGTCGCTCATCAACCGAGGATGCTTTTACATCCACTCTCCCCATTCCACCCCTTCCTTGTGGGCATGAAACAAGTTAAAAATAAAATGTAAAAATATGTTGGGCTTTATTGTTTATTTGTATAGGTTGGACTTTAAGATTCTTTACAGAGTCAAGTATATTTGGGGGGCTCGGGGGGTGCCCGAGTGGCACAGAGGTCTAAGGCACTGCATCTCAGTGCAAGCGGCGTCACTGTAGTCCCTGGTTTTAATCCAAGCTGCATCACATCCGGCCGTGATTGCGAGTCCCATAGGGCAGCGCACAATTGGCCCAGCATCTTCCAGGTTTGGCCGGGGTAGGCCGTCACTGTAAATAAGAATTTGTTCTTGACTGACTTGCCTAGTTAAATAAAAAGGTTCAATTAAAAAACCTCAATTACTACTTGACTAGCATCATTCGCTCTCACTGTCAATAATTCTAAATGTTCTAACAGTGACTGGGGCGATTGCCATCTACAGTGGGGCAAAAAGGTATTTAGTCAGCCACCAATTGTGGAAGTTCTCCCACTTAAAAAGAAGAGAGGCCTGTAATGTTCATCATAGGTACACTTCAACTATGACAGACAAAATGAGAAAAAAAATCCAGAAAATCACATTGTAAGATTTTTTATGAATTTATTTGAAAATGATGGTGGAAAATAATTGTCCGTCATCTTGAACTTCCATTTTCTAATAATTGCGCCAAAGGTTGTTGCCTTCTCACCAAGCTGCTTGCCTATTGTCCTGTAGCCCATCCCAGCCTTGTGCAGGTCTACAATTTTATCCCTGATGTCCTTACACAGCTCTCTGGTCTTGGCCATTGTGGAGAGGTTGGAGTCTATTTGATTGAGTGTGTGGACAGGTGTCTTTTATACAGGTAACGAGTTCAAACAGGTGCAGTTAATACAGGTAATGAGTGGAGAACAGGAGGGCTTCTTAAAGAAAAACTAACAGGTCTGTGAGAGCCGGAATTCTTACTGGTTGGTAGGTGATCAAATACTTTATGTCATGCAATATAATGCTAATTAATTACTTAAAAATCATACAATGTGATTTTCTGGATGATAAAAATTACAGACCTCTACATGCTCTAAGTAGGAAAACCTGCAAAATCGGCAGTGTATCAAATACTTGTTCTCCCCACTGTATATCCCTTAAACAATGTAAACTACGCCTTGGTCCAATTATTGCTCTCACAATTTCTATTTGGCACAAAATTGAAAAACAATGTAACTGGGAATCAAAATGGCATGCTATGCTCCAATATTTCACAATAATGCCTTGCGAACTGGAGGGCAGCCTCCAGTTGGAATCTGTACCCTTGCCGAAATCATGGACATAATGATTTTAGAACATTCCAAGATTTTAAAGACCCCTATAAACAGAGTATATCAAACATTAGGAACACCTTCCTAATATTGCGTTGTACCCCCTCTCCTTTTGCCCTCAGAAAGGCCTCAATTCGTGCATGGAAAATGTGTCAAAAGTGTTCCACAGGGATGCTGGCCCATGTTGACTCCAGTGCTTCCTACAGTTGTCAAATTGGCTGGATGTCCTTTGGGTGGTGGACCATTTTTGATACACAGGGGCAACAGTTGAGTGTGAAAAACCAAGCAGTGTTGCAGTTCTTGACAAGCCGGTGAGCCTGGCACTTACCATACCCCGTTCAAGGGCACTTAAATATGTTGTCTTGTCCATTCACCCTCTGAATGGCACATATGCACAATCCATGTCTCAATTGTCTTGAGACTTTAAAAAAAATCGGTCTCCTCCCCTTCATCTACACTGATTCAAGTGGATTTAACTAGTGAGCTCAGTAAGGGATCATAGGTTTTACCTGGTCAGTCTGTCATGGAAAGAGCAGGTGTTCTTAATGTTTCTCAGTGTACGTTAACGGGCAACTCTTTTTTTCTCTCTATTTTTACAATTTAGGGCAGCTATGCTGGCCTATAGAATCCCTTGGGGAAACCCAACTACCGAACCATCCAATGATGGGATTTATAAATAAATTCTCTAATATATAAACAACTTCTGGAAAGCTTATATTCTGAGCTAGCCATTTTTAAAAAGTATGGTCCACAGATCTAAGTGAATCTGAACAACACTTTAACTGGAACAGAATATGGAAAAATTATAGTCTTGACATCCCGTAATCCAAACCATCAATTTAAACATTTTAATTTTGTTCACAGACTGGTGTTTAAAACCTCTTACGTCGACCTGGGACGTCTGCGTCCCATCTAGGCATCTGGAAATGCAAATGCGCTACGCCAAATGCTAATAGCACTCGTTAAAACTCAAACGTTCATCAAAACACACATGCAGGGCATTGAATTAAAGCTACACTTGTTGTGAATCTAGCCAACAAGTCAGATTATTAAAATGCTTTTCGGCGAAAGCATGAGAAGCATGAGAAGCTATTATCTGATAGCATGCAACACCCCGACGTAAACAAAAGAACGTAAACAAACAAAGGCGACGTAAACAAAAGAATTACCGTAGCCGGCGCTACACAAATAGCAGAAATAAAATATAAACTTTCATTACCTTGGACGAGCTTCTTTGTTGGCACTCCTATATATCCCATAAACATCACTATTGGGTATTTTTATTCGATTAAATCGGTCCATATATACCCAAAATATCCATCTATGGAAACTGTGTGATTCAGAAAAAAAGACCGTTTCAAAACGCTACGTCATTTTTTTAAATTAAAAAAGTCGACGATAAACTTTCACAAAACACTTCGAAATACTTTTGTAATCCAACTTTAGATTATTAACGTTTACTAATACCTATCAAATTGATCACGAGGCGATGTGTATTCAATAGCTCCACGTCTTCAAATCATCTTCCAAAATCTCTCTTCCATAACGTCCTGTCGGAGACCGGATGGAAAGTGGTCTCTCTAACTCGTTTGACCAAGAAACAACGAGAAGGCAAATGACAAGAGTGGTGACATCGTGTGGAAGCTGTAGGACTTGCAATCTTGGCCCTATTTAATTTCGTGCCCCTTGAACAATACATGCAAGTGGCGCATGGATATTTTTTTCAGTTTTCAGTGATCAGTTTTTCTTGCGCTTTTCGATGAAACAGACACTCTGTTATAGTCACAGTGGTGATTTAACCAGTTTTAGAAACGTGAGTGTTTTCTATCCACACATACTAATCATATGCATATACTATATTCCTGGCATAAGTAGCAGGACGCCGAAATGTTGCGCGATTTTTAACAGAATGTTCGAAAAAGTAGGGGGTAGGATCAACAGGTTAAATACAAGGAAAAGTTTTACAATGAAATTTGACCCAACTGTTTACTGCCCCCCCCCCCTAAATCAGGTAGGCACATTCCTTCATATAATGTGGGAGTGCCCTGCAGTTAAATGCTTCTGGGACCAAGTTACAAAATTCATTGAGGTGCATCACCCTCGGTCTAGGGCTCCATGCAAGATCTCACCTCATGGGGCATCAATGATCATGAGGAAGGTGAGGGATCAGCCCAGAACTACACGGCAGGACCTGGTCGATGACCTGAAGAGAGCTGGGACCACAGTCTCAAAGAAAACCATTAGTAACACACTACGCCGTCATGGATTAAAATCCTGCAGCGCACGCAAGGTCCCCCTGTTCAAGCCAGCGCATGTCCAGGCCCGTCTGAAGTTTGCCAATGACCATCTGGATGATCCAGAGGAGGAATGGGAGAAGGTCATGTGGTCTGAGACAAAAATTGAGTTTTTTTGGTCTAAACTCCACTCGCCGTGTTTGGAGGAAGAAGGATGAGTACAACCCCAAGAACACCATCCCAACCGTGAAGCATGGAGGTGGAAACATTCTTTGGGGATGCTTTTCTGCAAAGGGGACAGGACGACTGCACCGTATTGAGGGGAGGATGGATGGGGCCATGTATCGCGAGATCTTGGCCAACAACCTCCTTCCCTCAGTAAGAGCATTGAAGATGGTTTGTGGCTGGGTCTTCCAGCATGTCAACGACCCGAAACACACAGCCAGGGCAACTAAGGAGTGGCTCCGTAAGAAGCATTTCAAGGTCCTGGAGTGGCCTAGCCAGTCTCCAGACCTGAACCCAATAGAAAATCTTTGGAGGAAGCTGAAAGTCCGTATTGCCCAGCGACAGCCCCGAAACCTGAAGGATCTGGAGAAAGTCTGTATGGAGGAGTGGGCCAAAATCCCTGCTGCAGTGTGTGCAAACCTGGTCAAGAACTACAGGAAACGTATGATCTCTGTAATTGCAAACAGAGGTTTCTGTACCATATGTTAAGTTCTGCTTTTCTGATGTATCAAATACTTATGTCATGCAATAAAATGCAAATTAATTACTTAAAAATCATACAATGTGATTTTCTGGATTTTTGTTTTAGATTCCGTCTCTCACAGTTGAAGTGTACCTATGATAAAAATTACAGACCTCTACATGCTTTGTAAGTAGGAAAACCTGCAAAATTGGCAGTGTATCAAATACTTGTTCTCCCCACTGTATCAGTAAAGACCACCTCTTCCAGGGTAATAGGAGACACCATATTTCTTTATACCCAGCCAGAGAGCGGAAGAACCATGTCTAAAACAATTTAGGATGGGACAAAATGCTAGTGCCTGGAAATACTCATTAAAAATAGCATTTATACAGAAGTGATAATTAAATAGAACTATGAAAACAATGGAAAGCACACCTGTGCTCCCAAGCAGAGAGAACAGATGCACTAGTGTGCTTCGCAAACACTTAAGCTTTAGAATCACGAGTGCAGTTTACCCTGGGTCACCAAGGCACAGTAACAGAGCGTGTCTTTCACTTCCTTCTCTGGCCACAATGAACCCCAGTACAATGACTCTGTCCCTGGGTTTAAGGCATGCACAGATGTCATGTTTGTGGTTCAAGTGTCCTTAAATAGGTAAGACAATCTGTCACATGCCAGAGTGTCTCTCCTGTTCTCTTCACTAACCAGCTGAGAATAAACTGATTTGCTGTTCTAGTGCAATCTCCTATGAATCCATATCCCATTCATCCACACACAGTGGGGAGGCTGAGCCCTCCAGTTAGAGTGCTGTGCCTCACACCCCAGAGCTGCTGGTCTAACCAATGAACTGACATCTACAGAGGTACAGAGACAGGTCAGAGAACTAGGAGACGGTTACCCACAAAAGACAGGTAATATATTCTGGGGCTATCGAAACAGACAAAAGGGTCATATGACCCTACTGACGTTGAGGGAGACAGAGGTCTTATAAACAGATAGGTCATGTTAACTTACTGAGGTTGCGCTTGTGAGATTTAATCTAGGCCACTGCAGTCCTCCATCTCCTCTGACCCGCCCCCCCCCCACTGAACCAACCCACTCACCTCACATACACAGCCAGCCCCCTGCTGTGTTCGGATATTGGCTGACACCGCAGGATCCCACTCTCCAACCAGGCTATGGTATTGACCAAAACCAGAAGCAACCCAACTCGCCACACTTCAGAAAATACCCGCCAGCACTCTGATACTAGAGGTCGACCGATTAATCGGAATGGCCGATTAATTAGGGCTAATTTCAAGTTTTCATAACAATCAGAAATCGGTATTTTTGGGGCGTCTTTTTTTATTTTTATATATATACACACACACACACACACCTTTATTTAAGTAGGCGAGTCAGTTAAAAACACATTCTTATTTTCAATGATGGCCTAGGAATAGTGGGCTAACTGCCTTGTTCAGGGGCAGAACGACAGATTTTCACCTTGTCAGCTCGGGGGATTCAATCTTGCAACCTTACAGTTAACTAGTCCAACGCAATAACGATCTGCCTCTCTCTCGTTGCACTCCACAAGGAGACTGTCTGTTACGCGAATGCAGTAAGCCAAGGTAAGTTGCTAGCTAGCATTAAACGCATCTTATAAAAAACAATCAATCATAGTCACTAGTTAACATCTAGTAATATCAACCATGTGTAGTTATCTAGCGTGTCCTGTGTTGCATATAATCTGACTGAACATACAAGTATCTGACTGAGCGGTGGTAGGCAGAAGCAGGCGTGTAAACATTCATTCAAAAAGCACTTTCATGCGTTTTGCCAGCAGCTCTTCGTTGTGCGTCAAGCATTGTGCTGTTTATGACTTCAAGCCTATCAACTCCCGAGATGAGGCTGGTGTAACCGAAGTGAAATGGCTAGCTAGTTAGCGCGCGCTAACTAGAGGGACGGAAGCTATACTGTTACACTGGCAATACTAAAGTGCCTATAAGAACATCCAATAGTCAAAGGTTAATGAAATACAAATGGTATAGAGGGAAATAGTCCTATAATTCCTATAATAACTACAACCTAAAACTTTTTACCTGGGGATATTGAAGACTCATGTTAAAAGGAACCACCAGCTTTCATATGTTCTCATGTTCTGAGCAAGGAACTGAAACGTTAGCTTTCTTACATAGCACATATTGAACTTTTACTTTCTTCTACAACACTTTGTTTTTGCATTATTTAAACCAAATTGAACATGTTTCATTATTTACATGAGGCTAAATAGATTTTATTGATGTTTTATATTAAGTTAAAATAAGTGTTCATTCAGTATTGTTGTAATTGTCATTATCACACACACACACATACATATATATATATACATATATATACACATATACACACACACACACACACACATATATTTTTAAATTGTCCGATTAATCGGTATCGGCCTTTTTGGTCCTCCAATAATCGGTATTGAAAAATCATAAAATCAGTCTACCTCTATCTGATACAGGACCAAACTTCGCTGAAGCCTGGATTCAGTGGAAGATTACTGCCTAACGGGCCTGACCCCAATCAACTCCGAATCTCCCTGCACTCAAATACAGCTCCCAGTCAGCCCAACTAGGTGTCAAGTTTATAGCCTAGCTTCACACAGCAACAGGTCAGTACATGGTGTACCAAACAAACAAACCTCACAGCTGATCAAAACTCCAGAGAGAATGAGGGAATGTGGGTCTGGTCTGCTTTGAGCTGGTCACAGTTGGATCCTACAGCATAAATACAAGAGGCTTTGCAGTCTGCAGTGTTAGAGATGGAGCCTTGTAGAGTCCCTAAAAACAGCCTGGAATCTACCAAACAAGTACGTTGAAGCCATACACCACTCCCCTCCCATGCTGTCTTTCCCTACAGAACCTCAGGACCCCTGTACTAGTCCCGAGGCAGTGTCCAGTGTGTATTCAAGCAGATAAATACATTCCCTCTCATCGAGGCTTAAAGAGCCGGGAGAAGGAAAAGTACTGCATGAGATTATACCAGCAGAACAATGGGTCCATTCACACACAGAGACCTGCTGCTGGTGCACTGCTGTTTATTGTTCACATTCTGTACAGTACTTAACACGCCGACGACTGACTGACGAGGATCAGCAGTTAGTGCAAGACGGCGCTATGCAATGCATACCTGTACACATCACTAAAAATAAAACACATGGTAGCGTTATGTACTGTATAGTATGTAGTCTTCGGTTTAAAACACACAAGAAAAGCTGATTTGACCATCGGTAGGTGGGGACATTCAGAGATTGTGATTGGCTGATCTATTAACCCCGGCAGACATGGAAAGCCCATGTACTCACACACACACAGGGTCCATCTGTTTAACATCAACACAGACCCTACAGGTCACAGGGACAATGCACTATTGACCCCAACTCTACCCTACTGTGACCCTGATGTCACCATGCCTCATGTTACTGTTGATTTCCCTGCTGTCCTGACACAACCCAAATGCATTCCATACAGAGCCAGAGGGGGGAAGATTACAGTTTGTTCTGTTTTTTTACTGTATGCATTCAGGCTGTGGAACAGTTAGTTCTGTTTGTGACTGATCAATAATTCTCCTCTAGCTGCCCTACTTCCCACTGGGTTAGACAGACAGACAGACAGACAGACAGACAGACAGACAGACAGACAGACAGACAGACAGACAGACAGACAGACAGACAGACAGACAGACAGACAGACAGACAGACAGACAGACAGACAGACAGACAGACAGACAGACAGACAGACAGACAGACAGACAGACAGACAGACAGACAGACAGACAGACAGACAGACAGACAGACAGACAGACAGACAGACAGACAGACAGACAGACAGACAGACAGACAGACAGACAGACAGACAGACAGACAGACAGACAGACAGACAGACAGACAGACAGACAGACAGACAGACAGACAGACAGACAGACAGACAGACAGACAGACAGACAGACAGACAGACAGACAGACAGACAGACAGACAGACAGACAGACAGACAGACAGACAGACAGACAGACAGACAGACAGACAGACAGACAGACAGACAGACAGACAGACAGACAGACAGACAGACAGACAGACAGACAGACAGACAGACAGACAGACAGACAGACAGACAGACAGACAGACAGACAGACAGACAGACAGACAGACAGACAGACAGACAGACAGACAGACAGACAGACAGACAGACAGACAGACAGACAGACAGACAGACAGACAGACAGACAGACAGACAGACAGACAGACAGACAGACAGACAGACAGACAGACAGACAGACAGACAGACAGACAGACAGACAGACAGACAGACAGACAGACAGACAGACAGACAGACAGACAGACAGACAGACAGACAGACAGACAGACAGACAGACAGACAGACAGACAGACAGACAGACAGACAGACAGACAGACAGACAGACAGACAGACAGACAGACAGACAGACAGACAGACAGACAGACAGACAGACAGACAGACAGACAGACAGACAGACAGACAGACAGACAGACAGACAGACAGACAGACAGACAGACAGACAGACAGACAGACAGACAGACAGACAGACAGACAGACAGACAGACAGACAGACAGACAGACAGACAGACAGACAGACAGACAGACAGACAGACAGACAGACAGACAGACAGACAGACAGACAGACAGACAGACAGACAGACAGACAGACAGACAGACAGACAGACAGACAGACAGACAGACAGACAGACAGACAGACAGACAGACAGACAGACAGAGTTTAGAACTAAACAAGGTTATGACAGGAACATTATGGCAGGAAATGGTGATAATAAAGGAAACATTGTTCAGAAGTAAACACATTCTCCAAGCGTTGTGGAGTAATGGATGTGAGCATGTACTGTACTCAACATTTAATGACACCAGGGCCAAGCTTAAGCGCATTGCACACAGCTAGCATGGTCAACGAGTAGCACAAGGCCGATAGGAATCATGCCCACAATTGACAGGGAAAGCTTTGCTAGTGTCATGTCTGTGACCATCATTAAAATGTGAAGACTTATTTTATCGAAACAATTCTGTGTAATTAATAATACGTGATTAAACTAAATCATGTAAACTTTAAACTAGGAAGTCGGGGCACCCCGGGAAAATGTGTACGACATGTTTCTATTTCCCGAATCGACTTCAGATATTTTCATATCTTATCGATTAGTCTTAGATAATAATGAAAAATTAATGTCTCATTTCTGAATGTCACAAACCCTTGGATACTTGCTCGAACCCTAGTCTACATAATGAATCAACGATATACACAGTTAGTAAATAAATAATTAAGCATAACTAACCAAATCACAGAAATACATAAATATAGTTATTGGTTAAGTCCCTAGTGGTCTAAAGCAGTATGACGGCTTGGTAGACAATGGAAAGGGGTGGGAACAGAAAGAACGGGAAAGACAAAATGGATTCACTACACACTGTTGATAATTATATTAATTGAAATGCTAATCCTTTGCACATGAACGGCCGCTCATTTGGAAATAATTGCAAGGTATATATTTACGACCGCATGTCGTCTCTGAGAGTCAGTTCATCAGAGAGTCTCTGGTTAACATCCCCAGAAGTCACAATGTATTTCATGGTTGTAGCCTTCTCAGCGGCTCTGGATAGTGTCTGTTGTAATGGAACGTAACTTCCATCTGCAGACTAGTAATTATACATCTAGGATTTGCTCTTATTCTGTAGTGATAGATAGTCTCAGAGTTGAACCATTTCCAGCCGTGTAGCCAACACCACATGCAGTCTGGTCTCCAGGGCCTATACAGTGGTAGCCATTTCAATGTGGGGACTCCGCCCCGGCGTTGTTTGACTTCAGTTTGTAGATGTCTTAACCATTCCAACATGTAGCAACAGCTCTATATTTTCTGGTCTAATGTAAATTTCGACAGGAGTGGGTTTTATACTCACTGAGAAAATGGCGGTCCATGACGCCGACATAATGTCTATGCTCACTTGGTTAACTTTATAAGAAAATCTTCTAAATGAGAAAGTATGGGTTAACATCACATCTTTTCACAAATAGTCTCATGTTCAATCATATACATTTTACAATATTTAGATGTAAACCCCATAATTAAGTGTACACAACCAAAAGACACTGTAATGAGTGTTCTGTCCTTCATGAGATCACCAAATGAAACAATTGTCATGTGTCCCTTAAGTGTCCACGGACCACTCCCACATTCTCAAAAATATAAATATTGTTTAAATATTTAAACTTTAAGTCCAAGGGCCTCTCTGTGTTCCACAGTTTACATTCCAATCTCAAACACGACAGAGCATAGAGGCAATGTATTTTATGACCGCCATAAAACAGCCAACGTCACGCTCTTTCACTCTACGAGAGAGAGCATGCTGTAGAGCAGCCTGTCGACAACTTGGCTGGTAAGCCTGTCAACATCTCGTTTCGACGGGGCCTCCCGAGTGGCACAGCAGTCTAAGCCAGTGCTAGCCGTGTCACTACAGATCCTGGTTCGAATCCAGGCTGTGTCACAGCCGGCCGTGACCGGGAGATCCATGAGGTGGCGCACAATTGGTCTAGCATGGTCCGGGTTAGGGGAGGGCTTGGCCAGCTGGGAAGTCCTTGTCCCATCGAGTGACTCCTGTGGCGGGCCAGGCGCATGCACGCTGACACGGTCGCCAGGTGTATGGTGTTTCCTCCGACACATTGCTGCAGCTGGCTTCCGGGTTAAGTGGGCATTATGTCATGCAGCGGTGCGGCTTGGTAGGGTCATGTTTGGAGGACGCGCGGCTCTCGAACCTTCACTTCTCCCGAGTCCGTACGGGAGTTGCAGCGATGGGACAAGACTAACTACCAATTGGATATTGGAAATTGGTGAGGTAAAAATGTTTTTGTTTTTTTAAAGACGAAAGCAAATGGAATAATCATGGGGCTAGATAGCTAGCTACTGAACACCCTGCTACTACAACGCAAAGTTGAGAGACACAGGGTAACATGCGCTTGAGCCAGGTAAGCAGAAACAGACAGCTTTATTTACCAGAGTGGTGGGAAATAAATGCAGTCTTTATACTTTCAGTGTAGTGAAAGTAGAGCTAACAAGGATGCTAGCTAGCCATCGCGTCAAATACCGAGTAGTGACTCGGTTTGTAAACCAAGAACGAGGTAGAAACACACAGCTAGGTCATCTTTAACAGGATAATTTAAAAAGGGATGGTGCTTCAATGGTGGTGTAACACTCGGAAAAAAAACAGCACCGCTCGTGTTAACCAAACAAACTGAATGGGGGTTGACAGCTAAAACACCTGTGGTGCCGTTAGCCCACTAGCTAGCGAAGACATGGGAATGTTCAGCTAACTCTGAACAATGGGAACCGATGGGGAGCTAGAGACCACATGTAAAAGTAGCCAAAACTAGTGGAAACCTGCGGGATGCTAAAGCAGTAGCTAGCGAGCTATCAATGCTAATTGCTTGTAGGCCAGGCAACAGGTGAACTGTAGCTAGCCGACTACAAAAAGCGATCCTAACAAGCTCACTTCAAAATCAGTAAAGTGAAGCTGTATTAACAGAATTCCTGAAAATAGAAAAGAAGCCACTCAAAGCTCCGTGGTGGGTGGAATCCCCCAGGAAGGGTAGCTGGTGCTTTCGCAACAGCGAATGGTGATCCTAGTGAAATATCAAATCCGCACCGAAATGAACAGTTAAGAGCTAGTTGTCCGAAGAAAGCTACTTAACGAGCCAGTAACCAAATAGACTTGTGACGAGGCAAAGAATGAAGAAACCAGGGCATTATATAGATTGGCCTGTTAGAAGTGCTTGAATAAGGCTTAACCAATGACACATAGTGAGATCTGAGTTGACTGAAAGAACTACAATTATATTCTATATAAATTAAACTACTTAATGGTATATGCCCATGTTGTCATCATTCATATAACTTATTGAATATAGTTTAACTGCTGTGTGTCCTTAGCAGCATTATTACAGTATTAGCCTGCTGACAACCAGGGAGATGCTGGAGGAGGATGCTGCTAGTTTGCTGCTGCTTACTGTTTTATGTATTGAGCTAAACTCCTTATATAATTTAAGCATCCATTGTGCAATGTCGTGATATCTGCAGTACTTTATGCTAAAAGGAGGCATCTGCCTGCAGAACCCAGGCTGCAGAGTCAAGAAGTACAGACACACCCCCGACAACCACACATAACAGGCTGCAGCAATAGAAACCAAACCAATGACTGTGCAGAAGCGGAATATGCAGAACAGGGAGGTAGAACAATTAAGCAACCCACCTACCTGCTATGATCGTCTTAAAAATCGACTAGTAAGCACAAAACACAGTTTGTGCCTCCAACAATGACTCAGCCCCTATCAGATAAAACCCTGATAAAAGGCAGCATAGCTATCAAAACTATACCTGGAATCTATTACATGTATTGCAACTGAGCCCCGGAGTGTTCCGCTTCTCTTTTCTACATTTTCCTATTTACCAAAAAGATCAAGCGGCCTAGTAGACATCTGATGTCTGATCCTATTCACATAGTTACCTCACACGTATTTCTTAATGACTTATCAGCTACAGTGCTTATCAACCATTAGCACACAGGGCTAATACTGTTAATAGACTCAATAGACACCCTCTAGGCCAGTTCCATAATAGGGTCTTGAACCTTCCTGTAGTCTAGCTGTGGTCTGGTAGGGGCTTTGGCCTAGCTATGGTCTGTTATTTTTAAGAGTCTCTTACTGACTTATAAACACAAGGCTAATACTGTTCCATGTTCAATAGCCACAACTAAGCCATTTGGGCTCTCCTGTGATAGAGGCAGAGAGGCTGGTAGGACAGGGTGCCAGGTAGCCAGGTACCCTAACGGTTGGTACAGTAACCAAAATATTGCTTGTTCGACTAGGTGAGAAATCTGTTGATGTGCCCTTGAGCAAGGCACTTAACCCTAATGGCTCCTGTAACTCGGTCTGTATAAGAGCGTCTGAAATTACTAAAACGTAAATATAGTTTGTGTATGGTATGGGCTTTAGCCTAAGTATGCTATGATATAGGCTTTAGTTAAGCCTAGCAATGGTATGGACTTTTGAGTTCCTTCACACAACCAAGTAATCTTTAACCCGCCAACTGGAGTCCCAGTGTTTTTTCTGCGATGCAGTCTGGCTTCAAAACTGAAGGTTCTAAATCATATCTGCTTTTGACAACAAGGAGTATTTTGCATCTTTTTATTGATCTGGCTAAAGGTTTGGAATCAGTGAGGCACTGCATCCTGCTCAACAGACTCGTCGATCTAGGGTTCTCAGAAAATTGGCTAGCCTGTTTTGAAAACTATTACGTGTCAAATCCGAGGGCCTGCTGTCCCAAACACTGCTCGCTGTGTCTATTAACAATGTTGTGCATGCGGCTAGAAACTCCCTCATCCACCTTTATGCCGACGACAACACTATCCTGTACACAACTGGCCCCTCCCTGAACACTGTGCTGACAACCCCACAACATAGCTTTAACATCCAGCGTGCCTTCTCTGACCTTCACCTACTCTTCAATACCACAAAAACAATATGCTCTTCAACCAGAACCTACCTCAACCTGCAATGCCATCTTAACATTCTCACCACGAATGGGTCAGAGCTAGAGTATGTCGACACATACCTTGGTATATGGCTGGACTGCTCACTCCCAATCCATACACACGTCACCCACCTTCAGTTGAAAGTTAGAACCAATTCTGGATTTGTACTGTTACAAAACATCCTTCACCCACTTTGCCAAGCACACCATCCAGCCAATTGGCGATGTGGTTTTACAGGCTTGCCCCCTAAACCTCCCTCAAACTAGACGTAATTTATCACACTGCTATCCGCTTTGTTACCAGTGGTCCCCTCAACACACATCACTGGCCCTCGTAGGCAAGTCTCCCCTCTACCTCAGCTCACTCCTCAACATCTCTGCTACCAATAGCAACCTGCGCTCTGGTAAATGTATCACACTGTTCATTCCCAAAGCCTGCACTTCCTTTGGCCATCATTCATTCCAGTTTTCCTCCGCCAATGACTGGAACGAGCTGCAAAAGACCCTCAAAACTTGACACATTCATCCCACTACACTCCTTCAAAAACATTAACTGCTATCTGATCAAGATTCCTGCTGATCATTAAGTCTTTTATTTAACTAGGCAAATCAGTTAAGAACAAATTCTTATTTACAATGACGGCCTACCCCGGCCAAACCCTCCCCTAACCCGGACGACGCTGGGTCAATTGTGCGGTGCCATATGGGACACCCAATCAAGGCCGGTTGTGATATAGCCCGGAATCAAACCAGGGTCTGTAGTGACACCTTTAGCACAGATGCAGTGCCATAGGCCACTGCACCACTCGGGAGCCCTGCTGTGTTGCCTGGGACCCACTGTACATTTCTTATTGTTGTATATTTGATGTATATTTTATTTTTCCTCTGTAAAGCATTTTATTTATTTTTAATGGTATTGTGTGTTGCCCAGTTCACTGGTTTCAGTTCTCAATTGACTTACCTGGTTAAATAAAGGTGAAATAAAATCTTGAATGAACTCCGCTGTCCCTCTCTTTTGTCACATACTTACTTCCTGACTTTATTGTCCCCATGGGGAGATGTTGTTGCAGTGTCATGTAGACATTTAAAGTGGTGTTTAAATACAAAACAAAATTGACAATACAACTTTCATAACAGTTACACACCAATAAAAATAGTAAGAAATAAAACATGAAACTAAAAAAAGACTAGCCTGCTGGCCTTACGGAGTCAATAGGAACAGTCACCCGAGCTATTGAGGAGGGATATCACACCTGGCATTGTCTCGTTCTGTTTTTCCTGCTGAGGGGTGCCCTATACCTGCGCCCAGAGGGGAATAATTCAAAGTCCAGGTACAGGGGGTGACTTGGGTCTAAAATTATTTTGTGAGCCTTACGGAGGGCCCTGACCTTAAAGATCTCATCCAGGCCTGTCTACATACACATGGTTAGCAGATGTTAATGCGAGTGTAGCGAAATGCTTGTGCTTCTAGTTCCGACAACGCAGTAATAACCAACAAGTAATCTAACCTAACAATTCCACAACTACTACCTTTACACTTGTGTGTGTGTGTGTAAGGGATAAAGAATATGTACATAAAGATATGAGTGATGGTACAGAACAGCATAGGCAAGATGCAGTAGATGGTATAGAGTACAGTATATACATATGAGAAGAGAAATGTAGGGTATGTAAACATTATATTAAGTGGCATTGTTTAAAGTGGCTAGTGATACATTTTTACATCAATTTCCATTATTAAAGTGGCTGGAGTTGAGTCAGTATGTTGGCAGCAGCCACTCAATGTTAGTGGTGGCTGTTTAACAGTCTGATGGCCTTGAGATAGAGACTGAAAAACAGCTTCTCGTTCCCCGCTTTGATGCACCTGTGTCCTTGATGATCTTTATGGCCTTCCTGTGACATTGGGTGGTGTAGGTGTCCTGGAGGGCAGGTAGTTTGCCCCCGGTGATGCGTTGTGCAGACCTCACTACCCTCTGGAGAGCCTTACGGTTGTGGACGGAGCAGTTGCCGTACCAGGCGGTGATACAGCCCGACAGGATGCTCTCGATTGTGCATCTGTAGAAGTTTGTGAGTGCTTTTGGTGACAAGCAGAATTTCTTCAGCCTCCTGAGGTAAGTGGCCAGAGATTTGAGTCTCGGTTGGCAGCAGTCTCTCTATGTTAGTGATGTCTGTGTAACAGTGTGGGTGAACCAATTCAGTTTGTCCGTGATGTGTACGCCGAGGAACTTAACTTACTACCCTTTCATTGTCAAAACAAAAAGCGCTAAATACATTGAGAATCGTTGAACCGTTCACACACAGTACATGCCTCTGCTCAATGGTGTCTAAGTAGTTGCATAGTGCGCCTTAGTCAACAGCATCCAAGTTCTGCACTGTACAAACTAGCTAAAATGGTCCCTGTAGAACTGAAATGAAAGTAGTGATTGAGTATTGATAGTCGTCAACTAATGTGGTAAAGGTGATCAGGCAACACAAGAACAAACAGGATCCCCACAACACAGACAATCCAGTTGTTCCCTCACTGGCTCGCCATCTCACATAGCAACACTGTATGCATTCCAAATGGCACCCTATTCCCTACATAGTGCACAACTTTTGGGCCCTGGCCCAAACAAACAAGGTGGGCTTGGATTATCATCCAGGTACTTTTGAAGACCACAATGCCTTCCTGCAACCTCCAGAGACTGCTCTACTCTGCCATATCTGCATCCTCTGCTGCAGATGTCACCAGAGAAAGAGATAGGTGATGAGAGGCCATGGGTGAGGGGGAAGCACTCACAGGGAATCGATGAAAAGTGAATTCATGAAAGGCGTAGATGGGAAAGAAGCCCATAAAGGCAGCTCAGGGGGTGAGTAGAGATCTTACAGCGAGTGACTTCAGAGGACTGAGTGACTGTCCTATTAACACATCACCTCTGACTGCACAGAGATTAGACGTCTTCCGCTTGAATCTGCTAGCCTCAAACAGTAAAACATATAGAACTAGCACTGCAAAAGTTACTTGTCAATTACGGTTGTCAATTACGGTCCCAAATGGCATCCAATTCCCTACATAGTGCACTACTTTTGACTAGAGCCTTATGAGGGCTGGTAAACTGTAGTGCACTACATAGAGAATACGGTGCCATTTGGGACACACCTTGGTTGGCCGAGCGCAACCATTTCATCAGTATTATGAATTTTCATGGGTTCTATCAAATCCATGCTGCCATGTCTAATAGATGTGGTAAAAAGGTCAATTATTTTATTTATTTTTTATTTTTTATTTCACCTTTATTTAACCAGGTAGGCAAGTTGAGAACAAGTTCTCATTTACAATTGCGACCTGGCCAAGATAAAGCAAAGCAGTTCGACACATACAACGACACAGTGTTACACATGGAGTAAAACAAACATACAGTCAATAATACAGTATAAAACAAGTCTGTTTTAAGGGAGGTAAAGGGAGGTAAAGGCAAAAAAAGGCCATGGTGGCAAAGTAAATACAATATAGCAAGTAAAACACTGGAATGGTAGATTTGCAATGGAAGAATGTGCAAAGTAGAAATAAAAATAATGGGGTGCAAAGGAGCAAAATAAATAAATTAAATACAGTAGGGAAAGAGGTAGTTGTTTGGGATAAATTATAGGTGGGCTATGTACAGGTGCAGTAATCTGTGAGCTGCTCTGACAGTTGGTGCTTAAAGCTAGTGAGGGAGATAAGTGTTTCCAGTTTCAGAGATTTTTGTAGTTCGTTCCAGTCATTGGCAGCAGAGAAATGGAAGGAGAGGCGGCCAAAGAAAGAATTGGTTTTGGGGGTGACTAGAGAGATATACCTGCTGGAGCGTGTGCTACAGGTGGGAGATGCTATGGTGACCAGCGAGCTGAGATAAGGGGGGACTTTACCTAGCAGGGTCTTGTAGATGACATGGAGCCAATGGGTTTGGCGACGAGTATGAAGCGAGGGCCAGCCAACGAGAGCATACAGGTCGCAATGGTGGGTAGTATATGGGGCTTTGGTGACAGATTGCACTGTGATAGACTACATCCAATTTGTTGAGTAGGGTATTGGAGGCTATTTTGTAAATGACATCGCCAAAGTCGAGGATTGGTAGGATGGTCAGTTTTACAAGGGTATGTTTGGCAGCATGAGTGAAGGATGCTTTGTTGCGAAATAGGAAGCCAATTCTAGATTTAACTTTGGATTGGAGATGCTTAATGTGAGTCTGGAAGGAGTTTACACAGTCTAACCAGACACCTAAGTATTTGTAGTTGTCCACGTATTCTAAGTCAGAGCCGTCCAGAGTAGTGATGTTGGACAGGCGGGCAGATGCAGGTAGCAATCGGTTGAAGAGCATGCATTTAGTTTTACTTGTATTTAAGAGCAATTGGAGGCCACGGAAGGAGAGTTGTATGGCATTGAAGCTTGCCTGGATGGTTGTTAACACAGTGTCCAAAGAAGGGCCAGAAGTATACAAAATGGTGTCGTCTGCGTAGAGGTGGATCAGAGAATCACCAGCAGCAAGAGCGACCTCATTGATGTATACAGAGAAGAGAGTCGGTCCAAGAATTGAACCCTGTGGCACCCCCATAGAGACTGCCAGAGGTCTGGACAGCACACCCTCCGATTTGACACACTGAACTCTCAGAGAAGTAGTTGGTGAACCAGGCGAGGCAATCATTTGAGAAACCAAGGCTGTCGAGTCTGCCGATGAGGATGTGGTGATTGACAGAGTCGAAAGCCTTGGCCAGATCAATGAATACGGCTGCACAGTAATGTTTCTTAACGATGGCGGTTAAGATATCGTTTAGGACCTTGAGCGTGGCTGAGGTGCACCCATGACCAGCTCTGAAACCAGATTGCATAGCAGAGAAGGTATGGTGAGATTCAAAATGGTCGGTAATCTGTTTGTTGACTTGGCTTTCGAAGACCTTAGAAAGCCATGGTAGGATAAATATAGGTCTGTAGCAGTTTGGGTCAAGAGTGTGTCCCCCTTTGAAGAGGGGGATGACCGCAGCTGCTTTCCAATCTTTGGGAATCTCAGACGACACGAAAGAGCGGTTGAACAGGCTAGTAATAGGGGTGGCAACAATTTCGGCAGATAATTTTAGAAAGAAAGGGTCCAGATTGTCTAGCCCGGCTGATTTGTAGGGGTCCAGATTTTGCAGCTCTTTCAGAACATCAGCTGAATGGATTTGGGAGAAGGAGAAATGGGGAAGGCTTGGGCGAGTTGCTGTGGGGGGTGCAGTGCTGTTGACCGGGGTAGGAGTAGCCAGGTGGAAAGCATGGCCAGCCGTAGAAAAATGCTTATTGAAATTCTCAATTATGGTGGATTTATCAGTGGTGACAGTGTTTCCTATCTTCAGTGCAGTGGGCAGCTGGGAGGTGTTCTTATTCTCCATGGACTTTAGTGTCCCAGAACTTTTTTGAGTTAGTGTTGCAGGAAGCAAATTTCTGCTTGAAAAAGCTTGAAAAATGGACCGCAGACCAGGGGATAGAAGGATGCCAGATTGTTAGACCAGATTTGTTGAATGTGCGCCAGTGGCTATTCGTCACATCAATCATGATTAAGTTATTGTAACAGGCCCACAATGTGGCTACTACAGTCCGATTTTATATACATTTGGCTGTTATCACAGCATAACATTTAGAAGTTGCCCCTTTTCAGGTTTAGAAGTAACTGCTAAATGCTAGCTCCTGTTCGTATAAGCTGGTAGCATAGCTAGCATACAGTAATCGGTGGTCGTTTTGAAGTGTAATGCAGTTTATTGGTGATGACATGAACATGTACTGGGGTTGACATCCATACAAGCATTATACTCTGATTTTTTTCTCAACATAGTGTGAAATACACAACCAAGAGACGAAATGTATAGTTTTTGGTCGATTGATCTCTATCGAATGTATACAGATTGTTTCAGAGTTTTAGTAGCATATTAGCCTGTCCAGTAGCTTGAGGTTGTTTCAGCTGTTCAGAGTGGGGCATCAGATGGACTATAGGCAATGCTATAGTCTAAACACTAGCCAGTCAAGTCTCAGCCACACATGCCCGTCTCTTTCTCAATTCACCCTGCTCCACACACACACACACAACTGTGCAGAGATGAACACAAAAGAAAGCAGAGATTAACAGAAGAAAACAAGGATGAACAGAGCAAAGTCCATTCAGCTGCTAATGGATTCTCCTGCTTCACCACTCCTACTGGTCCAATTACACTGGGAGGAAAAGAGGGGTAGAGGACAGGAGAAAGAGAGCAGAGCAGAGAGGGGCCTGGTCAGGACCTGTATTACCCAGAAACAGATTCACTCTAGTTCACGAATACAACAGGCACCTACTGCCATTCAGTATGAAGTGTGCAGATATGTTTAGTCCCTGGCCTGACATCTCTATTCTGACCTTCAGCAAGGCAAAGCTGCCATGTTGTGACAGTATTTTATAGCATGCTAAACGCTAACTCAAACATCAGCTATGGAAGACTGTCATTGATAGCAAAGCAGAGTTTAATAATGCATGAGTATGTCCAGTATATATGCAGATTCTTATACAACAGTCCACCTTCCCTCTCCATACAGATCCTACACAAAACAGGAGTGAACTTGAAAACGGCAAATTACCCTGAGAAAAGAGTGTGCTCAGTACTAATGACACAATGGTACTCAACTCTGTAGACAACATTCATCAGGATATATTTGTCTGTCTAGATGAGTAGTGGTGATGAGACCATATTGTTATTAGATGCTGAGTCTCTCATCCATCTGTGTGTGTGTGTGTGTGTGTGTGTCTGACAGGCTCTTCATAAGGACCCACTACAGGGCTGAGATGGACTACGCCTGATTAATTCAACTAATGTCAGGAGAACAATAGCCGAGGGGATAAGAACAGACCGACAGAGAGAGACACACACAATGAGCGACACAGGCCGAGCAATCAAGGAATATTGAGACTGGTAGCAGCAGTCCTAGCTTTAGCTAAAAATGTGTAATCTGGCGTCATGTTGGATTTGAGATCAAAATGTTTGGAGGCAACAGTACAAAATGTCACCTTTTATTTTGAGGTATTCTCATACATATCCATTTTACCACTTAGAAATTAAAGCATTTTGTGTCAAATCAAATTTGATTGGTCACATACACATGGTTAGCAGATGTTAATATAAGTGTAGCAAAATGCTTGTGCTTCTAGTTCCAACAGTGCAGTATTATCTAACAATTTCACAACAACTACCTAATACACACAAATCTAAAGGGGTGAATGAAAATATGTACATACAAGTATATGGCCGAGCGGCATAGGCAAAGTGCAATAGATGGTATAAAACAGTATATACATTTGATATGAATAATAAGATATGTAAAGATATGTAAACATTATTTAAGTGGCATTATTTAAATTGACTCGTGATCTATTTATTAAAGTGGCCAGAGATTGGGTCTCAATGTAGGCAGCAGCCTCTGAGTTAGTGATCGCTGTTGAGCAGTCTGATGGCCTTGAGATTGAAAAACAGCTTCTGTCTCTCGGTCCCAGCTTTGATGCACCTGTACTGACCTAGTCTTCTGGATGGTAGCAGTGTGAACAGGCAGTGGCTTGGGTGGTTGTTGTTCTTCTTAAACCTTTTGGCCTTACTGTGACATGGGGTGCTGTAGGAGTCATGGAGGGCAGGTAGTTTGCCGTAGCAGGCGGTGATACAGCCCGACAGGGTGCTCTCGTTTGTTCATCTGTAAAAGTTTGTCAGGGTTTTGGGTGTCAAGACAAATTTCTTCAGCCCCCTGAGGTTGAAGAGGTGCTGTTGCCCCTTCTTCACCACACTGTCTTATGTGGGTGGACCATTTCAGTTTGCCCGTGATGTGTACGCCGAGGAATTTAACTTTCCACCTTCTCCACTGCTGTCCCTTCGATGTGGATGGGGGGGGTGCTCCCTCTGCTGCTTCCTGAAGTCCACGATCACCTATGTTTTGTTGACATTGAGGGAGGTAAGAATGAGTAAGAATTCTCTCGGTAGGTAAAATGGCCGGCATTTGATAAGGAATTTTAGGTCGGGTGAGCAGAAGAACTTGAGCTCCTATAAGTTGTTCTGATTACACCATTAACCGTTAATCATGAAGCACACACCCCCGCCCTTCCTCTTCCCAGAGAGGGGTTTAGCTCTGTCAGCACGATGCATGGAGAAGCCAGGTGGCTGAACCGATTCCGACAACATATCCCGAGAGAGTCATGTTTCTGTGAAACAGAGAACGTTACAAGCTGATGTCTCTCTGGAAGGCAACTCTTGCTCAAATTTCATCTACCTTGTTGTCAAGAGACTGGACATTGGCGAGTAGTATACTATACTGGGCAATGTGCACGTCTACGGAGCCAGGTCGCCACTCCGTCTGCGGCGCCGTTGTTTTGGGTCAGCTACTGGGATTAGATCCATTGTCCTGGGTCGTGGTTCCGAACAGAGGATCCGCTTCGGGAAAGTTGTATTCCTGGTTGTAAATGTTGGTTGACGTTGCTCTTATATCCAATAGTTCTTGTTAGTTTATCTTATAAGATTTCCTGGGGTAACAATAATACATTAAATGTTTTTATAATACTGTATAGTTTCCAAAGAACTCAAAGCAAGGCAACCCTCACCGTCGGCACCATCTTGAAGTCCACCCATTTGAAGGTGTCATAAGGTCATACCCCCAAAACATGCTAACCTCTCCCCATTACCAATAACAGGGAAGTTAGAATTTTGGGGGGGGTATGATATTTATGCTTCTGTAACTTTGTCACTCATTATTCACAATTCATTCATGATTGTCACATCGCCAGTTTACTAACCACAGCTCCTGGCAACCCATTATTACACACACCTGCGCCTCATTAGGCACACCTGGACTTAATCACTTCCCTGATTACTTGCCCTTTATTTAGCCCTCTGTGTTAATCAGTCTTTAGATGTTATCATCTCTCGTTCAGTAGACTTCTCATGTTGGTTCTTTTGCATCCGTTCCATATTAAAAACTCACCATCTGCACCTGCTTTCTGACTCCCGGCGTATATGTAACAGATTATCCGTAATCATGTGTCATGACGCTAGCCCTTTCAGTGAATTGCCTAGCAGAGATGCAAACAACCCCCTCCCCTATTGGGAAGGTCAGGTTTACAATTTAACCCCCACATCATCAATTGGGTAAAGAGGCTCTCCCTGGCCATGCAGTGAGTTTCACAGTAGAACTTCTACTACATCAGAATTTGGAGAACTGAACAATATCCATATTTTGGAGAATGTGTAAACGGTCCGTTTTGTTTCATGTTTGTGACCTCATGGAAGGCAATACAGCCATATTACCTTAACTCTGTTTATACAGGTGCCTCCATTATGAGGTTTGCATCTAATTATTGTATAAAATGAAACTATAAGTGAAAAGTGATGTTAAACCTTTAATGTGAGAGAATTGTATTCCCTTTAAAGTTGAACTAAGTCATTGGCCCGCCCCGATTAGCACAGACATGATCTGGCGTCATGGAACCGCCTTTTCTATTGTTACGAATAAAACCCCCTCCTGAGAAAATCCTCTTCAGACCACGCATGCTGAGGTGGCACAGGTTTGAGTACCAAGACTAAGCAAAGCCACAGCGTGAGCTGTGATTGCGAATAGTTATTGAATTCCTAACCATACCACGTGGAGCATTGGCTACACGGCTGGAAATAGTTAAACTCGGAGACTATCGATCCCCACAGAATAAGAGCAAATCTTGCACACCAAAGAGCAAATCTTTAATGATGATAAAGACATGACACATGGTAGCATCCACATTAATGTAGAAGTGTTCAGAAATATATTCTAATTTACAGTCAAAAAGTGACTCCAAAATGACACAAATCCTTATTTACCATTCATTTCTATTTGACACAACATAATCCGAAACACAAAAAACTGCAATATGCATCCAACAAGTTTGTTGAGTGCCAAGCTTGAAGTAGTCATTGCGTGCTAGGAATATGGAACCAAAATAGTACAATTCTGACTACAGACATGTAGATAGGAATCAACCAGTGCCCGAGCACCTGCCCTTCTAAGAGAAAGTGTCCTCGCTGGATTTTTTACATTTTATTAATTATTTTGAGTGAGTGAGACTGAATGAGCATGAAAGTCAACAATTGAATTTGCTTCTCCTCAGGCTACAGAGCATCCCAAATCCCTCTTCCATTACTCCCAAGATTCTTTTTTTTTTTAAATGAATATGTTTGGAATGTAACAATTTGCTCATCACATTAGGAAAAAATAATACATTTAAAAAAATGTATTTTTGCATTTTATTTCAGTTTGCAAACAAATATTTTTTATAGTAACTTAGATAATAAAACCGCATACAAATATTATAGTCTCTTTTTTGCTTTCTTAAGGCAGGTGTTTCAGTCAAACTCTGCGGTGGTGGGACAACCAGGGAATAGGGCGATTGGCTCAGTGTTCCACCGTGATTGGCTCAGTGTTCTGTTACTCATGGGGACACCAAGTCACCTCAAAATCTATTGGGAGAGCTCATTAGAAGTGCCCATCCAAGAAGGCTCAATGTCATTGGCCACAGATTTTTTTTTTAATCACATCTACCATAGCGTTGATTGGACTGATCATGTCAACATCTAACTTTCAAAGTCTTAGTTAGCAGTTGCCACTGGTAAGAGGCACATCAGCAGCAGAAAAATATATATAATAATTGGGGGACAGCATAGCTAGCTAACTAGCAGATTTACATCATCAACTTCCCGATGTCAATCATGTCTTTAGGAGGTATTGTCATTAGCTTGCTTACAAAGTCTGATGAGCGAGTGTTGCAAAAAAAAAAAAAAATCACTACAGAGGCAGTTGGTATGTTAAGAATTATGGACGTTTATTTCTGTGTGCTGTTTTTTTTTTTTTTTTTTATATATTTTTTTTGTACATTTTTTTTATACACCTGCTGCCTCCCCCCCAGCCCTGACACACTAAGTGAGTTATCCAAATACTTGACACCTTCAAATGTGGGGATAGATACATAAAGTGCTTTCATTTCTAAATGATAAAACAGATAGATATGTATGAAAATACCCTAAAATAAAAATGTGATATTCTGTACTGTCGCCACATAAAACAAAATGCTGGAGTAGAGAGCTAAAGTAAACGTTTTAGCTTCACTATCCAAATAAATACTAGGGGAGTGTATATTAAGTACTGCAACTTTAGCCATAGCTTTAGCTTCACTGTAGCACTATAGCTTTGGACATATAGCTTTAGCCCTGGCAATTAGCAATAACCTATAGCTTTAGCCATATATTCTTTCAGCAATAGGCTTTAGTCATACAGCTTCAGCAATGCAAGCTCACACTCTCAGATGGAGAGGTACACTGGCAGACCTGTGGATGGAAAAACTGCACGCATGCACGTACGTCAGCTACACGTGGGGTAGCACACCCACACAAACAGCACAGGCCACTTCACCGTAGTGAAGGCTTGGTACAGTGTGTACCCATCCCTGAGTGGGGTTAAATGGGGCAGGGCAGCCACATTGGCCAGAGGCATTAGTGGCTGACCCAGCGCAGAGGTGTGTGTGAAAGAATAAACATGAGTTAGCACAATTGAATGTGCTCCCCCTCAGGCTACGGCGCATCCCAACTCCCTTGTCCATTCCTCTCCGCCACCCATCCCTCCACCATCCTCTTTCCCCGTTAACAGCCAATCCTCCAGCCCCTCCCATTCTCACACTTACTCGCCAATTAATGTGCAAAAGCGGATCGCTACTACAGCAATGGAGGATGAATAAACAGCAAAAAATGTGTGTTAGAGTTGTTAGGTTACTTACGTAGGAAGTGTTTCTCCAGTAAGGCAATCTCTAGATGACCCTTCATCTCATTTAGCCGGTCTGACTCGCTCCTCTGGAAGTCTTGAAATGCTGCAGCCATGGTGAGAGCCCCTGAACCCGCCTGCACAGAGGAGATACGCACATTCATACAGGCGTAATATCAAAGCACACAGACTGGAAGAACTGAAAGGCGGCCTCCATGGTGAGAGCCCCAGAACCGGTCAAAGCAAGAACAACAAAGAGAGGCGAAACTGACATTAATACAGGTATGACAGCAACACACGCACGCCAAAACATGCATGAGAGCGACTTTCAACAAAACATGCATGAATTAAAAATTGACACACGCATCACACACACACCATGGCGGAGTAGCTATATCTCCAGTATGATGACTCACAGGCAGTGCGTTTCCCTCCCGTTTGGAAACGCGTTGCAAAGGAGATCCCTACCGACTGACTGTCCTCTAGTCTAAACACTACACTGATGACTCAACCACTCTCCCTAACTGACTGACTCAGATCTTTAGACCACGTAACCGCATTACTCCATAGATTACCAGACTAATACCAGGTGAGCGAGATGGTGAGAGGGGAAGAGTGGAGGAGCAGATGAAAAGAAGTGTCAAGAGAAAGCGACAGAAATAGGAGTGTTAAAGAAAGCGACAGACAGAGAATGAAACGAGGGAGGAGAGTGTGGAAGCTACCGTGCTGTGTTGCTATTCTGAGCCACTGCAGGTTTACCAGCCACCGACTGACCAACGCAGGCAGGGTGCCCCTTTAAGAGGCTCCCGCCACAGACAAAGACACACACGGACAAACACATACACTGCAGCAGCTTCTTCTCCCTGCAGCAGTCCTGACTGCAGCGTGTCTTAAACTATTATGCTGCCTGTCAAGTCCACGAGAGACACACACACACACACCGCATGAGAAAGCGAGAACAAGGGATGAGTAGAGAGAAAGGAATGAAGGAAAGATGCCCTACTTAGGATGCAGCCAGTGATCAACAAGGGATGAAGAATAAAGGCAGTGAGACAAATGAAAGACTAAACAGACAGCCTTCGCTCTGTAGCCCAAATGTCAGAGAGAGATGGCGAGAAGGAGGATCGAGAGGAGACGGGGGGAGGACAACAATAGAGAGGGATGATGAGAGTGAGGAGAGAAAGAGCGAGCTGGAGAGGGGAGGGGCTAGACTGGGTGGGTCTGAAACAGGAAGAGGATTTGGAAGTAAACACCTAAGTCATGTGATCTGGTCCTGAGGGGCAAAGAAGAAGCAGTGCAGAACTAGCACTGAGGAAGGAGCAGTGTCTGTATGTGTATATATTTTATTTATTAATTCAACCTTTATTCTTATTTACAATGATGGCCTACCAAAAGGCAAAAGGCCTCCTGCGTGTGCTGGGATTCAAAATTTAGGACAAAAAAAAACACTGCATGATAGAGACACCACAACATTATATAGAGACCAAAGACAACACAGCATGGTGTGTGTGTGTGTGTTTGTTGGGGATCATTGCAGCAGAGCCCAGGCTCTTAAAGAACTAGGACCCTGCATAGAGAGAGAACCTTTGTTGGGCTAACTCTTTGAATTACTGGGAGAGGCATATTACTGGCATCTTCATTTACAAAACCACTGTTCAGGTCTATTCCCCTCAGTTCTATGCTCCTACGATTGCAAAAGTAGTTTTTCAGACAATGACTAGAAAGTCAGCAGCAACCTCACACATACAGGTGGCATGGAGCTTGTCTCATGACTGTTCCTGGGCAGAAAATATATATAATTATTAGGCTTTGGCCACATACCGTTTATCTGGTTATTTTGAAATATCGACAGTATGACTTTCGATACCGGTTTTGTGGGTACCCATAAACCCCCCCCCCTCCTTAGTTATGCTTATAAACTTAAATATAACTATAAGAAATCTAAGATGACAAATAATTTCCCTAGCTCAGTGCTCTAGCTATCCTTTCATTTGCTAACTAAATGTTAAGATGAAGCTTTTTGGTTACACCAAATACATTCAATCCCCTCCTGGATCAAGATCCCTGTTGCCTAAATAGGTGTGTGTACATTTTTTTTATAAATCATAAAAATATTGTTTTGTACAAAAGAGTGTGAAAGACCAGGCATTCTTAATGTTTTGTACACACTTGGCAATCTCTCGCCCAGCTTCATGAGGAATGCTTTTCCAACAGTCTTGAAGGAGTTCCCACATATGCCAAGCACTTGTTGGCTGCTTTTCCTTCACTCTGTGGTCCAACTCATCCCAAAACATCTCAATTGGGTTGAGGTCTGGTGATTCTGGAGGCTAGGTCATCTGATGCAGCACTCCTTCTCTCATTCTCGGTCAAATAGCCCTTGCAGTCTGGAGGTGTGTGTTGGGTCATTGTCCTGTTGAAAAACAAATGATAGTCGGACTAAGTACAAAGCAGATGGGATGGCGTATCGCTGCAGAATGCTGTGGTAGCCATGCTGGTTAAGTGTGCCTTGAATTCTAAATAAAATCAGAGTGTCAACAGCAAAACACCCCCGCGCTTCATGGAGGGAACCACACATGTAGAGATAATCTGTTCACCCACTCTGTTTCACAAAGACACGGCGGTTGGAACCAAAATGCTCAAATTTGGACTCATCAGACCAAAGGACAGATTCCCACCAGTCTAACGGCCATTGCTTCTGTTTCTTGGCCCAAGCAAGTTTCTTCTTATTGGAGTCCATTTATAGTGGTTTCTTTGCAGCAATTCGACCATGAAGGCCTGATTCACGCAGTCTCTTCTGAACAGTTGATGTTGAGATGTCTGTTAAGTGTTTGGGCTGCAATCGGAGGTGCAATTAACTCTAATTAACTTATCCTCTGCAGCATTGGTAACTCTGGGTCTTCCATTCCTGTGGCGGTCCTCATGAGAGTTTCATCACAGCGCTTGGTTTTAGCGACTGCACTTGAAGCTTTCCAGATTGACTGACCTTCATGTCTTAAAATGAACGGACTGTCATTTCTCTTTGCTTATTTGAGCCGTTCTTGCAATAATATGGACTTGGTCTTTCACCAAATAGGGCTATCTTCTGTATACCACCCTTCCAGTTAAGTCAGTTAAGAACAAATTATTTACAATGACAGCCTACCGAGGAACAGTGCCTTGTTCAGGGGCAGAACACATTTTTACCTTGTTGCTGGATCGAATCCCCGAGCTGACCTTTCGGTTACTTGTCCAATGCTCTAACCACTAAGCTAACTGCCACCCCTTTTAACTAGCAATACCTGTTAACTGAAATGCATTCCAGGTGACTACCTCATGAAGCTGGTTGAGAGAATGCTAAGAGTGTGCAAAGCGGTCATGAAGGCAAAGGGTGGCTACTTTAAATCTAAAATATATTTTGATTTGTTTAACCCTTTTTTGGTTGCTACATGATTCCATACATATTATTTCATAGTTTTGATGTTCACTATTATTCTACAAAGTAGAAAATAGTCCAAATAAAAGAAAAATCCTTGAATGAGTAGGTGTCCAAACTTTTGATTGTATCCATCCATCCACACTTATTCTGTTTAAATGGCACCCCTTAAGAAAAGTTCCAGTAATACAGTACAGAAACGGTATGATAAAACTGGATACCGCACAACCCTAATAATTATATCTGTGGCAGGAAATTAAACCTTCAATCAAACCACAAGCTGGCTACATAAATGGTACATTTGATGTTTGGTTAAAGGGGAAAACAATAAATATCCACGATTAAAATCTAGCTGTGCGTTTCAGCCCAACAGGAGAGCGTTTCCTGATCATGACTCATCGGTGCTGTAGCAGGTGTCGTATCATCAGCGGATTGGCATAAAAATGGTTGTCCAATTGAAGACTAATAACAGACACCAACAGCACAGAGGCAGACCACTCACAATCAGACCCTGTGGGAAATAATCAGAGAGCACTCCTAACAACAGAAAGATATCATCCCTATTAGAGCATTCTAGCAAAGATCAATGACAGATCAAACCACCTGGGCTGCTGTGATGGGAGGGAGTGAGGGAAAAATGGATGTTTTATAGCAGAAAACATTGAGAGGACACACACACACACACACACACATATATATATATATATATATATATATATATATATATATATACACATATATATATATACACATATATATATATACACTTTTTTTCCAGCTCTAGTGCACAGTTGGATGTGTGCAAAACAGTCTGTTCATATAGGGAGCAATAAGGGCTCCATTAGCAAGCTGTAGGCTGTACCCCTCAGGCGTGGCCTGATGAAGAGCAGAGTAGCTGGACTGGACTGCTATACAGTCTGCCAGACAGACTACTAAAGTAGGCGCCTGTTCGCGGTGATATAATTCCTTCCATGTTAGAAGGTTAAGCAAACAGACAGCGCCTTAGCAAAGGTCTGGAGTTTAAAAAGCAAGTCTTACCTCTGTCTGACAGAAAAGACCGGCGTTTCTACTGCTTCTATTCCTCTTGGTTCGGGTACAGGCCATGCAAATGACTTGCAAAACACTCCTGCTGAGATTTGCTCTACTTAGAAGGGGATTAAAATGGGCAAAACCATAACATTACAGAAGCATGGAATAGATTCATGGATTGATCCAAGATTGAGTCATCAGCTGTTACAGTATTCCTGCTCAATACAACCAATCCGGACAGTTCCATAGTTAAGCTAAATATGGATTAGAATGCATCGGTGACTTGTACCTTTGCAGAAAGACTTAAAAATCAGGAATGAGGACAGTGGATTGACATGTGGATAATCACTTGCACCTACAATCTGTGTTGTATGAGATATTGAATGAGAGCTAGATAGGACGTTCTAGAATGGCCTGAATATCTCAGCTGAGGAATTGCCTCCCGTCATGTTATTTGTTTTGGCTTATTCTCCCCTAAGCTACAGACCGGCTGAGACATCTTATTGAGCTGAAAATAAAAATTTACTCCACTTCTCATCCATCAATAGCGTTCTCCTGTCATCATCTAACCCACAGAGACAAGACAGAAAGGAGAGACAGAAAAATGGAGGAAAACAACTATTTTTGTATCCTCTGATGCCAGAGGCCATCAGGCATAAGGTGATGTAACGCTAACACCACAGTAACCTGAAGCAGCAGCAGTACTCTAGGCAACTGGGAAGCTGGCGTGGCAATGGTTGGTGACCCAGTATCTCTGGCACTGGTCCTAGTGCAGCCTTAATCACAGAGGGAGGACATTTTGAGTGTGCTGTGGCCAGGGGATTAATACTCGTGACCAGGGCCTCTGTGCCAGTTAACCAGTAAGAGTAGGGGTGTGAAACTCATTTCCCCAGGGGCTGCACTCAGTCTTCACCAAGGTCTGCAGGGCTGCACTTCATTTGTTATACTTCCTTGCCCTCAAAATTTGCTAAATAAATATTTTTCCATCACTTTTGGAACTGTCAATGTTTTCCCAACTGTCTAGATTTAGTTGAGGACTGTTAGCAAGCAGCACAAAGTAAACCAACCACAAATGTAGGTCCATTAAGTCTACACAGTTTTGATATGGTTTTAGTCATTTCAAAGTCAACAGAAGCTTTCCCCCAGAAAAGCCACCTGCGGACCAGATTGAAAGGGCTAGAGGTCTGAGCCTCGAGTTTGACATGCGAGTTAAAGGTTACACACAGGGGAATGGGAGACTCAATCGTCTAGAGTCCTACTCTCCTTGTTTCACCTTCCTAGCCTGTTTATGTATCCAAATGCCCCCGTCGGACTCATCTGCACTGACAGGCGCAATAAGGGGAGGAACAGGGAGAATACAGCAGAGGGTAAAGTATGTGTATACAAAGCCTTCGGAAAGCATTCAGACCCCTTCCCTTTTTCAGTCAATCTACATACAATACCCCATAACAAAACAAAAACTGTTCATTTAAAAAATATATATATAAATTAGCAAACATTTCTGAAATATTACATTTAAAAGCCACCTGCGTACTTTGTTGAAGCACCTTTGGCAGAGATTACGGTCTCAAGTCTTCTTGGGTATGACGTTACAAGCTTGATACAACTGTATTTGGGGAGTTTCTCCCATTCTTCTCTGCAGATCCTCTCAAGCTCTTTTAGGTTGGATGGGGAGCGTTGCAAAGGGTCAGAAACGTTCAGGTTAAATTTCCAGAATTTTCCCAGAAATTTTCCATGGGAAGTTAAGCCTGGGGATTTGGGGAATTTTGCTTAAATTCATCAAAAAAAGTTAGCTTATAACAGTGAACCTTTTTTTTGCTTATAACAGTGAACCTTTTTTTGAGAATCACATGTACATGTGATTCTCAAGATCTTGCACAGTAATGAGATGCTATTGAGCCCAGACTACTACACTGTCTGAGCCAAGGACTACATGTTTTCTGGTAAGTTTTTATTACAATACTGGGTGGGGTGAATATCTTTGATTACATACAGTGGGGAGAAAAAGTATTTGATAACCTGCAGAATCGGTAGTGTTTCCTACTTACAAAGCATGTAGAGGTCTGTAATTTATATCATAGGTACACTTCAACTGTGAGAGACGGAATCTCAAACAAAAATCCAGAAAATCACATTGTATGATTTTTAAGTAATTAATTAGCATTTTATTGCATGACATAAGTATTTGATACATCAGAAAAGCAGAGCTTAATATTTGGTACAGAAACATTTGTTTGCAATTACAGAGATCATATGTTTCCTGTAGTTCTTGACCAGGTTTGCTCACACTTGCAGCAGGGATTTTGGCCCACTCCTCCATACAGACCTTCTCCAGATCCTTCTGGTTTCGGGGCTGTCGCTGGGCAATACGGACTTTCAGCTCCCTCCAAAGATTTTCTATTGGGTTCAGGCCACTCCAGGACCTTGAGATGCTTCTTACGGAGTCACTCCTTAGTTGCCCTGGCCGTGTGTTTCGGGTCGTTGTCATGCTGCAAGACCCAGCAACGACCCATCTTCAATGCTCTTACTGAGGGAATGTTGTTTGCCAAGATCTCGCGATACATGGCCCCATCCATCCTCCCCTCAATACGGTGCAGTCGTCCTTTCCCCTTTGCAGAAAAGCATCCCCGAAGAATGATGTTTCCACCTCCATGGTTGGGATGGTGTTCTTGTGGTTGTACCCATCCTTCTTCTTCCTCCTCCAAACATGGCAAGTGGAGTTTAGACCAAAAAGCTCTATTTTGTCTCATCAGACCACCTGACCTTCCTCCTCTGGATCATCCAGATGGTCATTGGTAAACATCAAATGGGCCTGGACATGCGTTGGCTTGAGCAGGGGGCCATGGCGTACGCTGCAGGATTTAATCCATGACGGCGTAGTGTGTTACTAATGGTTTTCTTTGAGACTGTGGTCCCATCTCTCTTCAGGTCATTGACCAGGTCCTGCCGTGTACTTCTGGGCTAATCCCTCACCTTCCTTATGATCATTGATGCCCCATGAGGTGAGATCTTGCATTGAGCCCCAGACCGAGGGTGATTGACCGTCATCTTGAACTTCTTCCATTTTCGAATAATTGTGCCAACAGTTGTCTTCTCACCAAGCTGTTTGCCTATTGTCCTGTAGTCCAGCCCAGCCTTGTGCAGGTCTACAATTTTATCCCTGATGTCCTTACACAGCTCTCTGGTCTTAGCCATTGTGGAGAGGTTGGAGTCTGTTTGATTGAGTGTGTGGACAGGTGTCTTTTATACAGGTAACGAGTTAATACAGGTAATGAGTGGAGAACAGGAGGGCTTCTTAAAGAAAAACTAACAGGTCTGCGAGAGCCGGAATTCTTACTGGTTGGTAGGTGATCAAATACTTTATGTCATGCAATAAAATTCCAATTATAATTACTTAAAAATCATACAATGTGATTTTCTGGATTTTTGTTTTAGATTCTGTCTCTCACAGTTGAAGTGTACCTATGATACAAAATTACAGACCTCTACATGCTTTGTAAGAAGGAAAACCTGCAAAATCGGCAGTGTATCAAATACTTCTTCTCCCCACTGTATATGATTTTTTGTTAACTAGTAAATAGTAGGCTACAGCAAGTGTTACATGCCATGCCCTTCTCCCCCGATTGCTCAGTTTGGACAGGCCACCGGCTCTAGGAAAAGTCTTGGTGGTTACAAACTCCTTCCATTTAATGGAGGCCACTGTGATCTTGGGGACCTTCAACGTTGCAGACATTTTTTGGTACCCTTCCCCAGATCTGTGCCGACACAATCCTGTCTCGGAGCTCTACGGACAATTCCTTCGACCTCATGGCTTGGTTTTTGCTGACATGCACTGTCAACTTTGGGACCTAATATAGACAGGTGTGTACCTTTCCAAATCATGTCCAATCATTTGAATGCACCAGAGCTCAATTTCAAGTCTCATAGCAATGGGTCTGAATACTTATGTAAATAAGGCATCTTATTTTTCTACATTTGAAAAACATTTTCCGCATTGTCATTATGGGGTATTGTGTTGATTGCTGAGGATTTTTATTTATTTAATCCATTGTAGAATTAGGCTGTAAAGTACCAAAATGTGGAAAAAGTCAAGGGGTCTGAATACTTTCCGACGGCACTTTATATGAAGTGAGAGGACTGTGTATGCAACGACTGACTGTCTTTTCCTGAGGCCTCCTCCAGTCAGTGACCTCTCACACCCTCTCAGTGAGCAGCTGCCCACATGCCTGGTATAGAAACACAGGGCAGTCAGCCTGCGACATCCACACACACACACACACACAAAACGTACACACACACGAAATGTGTACACTAAAGTCCTAACTCTGCAAAGGTCTCAGTTTATATTAGAAAATCAGCAGATGAGCACAGGAAACTGACCTCTGAGGAAATTAGACAATCAAGTGACCAATCTACTGTTTCAATATGGTGGAAAACACTGACTGGCTGATGGTACATGAAGCATGAAAAAGTCAAGATGACAGTGCAGTTTAAAATATCCCGTTGAGACAAGTCCAAACACTGAGATCATCAGCAGTAATGATATATTAAATTGGCAAGCAGGGGACGATAAATTCAGAGTAACCATAGTGGCTGAAAGCCTTTAAGAGGTCGTGTGTGTGTGTACTCTGTATCCCTCCCTCCAACCCTCCCTCTGAGGAATGAGTAGAGTAAACAGGAAGAATGCCTATCAAACCACCCTGTGCTTCCTTTTCTCTTTCCCTCCCACTCTTGCTGAAGTACGTTCTCCATTAAGTCTCCCTGAGGGATAAGTAATCAACTTCACTGGAACCTGTCTCTCACACACACACACACACACACACACACCTGTAGCAACATTAAAACAGTCTCTTTGCTTTCCCCAGGAGGTGCTGGAGATGTTAAGCTAAGATCAAACTTCGGTCTGCAAAGTAGGCTAGATGTGTGGGAAAACACGTCTGCCAGTAGGAGCTTTTCAGGTAAACATCAAACGGAGGACAAGCGGAACATTTCAGTGGAATTTTTTTTTGAAAATGTTCTGTAGGCTACAGTCAGATGGTGGGATGATTTTGTGCCCAATTTACACTACCGTTCAAAAGTTTGGGGTCACTTAGAAATGTCCTTTGTTTTTGAAAGAAAAGCTATTTTTTAATTCATTAAAATAACATAAAAATTGATCAGAAATACAGTGTATACATTGTTAATGTTGTAAATGACTATTGTAGCTGGAAATGGCAAATATTTTTATGGAATATCTACATAGGCGTAGAGGCCCATTATCAGCAACCATCACTCCTGTGTTCCAATGGCACGTTGTGTTAGCTAATCCAAGTTTAGCATTTTAAAAATGCTCATTGATAATTAGAAAACCCTTTTGCAATTATGTTAGCACAGCTGAAAACTGTTGTACTGCTTAAAGAAGCAATAAAAAAAATCTAAACGGGCCTTCTTTAGACTAGTTGAGTATCTGGAGCATCAGCATATATGGGTTCGATTACAGGCTCAAAATGGCCAGAAACAAAGGCCTTTCTTCTGAAAAACATCAGTCTATTCTTGTTCTGAGAAATTAAGGCTATTCCATACGAGAAGTTGCCAAGAAACTGAAGATCTTGTACAACGCTGTGTACTACTCCCTTCACAGAACAGTGCAAACTGGCTCTAACCAGAATAGAAAAAGGAGTGGGAGGCCCCGGTGCACAACTGAGCAAGAGAACAAGTACATGAATGTCTAGTTTGAGAAATAGACACCTCACAAGTCCTCAACTGGCAGCTTCATTAAATAGTACCCGCAAAACACCAGTCTCAACGTCAACAGTGAAGAGGCGACCCCGGGATGCTGGACTTCTAGGCAGAGTTCCTGTCCAGTTTGTGTACTTTAGCCCATCTTAATCCTTTTCTTTTTATTGGCCCGTCAGATATGGCTCTCTAAACTCTTAAAACAGGTTTAGACATGTTTGAAAGTCTATTAAAAAAATAGAAACACACTACCGGTCAGAATGTTTAGAAAACCCTTTATTTTTACTATTTTCTACATTGTAGAATAGTAGGGAAGATATCAAAACTATGAAATACCACACATGGAAACATGTAGTAACCAAAAAAGTGTTTCAAATCAAAATATATCTTATATTTGAGATTCTTCAAAAGCCACCCTTTGCCTTGATGACAGCTTTGCACCCTCTTGGCATTCTCTCAACCAGCTTCATGAGGTAGTCACCTGGAATTAATTTCCATTAATAGGTGTGCCTTCTTAAAAGTTAATTTGTGGAATTTTTTCTTCTTAATGCATTTAAGCCAATCAGTTGTGTTGTGACAAGTTAGGGCTATCTTCTGTATACCACCCTATTTGGTAAAAAGAAAACAAGTCCATATTATGGCAAGAATAGATCAAATAAGCAAAGAGAAAAGACAGTCCATCATTACTTTAAGACATGAAGTTCAGTCAAACTGGAAAATGTCAAGAACTTTGAAAGGTTCTTCAAGTGAGGTCGCAAAAATCATCAAGCACTATGACAAAACTGGCTCTCATGAGGACCGCCACAGAAAAAAGAAGACCCAGAGTTACCTTTGCTGCAGAGGTTAAGTTAGAGTTGCCAGCCTCAGAAATTGCAGCCCAAATAAATGCTGCAGAGTTCAAGTAACAGACATCTCAACATCCACTGTTCAGAGGAGACTGTGCGAGTCAGGCCTTCATGGTCGATTGCTGCAAAGAAACCACTACTAAACGGACACCAATAAGACAAAAACTTGCTTGAGCCAAGAAACGTGAGCAATGGACCATGACTGGTGGAAATTTGTCCAAATTGGAGATTTTTGATTCCAACCGCAGTGTCTTTGTGAAACGCTGTGTGGGTGAACGGATGATCTCCACATGTATATTTCCCACCGTAAAGCATGGAGCAGGTGGTGTTATGGTGTGGGGGTTCTTTGCTGGTGACATGATCTTGAATTTATTTAGAATTCAAGGCACACCAGCATGGCTATCACAGCATTCTGCAGCAATTCTCCATCCAATGGATTGTGCTTATTGGGACTATCATTTGTTTTTCAACAGGACAATGACCCAACACACCTGCAGGCTGTGTAAGGGCTATTTGACAAAGGAGGAGAGTGATGGAGCGCTGCATCAGATGACCTGGCCTCCACAAATCACCCGACCTCAACCAAATTGAGATGAGTTGGACTGCAGAGTGAAGGAAAAGCAGCCAAAAAGTGCTCAGCATATGTGGGAACTCCTTCAAGAGTGTTGGAAAAGCATTCCAGGTGAATCTGGTTGAGAGAATGCCAACAGTGTGCAAAGCTGTCATCAAGGCAAAGGGTGGCTATTTAAACAAATCAAAATATATTTGAGATTCTTCAACACTTTTTTGGTTACTACATGAATCCATAAGTGTTATTTCATAGTTTTGAGGTCCTCACTTTTATTCTACGATGTAGAAAATAGAAATAAAACTCTTGAATAAGTCGGTGTTCTAAAAATGTTGACCGTTAGTGTACCTTATTTACATAAGTATTTAGACCCTTTGGTATGAGACTCAAAATTGAGCTCAATTGCATCCTGTTCCCATTGATCATCTTTGAGATGTTTCTACAACTTGATTAGAGTCCACCTGTGGTAAATTCAACTGATTGGACATGATTTGGAAAGGCACACACACCTGTTTAAACACCCCAGTTGACAGTTAATGTCAGAGCAAAAACCAAGCCATGCGGTTGAAGCAATTGTTCGTAGAGCTCCAAGACATGATTGTGTCGAGGCACAGATGTGGGGAAGGGTACCAAAACATTTCTGCAGCATTGAAAGTCCAATAACACAGTGGCCACCATCATTCTTAAATTGAAGAAGTGTGTAACCCCAAAGACTCTTTCCTAGATCTGGCCGCCCAGCCAAACTGAGAAATCGGGGGAGAAGGACCTTGGTCAGGGAGGAGACCAAGAACCCAGTGGTCACTTTGACAGAGCTCCTCTGTTGAGATGGGGAGAACCTTCCAAAAGGACAACCATCTCTGCAGTACTACACCAATCAGGCCTTTATGGTAGAGTGCCCAGATGGAAGCCACTCCTCAGTAAAAAGGCACATGAGAAACAAGATTCTCTGGTCTGATGAAACCAAGATTGAACTCTTTGGCCTGAATGCCAAGCGTCACATTTGGAGGAAACCTGGAACCATCCCTACAGTGAAGCATGGTGGTGGCAGCTTCATGATGTGGGGATGTTTTTCAGCAGCAGGGACTGGGAGACTAATCAGGATCGAGGGAAAGCTGAACGGAGCAAAGTACAGAGAGATCCTTGATGAAAAGCACTCTGGAGCAGGTTAGGACCTCAGACTGGGGTGAAAGTTAATCTTCCAACAGGACAACGACTCTAAGCACAAAGCAAAGACAACACAGGCGTGGTTTCGGGACAAGTCTCTGAATGTCCTGGAGTGTCCCAGCCAGAGCCCAGACTTGAACCCGATCTACATCTCTGGAGAGTCCTGAAAATAGCTGTGCAGCGACACTCCACATCCAATATGAGAGGGCCTGAGAGGATTTGCAGAGAGGAATGGAAGAAACTCCCCAAATGCAGGTGTGCCATGCTTGTAACGTCATACGCAAGAAGACTAGAGGCTGTAATCTCTGCCAAAGATGCTTCAACAAAGCACTGATTAAAGGGTTTGAATATTTAGTGGTTGCTCCACTAAAAGTTATGTGATTATGCTGCGGTACTTAGAGGTAATTTGTGGTTCAGTACAGTACCCTGTGTCACCACTTCATTGCTCCAGACCAGCACAAGGGTGAGCTAGAGCACGGATTATGCTTTTGGGGCCTACTGAGTCTAACTGACAATGAACGTGCAACATAAACCTAAATAGAAACGGAGTTGTGCACACCTTCAGTAATATTTAATAAAACTGTTGTTACACTAAGGTTTAAATTATTTTACTCTTACTGTAGTAGCGTAGCCCACTCCCGAATGGTCACGTTGTACAGCGACTGAGTGGCACAACGGTCTAAGACACTGTATAGCAGTGCCAGCTGTGTTACAGATGCTGGTTCAATACCCATGCCGGCCTCTACTGGGAGGCCCATGATATGACAGAAATAAATAACAAAACTGGCTTTATTTACAAAATTAGTAACAATGTCTCATTCCATGTTCAAGAATGGCCTTTTTCCTCAGTCATTTTACTTTATTTGAAAACATTTTTTATAATAATCACTTTGTTTAATTTAGAATTATATAAAAGCCCCTTGGATATTCTCACAGATATTATTAACCCTATTAGCAGGACAATATATATAGGTCATGGCTCCCGAGTGGCGCACAATGGGATTTCCTTGCAGTTCTACAGCTGTATCCACTGAAAGCTTGCAAGGTTCAAGGCACGAGGGCAGGGGGCACAGGATGGGCCGCAGAGCTACGCACAGAAGACAGACCTAGCCCATGGGGAAGGGAGGAGGAAGAGGGATGTGGACCCCCACCACACTGGGCAGCACAGAGCAACACTTTAAGGGGCATTGCACTAATAATGGCCCCAACTAGGGAAACGTTCCCACTGTTCTTAGTGCCAGTCTGCATGTTCAAATTAAGACAACATAACTAAATGTCATTTTTATGCTTTCGCTAATAAAATGATAAAAACTTTCAAAATGCCAATGTTTATTTAGTTACGGATCCATAACTAATTACTATGGGAATAAATATCACTGAATTACAGAAATATTGGAACAAAGTTTTCTAATGAAGGTAAACAAATTGTTGCTTACTGGAAAATACTATTTCTAACACACATGGTCATGTTGTAGAGCGACATTATGGCTATTAGCTGGACAATAGACTTGCCTAGGAGGAGGGTGGCGGGAGAATTCTATTGTCAAATTAGTTAGGTTGGCTGTATCATAACCGGCCCGTGATTGCAACCAATTTCAGTTTAATCCACCAGAAAAGACTAAACAAATAATACATCAAAGGGTATTATGTATCACATCACATCGGAGTCCAATAGGACGGTGCAATTGGTCCAGTGTTTCTCTCCTCTTAAAACAGAAATAAATGTTTTGGTCAATACTAATATTATTTTGGTCTTTATTCACTTTACAATCGACTTTCATTTTTTAAATTTTATTTAATAAATAACCTCAAATATTTTTAGATATCAAGTTGATGGCACAGTCATGTAGCGGCACCTACAGAAAGCTGAGTGACTAACTCATTCATGGCTTTGGATCAAAATAAATAAGTACCAACATTCTTTCTGATAGTCTTTAATAAAGAAATGTTTTGGTTATCCTGACCTGGACACCATGTACAGTATAATAATAGCCCATTATTGGCTGTTATAGCAGGATAATATACCTTTACCAACACCTCTCTGTATTTTGATACTTTGTGGATGGGGCCGCCCGATTGGTGCAGCGGTCTAAGTCACCACATCGCAATGTAAAATGAGTTGCTACAGATACCCGTGCCGGCCGCCACCGGGAGCCACATGAGGCGGCTTTTGGTTTTAATTTAGAATCATCCAATCCTCGATATGTAATTATTGGCAGAGAGTCACGTCATATTTTTCGATATACTGTAGGCCTACAGTAGGCGACATGAGTCTCATGTCACCTACTAGTGTTGAGTAATGTGCTGTTAAAAGTGGTGTAGGTCTTATTTAAAGAGCATATTGAAGTTAGAAGCAATAGGATTTGAAGCAGTAGCCTACAACTATTTGAGCACCGTTTCGCGTTCCTCTGAGACAATCATGGGGACTAGCATTAATGGTACCAGTGGTTGCCACTTAAATAACGTGCCATAGAATTCTGCGGCACCACGCAAGCTGTGCTGCAATATGCTGCAACTTTTAAAGGACGAACCACTATGTAAATGTCATATTTCATTTTTTTAAATTAGCAAACATTTCTACAAACCTGTTTTTGCTTTGTCACTATGAGGATTTGTGTGTTGATTGAGGGAATAAACAGTTCAATCAATTTTAGAACAAGGCTATAACAAAATGTGGAAGAAGTCAAGGGGTCTGAATACTTTCCGAATGCACTGTGTAGTCTGTGTCCAGAATTCAGTTTACATTTAACCCATCTGAACAGTAGGCTACTTTGACGTGCCATAGGCCGATTTGAAGTCCTTTTGTATAGCGCCTCACAGATCATCACACAACATCCACTATTACCACGTCATCAAATTTTTACCAAACATTACATTTCTGGCCCTCACTTCTTTATTTTTAACTCTCCATTTTGCAGCTTTTGTCTTGAATGTTTTGTTTTTTTAAACAGATATTGTTCTTTTTGCCTCAGTGGATTGAAGATAATTTTTTCTGACCATTCCCAAGAGCTTGGCAACTGGTATGTAGGCTATGTCACACGTAAAGCCTAAGATTTAGGGCCTACACACTAATTCCATAGCGTAAAAACTCAAGAATTATACAATTTATTTTGTATGGTTTTCTGTTGATGCAACCTGACTGCCACCCACACAATATTTCAAGACCCGTTAGGAAACACTGACATAGAGTTTTTCCAGACCACCTGATACGGCCTATAACTATGACCCAGAGTTTTTCCTGGTCGGGTCCCGTTGAAAGGAAAAACTGCTGTCCCTGCTCATGGTCTCTCATTTGAGTCAAAGAACACAGCTAAGTAGAATGAATACTTACAGGGTCTCCTAGTTCTTCCGTGTCTTGTGTCTTGAGTGAAGGCTTCGTCCTCAGCAGGATGTCATCGCTACATTCATTGTCGGATCCGTTGGGGGACTCTGCTAGATCCAGGAAGTCGTCTCGCTTCTGACCTCTGAACCTGATTTTGTCCAGCCGCTTTAGCATGTTCAACACCCCTCTCGTCGGCGGCTTTACCTTAGCATGGTGTACAGCATTTCTGAAAAGACAAAACAGAGAAGGGTCAAAGGTTCCCCTTTGAAACGCAGTGAAAATGAAAGGGACACATTTCTTTGCATTAGAGTTTGCTTTTGTAAATAAGTACCTAAACACTACAGAACACAGATGCACAAGTTAAGACAATTGTTGAGTGTGGCCAATACAAGCCTTTTTTTTTAAATAAGATGCATAAATAGACACCATACAGACAAACTAAAATATAGGCCAGCCAGGAGCCACAGTATCCTAATAATGTAGCAGATCACTCCATTTAAGATGTCATCTCTGCCCCAGTATCCAGTTAAAGACTATCACCTTTCATAATTGTGTTTGTCATCTCTGTCTATGACTCAGACAGCCTAATGACAGAGACTGTGTCCCAAATGGTGCCCTATTCCCTAAATAGTGCACTTTTGACCAGAGCTCTATAGGCCCTGCTCAAAAGTAGTGAGCTATGAAGGGAATAGGGTGCCATTTGGAACACAGCCATATAGATCTAGCGGTAGATCCATCGAAGGCTCAGTGTTTGAGTCATCCGCCATCATCCAGGGCCACGTCTCTTACTGCTTAGGAAATTATCACAACGAGGCATGGAGCGAGATGGAGACAAGAGGCGATCACCCTCTCACTTCAAACACGGTCACCAAAAATATATACGACTTAACGACTTGATTAATGTGAATCCTTTTGACCTACATCTACACTCCCCTGCGTATTTATTTAGGCATTGAAGCTAAAATGTTTAATTTGGCTTTATAGCCTACTCCAGTATTTTGAATTTGAGAACAAATGTTTTGAGGCAACAGCACAGAAAGTCACATTTTATTTGAGTGTATTTTCATACATAGCTGTTCTACCCTTTAGAAATAAAAGCACTTTATGCATCTAGTCCCCCCATTTGAAAGGGCCATAATATCAAAACATGCTAATCTCTCACCATTACCAATAACAGGAGATGTCACCATTTTAATGCCTCCAACTTTCTCACTCTGTATCTAATCCCCCCCATTTGAAGGTATCATACATATTTGGACAACTTCCCTTAGTGGATTACATTTTGTCAAAAGTTTAGAATTTTGTCCCATATTCCTAGCTAATGATGCTCAAGGTAGAAGTTACCCCTAACCACAGATCTAGAATCAGATTACCCCTGCCCCAATCCTAACCGTTTAGGAGGTTGAATAACCTCTGACATTAGATCAGTCCTTAGGTAACATTCTCTAGTCAGATAATGACCCCATAGCCCAGAGCTCACCACCATCAGCTTAGCTTAGTGAAGCATCTAGACAGTTGCAGGAGCAAGGTGAGGTGAGAGGGTACCATAGGGTAAAGCTGTAATGTTGTTCAGAGAAGAGTGAGTTTTTCCTCAATGGGATATACCTAGAGAGCTCTTAAGTACTGCTTAATCATACACACAGTCAAACATATACAAGGTTAGACTACACAGACTCAAGACACTCACCCCCACCTCAAATATTCAGGCAAATTGACACTGTACTCTTGACACAGTAGACTGCACATCAGTCTATACGCCTATGAGAGCCATTGCAATGGCAGCCATGAGTGCTGTCGTGTCTCACTTCAATGAGATTACCACCTCTGATGTGAATCTTCTGAATAAAAGAGAAGGGGCCACAGAGACTTGACTATGCTCCCCTCGGTGCCTAGTGTGTGTTTGATTGAGCACCTTGAGATGAAGAAAACTGCATTCTAGGAACTGGATAGTCAATGGCATCGTTTAGTAGTGATGGAAGGCCCCACACTTGAATAGAAAATAGGACATTGTTGAATTAAACAAAGACATTAATCAGACATTGTTAGGTTTAGGGTGAGAGATAAATGAACAGATCTTTCTGAGCATAATACAAACTAAAAACTCCCACCTGGAACCCCCACTGGCAAGTGTTTTACACCTCTCACACCCACCTGTAGGCATCACATTTATTTTAGGCACAGTCACCTCACAGGTTTTGTTTCACATGAAATACACCAAACCCCCTGTCAATGTCATTCCTGGTTGCAGACCCACTGAACCTGTAGTTGACATGCGATTGTTCATTCAGAGACTGAATTCTGAATGAATGTCAACGTTAGGCTAAATGCTTTAGAGTGTTTGGTCATTTTTATTAAAAATTAAGTTAAATAGGAACAAAAACAACCTGATTTCAACTATTATTATTATTTAGAAAATATGAAATGAAATATATCAATATTATCTGAGGACACCAGAAAGCTATTTGTGCATCTTTCCAGGCCATGGGACTTTTGTCTGAATGGCCAAATCTGTTTTTTATTTTTATTTTTACCCTTGTGGTTTTTACTGTTATTTGGCATTTCTTGTTGCTTACTACCTACTATCACAGTGACAATAACATGTGGTAGCCAATTAGCTTGTTAATGGTTTCCAAACAAATTCATGAATGTGATAGAAAACTATACAGCTATCTAGCTTGTTAACTAAGTTGACTGCCTCGACTAGCCAAAATTGACAATTGACTTGTTTTGAAAGTTGGATGATCTTATCCTTTGAGGCTTTAAACGTGTTCTTACTGGGAAACATCCATGGCAGGCATTGTTGTCACCTTAGCGCACCACAGAACTTCTGAACATTAACATGCATCGCTTGCGGTACGGGCTTGGAAGGACCTTATCTTTCATATCAGGAAAAAAAAAAAAAAAAGATTTAAAGAAACAATGTTAAATTGATACACACCTTTTTTTTTAAATAGGGTTGGGGTTAGTGTTCCCACATGGCCATATCTCCATGTTAGTGTGTGCTTACAGAAGACATGGACCACCTGTGCTAAGTAGCTATCTAGCATGCCCCCGAACACCTGTGTGTAACAGAAGGCCGCCAGAAACATGTTGTCACTGAAAAATACTGTTGGCTGCAACTGTGATAAATCAATAAAGCCTTGTACACAATGAAGGCCTTTAATGCCCATTTCAGTTTTGTTTTTCAAATCCGTTTTGTAACACTGACTGTCCATAGACAAGTGACCTAATTGGATTTGTGGGTGTTCAGACAGCAGTCATTTGCTGACATGGCGACGCTAGTTGTCATAATAATGACACGCGTGTGTACAGTGGTGTAGGCTGATTGGTGTTGGTGCTCAACTTCCGATCACTCAGAAAGAGCTTCGGGGTTCTTTTAACAAACCTTCCCCTTACAGAAGACGCCTTCGTCCAATTACTTGTGTGACGTAATGGAACAGAGTTATGATCAAAGGCTAAGGCACTGTGAGCGGTCATAGCTTCGCAGCAAACAAAAATAAAACGGCTTATAAAATGAGCCTAACACAGGGTGATAATTGACGGAGTACGAAGAACCAGGAATGTATGGCTTCACTGTACCCGCGACGATTTATAACAATCCGCGTGAGCAACAGTAGGTGTTGGCCCGTGGTGACAACGTGACAAGTCCGTTATGTTCGTCTTCGCTTCATTATTGAAACATTGGCGATGCAACGTTTCATTTGTAATACATTCATTTACTCGTAGTTCCCATTTCTCAATTACAATTGTAATCTTCGTAAATGACAGGCTACGCACAGTAGCCCTTGCGCCCTATTAAAAACATTAATTACCCAACTAAAAGCCAGACGTTTACATAAACATCACACGCAAAGACTTGAGCTAGGCTACTTTACATGATATTATTTATATTTAAAAAATACGTTTCTTCTTACCCAGCCCGTAAATCGTAGCAAAGTTTCATTAACACAGAGAATTGCCTTTGAATGTATCCAGTAGCTTCCACCTGCTCAGATCCGCCAAGCCACAAGCTGTTCATTGAGCCTCAGCCCCGCCATCGCAATCCGCTCTTTTGTAAACCAAAGAAACGAGTTTACATCCCGCTGTATCCTTGATTAGTTTTGCAGGAATGCCAGTTCCCCCCCGATAGATAATAGTATAGGCGATCTCCGTCAGTACCGTTTGAAACCAGTCACTCTCTCTCTTAATTCCATAGCTCTCGCAAGCCAGATCAGGGAATTCCGTCAATGTCAGCAGACTTCCTTTCTTAAAGGGGCCGTTTATGGAGTTTCAAAGTTATCAACAAGCCTTCCCTTTCTGTTATTGTACCGCCCACTCTGTATTCGTCTGCCTTCATAATGCCCATCAGCATCCTCTGTTGGATGACAATATTATAGCAATGCAGGCCTACCAACAGTATTGCATGTGCACAGTTGATTTAATATATTATTCGACAGTTCTTTCATGTAATACAGGTGATAAATAAATAATACATTTAATGAATTGACATTTGCACGTATAAACATTTATATATAAAACAGCAATGAAACAAATGTTTTAATAAAATCACCAAACAGTTGCCAAGTGTTTTTGAAATGCAAACCTTTGCATGTTTCCACTCAGATTAGCAAGGTAAAAATCTAAACTTCCATCATCTTTTTTTTTAACCTTTATTTAACCAGGCAAGTCAGTTAAGAACACATTCTTATTTTCAATGACAGCCTGGGAACAGAACAGTGGGTTCAGCCTGTTCAGGGGCAGAACAACCTTGTCAGCTCAGGGGTTTGAACTCACAACCTTCCGATTACTAGTCCAACACTCTAACCACTAGGCTACCCTGCCACCCCAGAAATGAGAAATGAGCTCCAAAACAATGACATGATGTCAGCTGGTCCTTTTGTGGCAGGGCTGAAATGCGGTGGAAATGTTTTTGGGGGGATTCAGTTCATTTGCATGGCAAAGAGGGACTTTGCAATTAATTGCAATTAATCTGTTTACTCTTCATAACATTCTGGAGTATATGCAAATTGCCATCATACAAACTGAGGGAGCAGAATTTGCGAAAATTAATATTTGTGTCATTCTCAAAACTTTTGGCCACGACTGTATAGTCCGTTTGTCCTGTTATGCAGTTGTTGCAAAAATTATTGTAGACTAGTCAACATGCATTTGACACCATACAATGGTCTTCTCTATACTCTCCAGCAGCTGATAATCTGATACTACTGTTGTTCCATCCTGGTCAGGGAATGACCCCTGACCCTTACACTACATCTCACTGGATTGGCTGTCTGAATAACGTGAACTCTGCCCCCTGTGAAACCTAATGATGAGATTAAACACTGGGATGGAATCATAGAACCCTGTTGTCAGTCTGTTGTGAGACAAGGTCTGTGACTCAGTGATGAAACTGTTGATACACTACATTGCCAAAAGTACACTATATGACCAAAAGTATGTGGACACCTGCTCGTCAAACATCTCATTCCAAAATCATGAGCATTAATATGGAGTTGGTCTTCACTGCTATAACAGCCTCCACTCTTCTGGGAAGGCTTTTCACTCGATGTTGGAACATTGCTGCAGGGACTTGCTTCCATTCAGCCACAAGCGCATTAGTGAGGCCGGACACTGATGTTGAGCGATTAGGCCTGGCTTGCAGTCGGCGTTCCAATTCATCTCATCTCAAAGGTGTTCGATGGGGTTGAGGTCAGGGCTCTGTGCAGGCCAATCAAGTACTTCCACACCGATCTCAACAATAAAATTCTGTATTGACCAGTTCTTGTGCTGACTCGGCGATCCCATTCTGTGAGCTTCTGTGGCCTACCACTACACGGCTGAACCATTGTTGCTCCTAGACGTTTTCCCTTCACAGTAACAGCACTCAGTTACCGGGGCAGCTCTAGCAGGGCAGAAATTTGTCAAACTGACTTGTTGGAAAGGTGGCATCTTATGACAGTGCCACGTTGAAAGTCACTGAGCTCGTCAGTAAGGCCATTCTACTGCCAATGTTTGGCTATGGCGATTGCATGGCTGTGTGCTTGATTTTATACACCTGTCAGCAACGGGTGTACCTGAAATAGCTCAATTCACTAATTTGAAGGGGTGTCCACATACTTTTGTATATATAGTGTACACCCCTTCAGTAGGCCTATAGACTTACTCTGGGGCACGTTCAGCAGGATGCAATGTTTTGGAACGTTCAAATTGTTCTACATAGCATATTACTAACATGCCTCTCTGACATGTATACTCAACAAAGATATAAATGCAACATGCAAGAATTTCAACAATTTTACTGAGTTCCAGATCATATAAGGGAATCAGTCAATTGAAATAAATAAATTAGGCCCTAATCTGTGGATTTCACATGACTGGGCAGGGACGCAGCCTTTGGTGGGCATGGAAGGGCGTAGGCCCACCCAATGGGGAGCCAGGCTCAAAATTTTATTCCACAAAAGGGCTTTATTACAGACAGAAATACCTCCTCAGTTTCATCAGCTGTCCGGGTGGCTGGTCTCAGACGATCCTGCAGATGAAGAATCCAGATGTGGAGGTCCTGGGCTGGAGTGGTTACGCGTGGTCTGCGGTTGTGAGGCCAGTTGGATATACTGACAAATTCTCTAAAATTCTTTTGGAGGTGGCTTATGGTGGAGAAATGAACATTAAATTCTCTGGCAACAGTTCTGGTGAACATTACTGCAGTCAGCATGCCAATTACACACTCCCTTAAAACTTGAGACATCTGTAACATTGTGCTGTGTGACAAAACTCCTTTTAGAGTGGCCTTTTATTGTCCCCAGCACAAGATGCACCTGTGTAATGATCATGCTGTTTAATCAGCTTCTTGATTTGCCACACCTGTCAGATGGAAAGATTATCTTGGCAAAGGATCAATACTCAGTAACAGGGATGTAAAGAAATGTGTGCATAAAATTTGGGAGAAATGAGCTTTTTGTGCATATGGAACATTTCTGGGATCTTTTATTTCAGCTAATATAACATGGGACCAATACTTTACATGTTGCGTTTATATTTTTGTTCAGTATAGAATAAGGAATCACATCAGCCCTATTCTTGGCATATCTATCTGCAACGTTCTGTAAGGTTTGTCTACTGAACGTGGCCCTGGTTTGAGTCAGCCAAGTGGACCAAGTAATGTGTTGGCCCTGTCTAAAACTAGCCTCCTTCTGTCACTTGTCTGTCCTGTAAACCTAGATCTGAGAATAGAGGGCTAGGTGGAGCTGCTGTAATATTAATGATATGGCTTAAATCCATCCGATCCTTTCAGACCAACAAAGTGTCTAGGAGAAAAGGGTTTGATTTTGAACTGGGCTGAAGTCTGGTCTCCACCTCTCTCTCTCTCTCTCTCTCTCTCTCTCCTTCTCAATTCTCCCCTCTCTTTTAATGTTCTCCACTAGGTGGTGGTCACTTAACAAACAGGAAACAGATGGACCCCACTAAAATGTCATTGAGCCGTTAGTCATTGCACTGTATGAGCAAAGCAAACACTGCTTTGCATTACACGCATCATACACTATAACCAATCATATAAAATGCCAAGTCATCCTCTCAAAACACTATCTTATATGGTTAAGTAATACAGCAGTATGCAAGATTAAGTGGAAAATTCAGATCAAGACTTAAAGACTTCAATCACCACTGTGCAAATGAATTGGGTTACGTAAGTCCGCATGTTATAGGTAATTCATTTACCGTTTTACGAAATTGTAATACATTTTATTTGACACAGTATCGCAGTATTATGACGACATAAAATCCTGATCCCAAATTTCTCATTGGACATGTTACAAAAGCAGGAGGTATGTTTTGTGGAAACTAAATGATTTTGTACCATGGTTTTACAGTATGTAATCCCTTCTCTATTTCTGGCCTAAACACATCCCTCACTCTAGCCTCTCTCTCTCTCTCAATGTCCCATATCAGAGCTGTGGGGCTGAAGAGCCCAAATCCTCCCTCCGTGTTATTAATTAAAGTCCTAATCCCAATTGAGTGTTTTCTAGAGCGTTCATTGCACATGTTTTCTTCTTATGCAATCACAACTACCACACTTTGAGTCAATTACAGAACAGGTTGGGGGGGGTTGGTGCTGCTTTAATGATGTAAACACACAATTGTATGAGGGGAAATTAGATTAGACATTTTGTAAGAAATAGAAAGGAGATCAAATATGAATTGATATACCAGTCTGTGATGGAAAAAAGTGACATTTATTTTCAATTGTTTTTGTCAAATAAGTTTATTAATTGAATTTTAATTCACTTTCTGAAATTATGGACCTGAACATAGTGACCCCTGCAGTTGATAATTGTATTTGATATATTGATATCCTATTTCTATATAAGATGAGTTTACATTCATTTTTCACATTGTGAATTTTACAAAAATTCTTAATTGTGTCTTTGGTGTAGACTTACCTTGGCCTGATATATTTGATAGCCGTCATTTTGAGAATTCCCTGTCAAGAGGAGAGACACGGAATCCCCGCTAGCTTAGATAGCCTGTAGCCTCAAATGGAGGACGCTAACAAATGTTTTCAATGCTGCAGGAGCTGTGTTTATTTTGCTTTATTCTGGAACAACGTGGACCGCCCGGACTTTCAATGTAGCCCTGTTTGCTTGCAGAGGACTACAGGGGCAAAGTGTCTACTCTTAGCAAACTTACACAAGCTACTGGGGAATCCACGCCCGATTACTTTTTCTTGCTCTTCTACCCAGTAGCCGGATGATGCTATGGTCTGTTGGAAGTGTCGGCGCTATGGTCTGTTGGAAGTGTCGCCGCCATGTTGGCTCTCCACACCAGACTGGTCAGTACTCTGCATGGATCCCATCCCCGAAGGGGTCTCCCCCTCCCCTGGAGAATGGCATTAGGAGGATGCTCCTGGATGACTTGGCGGATGTTAATGTTCTCGATCCTACCAACCAACCATGAAAATATCACTCACCGTGGAAGTCGAAAACAGCAAACTCTGGCAATGGGGGCCTCCTTGGCGAAGGTAAGCCTAGACTGGAAACAGCTTCGCCGCCCTCGATCCTGAGTTTCCGGCGCCTTCTTCCCTGGGGGCTTCCGATTCGAGATCGGATCCTGAGGTACCTGCACCTATGCCCTCTGTTCTGTCTCCCTCTCCGGTGGCATTCTAGCTCGGGTTCAGATCCTTAGAGCTCCCCACCTCATCGGACCATGAGGCTATCTAAGATACCGGACCATTCATCATCCAAAATGCATTCTACAGCTGGCTCGGGTACATCGGTCACAACAACCCTTCGGTCCTCGAGGGGTTTGCGAAACCACTCGAAGCGAAAGAACGGACGTACCTCCTCAGCCATTGCACCAGCTGTCGTCATCGGCAGCTCTATGGTAAGAAACATCTCAGTTCACGGGGTAAAAACCCTGTGCTGTCCTGGAGTACGGGACATTACAAGGCTGCTTCTGACCTTTCTACGACAGCTGCCGGGAGCTGACACTGTTATAGTCCATGTGGGGTCGAATTACAATCGGGTTAGTTCGGAACTGCTGAAATTGATTTTAAAGAACTGATTATAGCTCTGAAAGATTCCAAAAAGCAGACAATTGTTTCAGGTCCGGTTCCATCATTGGGCTGTGGGTGTGAACGATTCAGCAGGCTACTGGTATTACACACCTGGCTAAAATATTACTGTAGCTCTGTTGGAATAACTTTTATAGATAACTTTGACGCCGTCTGAAAACAGACGATGCTCTGCAAGAATGACGGAGTGCATCCAAATCATCTAAACTCCTGGACTCTATCCACCCATTTTAAGGCTGCATTGAGACAATGATTTATCAGATCAGGTAATCCCTACCACTGTGTCGCTGAGTTGGCGTAATGCTGCAGCAAATGTACATTATCCCAGGGGCATTGGCAGTCACATAGTAAGTAACCTAATTTATGTCCCTCTAACACCCCTGAATGCCTCTGTTGATTCCACAGCTGTTGTATACAGTAATCATGTGCCTATGAACCAGCGTTATACTGTAAGCACTGCGGCGGTGTGCTCTAGTAGGAAGTCCACTGTATGCAGCTCACCCTGCACTATCAGCTCAAACATAAATAACATTGTCATGTCTAATTCTGATAAGCTTCCTGGTAAAGCAATAAAAACAATCCAAGAGTCCCATAAAAGTGTTAAAAATAGCCCACATGAACATATGTAGCTTAAGAAACAAGGTTTATGAAATCAATAACTTGCTAGTAAGAGATGACATTCATATACTGACTATCTCTGAAACTCACTTAGATAATACACTATATTTACAAAAGCATGTGGACACCCCTTCAAATTAGTGGATATGGCTATTTCAGCCACACCCGTTGCTGACAGGTGCATAAAATCGATCACACAGCCGTGTAATCTCCATAGACAAACATTGGTAGTAGAATGGCCTTATTGCCACCTTTCCAACAAAATTCTACCTTGCTACAGCTACCCCGGTCAACTGTAAGTGCTGTTATTGTGAAGTTGAAACATCTAGGCGCAACAACAGCTTAGCTGCAAAGTGGCAGGCAACACAAGCTCACAGAACGGAACCGCTGAGTGCTGAAACACATAGCGCGTAAAAATGGTCTGTCCTGTTACAACACTCACAACCAAGTTCCAAACTGCTTCCGGAAGCAGCGCCAGCACAAAAACGGTTCATCTGGAGCTTCATGAAATTGGTTTCCATGGCCGAGCAGCCGCACACAAGCCCAAGATCATCATGTGCAATGCCATGCATCGGCTGGAGTTGTGTAAAGCTTGCCACCATTGGACTCTGGAGTGGAAACACGTTCTCTGGAGTGATGAATGACACTTCACCATCTGGAAGTCCGACAGACAAATCTGGTTTTGGTGAATGCTAGGAGAACGCTACCTACCCAAATGCATGGTGCCAACTGTAAAGTTTGGTGGAGGAGGAATAATGGTCTGGGGCTCTTTTTCATAGTTCAGGCTATGCCTATTAGTTCCAGTGAAGGGAAATCTTAATGTTACTGCATTTACAACGATATTCTAGGCAATTCTGTGCTTCTTGCTTTATGGCAACAGTTTGGAGAAGGCCCTTTCCTGTTTCAGCATGACAATGCCCACCATTCACAAAGCGAGGTCAATACAGAAATCGTTTGTTGAGATCGGTGTGGAAGAACTTGACTGGCCTTCACAGAGCCCTGACCTCAACCACATCAAACACCTAGGGATGAATTGGAATGCCAGTTGCGAGGCAGGCCTAATTGCCCAACATCAGTGCCCGACCTCACTAATGCTCTTGTGGACTCCATTTTAATGCCCATGATTTTGAAATGAGAATGCATGTGTCCACATACTTTTGGTAATCTAGTGTAACTGCCTTAATGTTGCTGGACCCCAGGAAGAGTAGGGGACCCTTAATAAATACAAATGCATTGTAAGTTGTCAAGAGTCTGGTGTGCAGAGATGGTTGAGTGTAGAGTAGGGGTGTCTAACTCCGGGGGCCGCATTCGGTATTCAACGAGGTCGAACCAGCTTCCCCCTGAATCTAGGACAGCAGAGTCCCTGCCTATCAAATCAAACCAAATCCAATTTTATTTGTCACATACACATGGTTAGCAGATGTTAATGCGAGTGTAGCGAAATGCTTGTGCTTCTAGTTCCGACAATGCAGTAATAACCAACGAGTAATCTAGCTAACAATTCCAAAACTACTACCTTATACACATAAGTGTAAAGGGATAAAGAATATGTACATAAAGATATATGAATGAGTGATGGTACAGAGCGGCATAGGCAAGATGCAGTAGATGGTATCGAGTACAGTATATACATATGAGATGAGTATGTAAACAAAGTGGCATAGTTTAAAGTGGCTAGTGATATATTTTACATCAATTCCCATCAATTCCCATTATTAAAGTGGCTGGAGTCAGTGTGTTGGCAGCAGCCACTCAATGTTAGTGGTGGCTAGAAGATAGAAGCTGTTTTTCAGTCTCTCGGTCCCAGCTTTGATGCACCTGTACTGACCTCACCTTCTGGATGATAGCGGGGTGAACAGGCAGTGGCTCGGTGGTTGTTGTCCTTGATGATCTTTATGGCCTTCCTGTGACATCGGGTGGTGTAGGTGTCCTGGAGGGCAGGTAGTTTGCCCCCGGTGATGCGTTGTGCAGACCTCACTACCCTATGGAGAGCCTTACGGTTGTGGGCGGAGCAGTTGCCGTACCAGGCGGTGATACAGCCCGACAGGATGCTCTCGATAGTGCATCTGTAGAAGTTTGTGAGTGCTTTTGGTGACAAGCCGAATTTCTTCAGCCTCCTGAGGTTGAAGAGGCGCTGCTGCGCCTTCTTCACGATGCTGTCTGTGTGGGTGGACCAATTCAGTTTGTCTGTGATGTGTACGCCGAGGAACTTAAAACTTACTACCCTTTCCACTACTGTTCCATCGATGTGGATAGGGGGGTGTTCCCTCTGCTGTTTCCTGAAGTCCACAATCATCTCCTTAGTTTTGTTGACGTTGAGTGTGAGGTTATTTTCCTGACACCACACTCCGAGGGCCCTCACCTCCTCCCTGTAGGCCGTCTCGTCGTTGTTGGTAATCAAGCCTACCACTGTTGTGTAGTCCGCAAACTTGATGATTGAGTTGGAGGCGTGCGTGGCCACGCAGTCGTGGGTGAACAGGGAGTACAGGAGAGGGCTCAGAACGCACCCTTGTGGGGCCCCAGTGTTGAGGATCAGCGGGGTGGAGATGTTGTTACCTACACTCACCACCTGGGGGCGGCCCGTCAGGAAGTCCAGTACCCAGTTGCACAGGGCGGGGTCGAGACCCAGGGTCTCGAGCTTGATGACGAGTTTGGAGGGTACTATGGTGTTAAATGCTGAGCTGTAGTCGATGAACAGCATTCTCACATAGGTATTCCTCTTGTCCAGATGGGTTAGGGCAGTGTGCAGTGGGGTTGAGATTGCATCGTCTGTGGACCTATTTGGGCGGTAAGCAAATTGGAGTGGGTCTAGGGTGTCAGGTAGGGTGGAGGTGATATGGTCCTTGACTAGTCTCTCAAAGCACTTCATGATGACGGAAGTGAGTGCTACGGGGCGGTAGTCGTTTAGCTCAGTCACCTTAGCTTTCTTGGGAACAGGAACAATGGTGGCCCACTTGAAGCATGTGGGAACAGCAGACTGGGATAGGGATTGATTGAATATGTCCGTAAACACACCAGCCAGCTGGTCTGCACATGCTCTGAGGGCGCGGCTGGGGATGCCGTCTGGGCCTACAGCCTTGCGAGGGTTAACTCGTTTAAATGTTTTACTCACCTCGGCTGCAGTGAAGGAGAGTCCGCATGTTTTGGTTGCGGGCCGTGTCAGTGGCACTGTATTGTCTTCAAAGCGGGCAAAAAAGTTATTTAGTCTTCCTGGGAGCAAGGCATCCTGGTCCGTGACTGGGCTGGTTTTCTTTTTGTAATCTGTGATTGACTGTAGACCCTGCCACATACCTCTTGTGTCTGAGCCGTTGAATTGCGATTCTACTTTGTCTCTATACTGACGCTTAGCTTGTTTGATTGCTTTGCGGAGGGAATAGCTACACTGTTTGTATTCGGTCATGTTTCCGGTCACCTTGCCCTGATTAAAAGCAGTGGTTCGTGCTTTCAGTTTCACGCGAATGCTGCCATCAATCCACGGTTTCTGGTTTGGGAATGTTTTAATCGTTGCTATGGGAACGACATCTTCAACGCACGTTCTAATGAACTCGCTCACTGAATCAGCGTATTCATCAATGTTGTTGTTTGACGCAATACGAAATCCCAGTCCAAGCAGTCTTGGAGCGTGGAATCAGATTGGTCGGACCAGCGTTGAACAGACCTCAGCGTGGGAGCTTCTTGTTTTAGCTTTTGTCTGTAGGCAGGGAGCAACAAAATGGAGTCGTGGTCAGCTTTTCCGAAAGGAGGGCGGGGCAGGGCCTTATATGTTATACGGAAGTTATAATAACAATGATCCAGGGTTTTACCAGCCCTGGTTGCGAATCGATATGCTGATACAATTTAGGGACTCTTGTTTTCAGATTAGCCTTGTTAAAATCCCCAGCTACAATGAATGCAGCCTCAGGATATGTGGATTCCAGTTTGCAAAGAGTCAAATAAAGTTCGTTCAGAGCCATCGATGTGTCTGCTTGGGGGGAAATTATATACGGCTGTGATTATCGAATCGAAGAGAATTCCCTTGGTAGATAATGCGGTCGACATTTGATTGTGAGGAATTCTAAATCAGGTGAACAGAAGGACTTGAGTTCCTGTATGTTGTTGTGACCACATCACGTCTCGTTAACCATAAAGCATACGCCCCCGCCCCTCTTCTTACCAGAAAGATGTTTGTTTCTGTCGGCGCGATGCGTGGAGAAACCAGCTGCCTGCACCGACTCCGATAGCGTCTCTCCAGTGAGCCATGTTTCCGTGAAGCAAAGAACGTTACAGTCCCTGATGTCCCTCTGGAATGTCCCTCTGGAATGCTATCCTTGCTCGGATTTCATCAACCTTGTTGTCAAGAGACTGGACATTGGCGAGTAGAATGCTAGGGAGGGGTGCGCGATGTGCCCGTCTCCGGAGCCTGACCAGAAGACCGCTCCGTTTGCCTCTTTTACGACGTCATTGTTTTGGGTCGCAGGCTGGGATCCATTCCGTTGTCCTGGGTGAAAGGCAGAACACAGGATCCGCTCCGGGAAAGTCATATTCTTGGTCGTACTGATGGTGAGTTGACGCTGCTCTTATATTCAGTATGAAACCTAAGATGACCTGGGGTACCAATGTAAGAAATAACACGTAAAAAAAACTAAAAACTGCCGAGTTTCCTAGGAACGCGAAGCGAGGCGGCCATCTCTGTCGGCGCGGCGCCTCTTCTAAAAACACCTGAAACCCATACCTCTTCAAAAAGTATCTTAAATATTAAACCTCCTCACCTTGACCCCCCCCCCCAAAAAACAAAAATAAGAATAATAACCAACACAGTTGCACTGACTGTTTGGCTTAATTTCGGTGATTATTAGAGAGCTGGATACAGTGAGGAAGCTGTATAAATGTAGGTCCATTCTAGACATTTTTGATTTGGTGTTAGTCATTTTTATATATAATTATTTTACTCAAACCACCTGGGGGTCGGATTTAGTCCCCTCGCGTACGTTTGACACCCCTCGCTTAGAGGCAGAGGAAATGAAAGGAGAAAGAGGTGGCTTTTTTATTTTAGTGACACTAAGTGGGCTCCCGAGTGGCATAGAGGTCTAAAGCAAAGCATTACCGTGCTAGAGGTGTCACTACAGACCATGGTTTGATCCTGGACTGTATCACAACTGGCAGTTAAATTAAAAAGTGTGCTTGTATGTAGTCTAGACTACACACACACAAGAGAAAATCCTAAGAAGGAGCCCTTAGTCCAGATGTAATACAATTAGAGCATACAAAGAGGTATTCAATCAGGGCCCTTACCCATCAGCCCTGGTATCCACTGTGGCAGGGCAGGCAAGATTAAGGTATCTGCAATATAATATACCTGTTGTGATACTATTTTACAACCAATAGATGGCGGTATAGGATTCTTGTCATGGACTTTTTTGAGCCAACAAATAGGACAGTTTTCTAAAGTCTGTGTATCTGCTGTATGGTACTTTCTTCCAGTCATGCCGACATGGGTCCGCCCACAGGAAAATGTATTATTTAAGTGATAGCCATTCCTGAGAGACACTCAGGTGAGGCAGAGATAATTTAGAGAGGAAAGGTCAGTGCCAGTCGGCTAAAGTGTCTCCACATAACCCCCAACGATACACACTGAGTGTGATTATACAGTGACAATATGATTCTGAAGACTATGAAATGAAAGGAATATTCGCTGATTGTTCATCTCGGACAAAAAAAATACAAATATTTTTTTTTAAACACAATTTAGAGAGCACACCATCTTGAGGTTTTAAAGCTATCGATCTCAGGTGCCCCCAAGACTACCTCTATCCCTAACACCCCATTACTACCTGTACGCGTTCTCCTCAACTGTCTGTGTCCCACACCAGCTCTGTCACCTGAGGTAGAGCCTGTTGTCACAGGCCTGACTGACGTCCCGTCACCCGGCCACCAGTAACCCGAACCACACATCTACCCTTTCACTCACACAACATACTCTACTTATTAGTGTGCCTTGCTTCAGCAAGACCACTCAGTCATTTCCACTTACTTCTGACAAAGTATGCCTTGCTAAGTGTGGTACAGATAAGTGTGGCCTTGCTTTATACAGTGGGGCAAAAAAGTATTTAGTCAGTCACCAATTGTGCAAGTTCTCCCACTTAAAAAGATGAGAGAGGCCTGTAGTTTTCATCATAGGTACACTTCAACTATGACAGACAAAATGAGAAAAAAAAATCCAGAAAATCACATTGTAGGATTTTTAATGAATTTATTTGCAAATTATGGTGGAAAATAAGTACCACCAAAGCTGGTGGTTCAATATTCCCAGTTAAGAAGTTTTAGGTTGTAGTTATTATAAGAATTATGACGCATCAACTATTTCTCTCTATACCATTTGTATTTCATATACCTTTGACTATTGGATGTTCTAATAGGCACTTTAGTATTGCCAGCCTAATCTCGGGAGTTGATAGGCTTGAAGTCATAAACAGCGCTGTGCTTCAAGCATTGCTAAGAGCTGCTCACAAACGCCGTAAAGTGCTGTTTGAATGAATGCTTACGAGCCTGCTGCTGCCTACCACCGCTCAGTCAGACTGCTCTATCAAATATCAAATCATAGACTTAATTATAATAAACACACAGAAATACGAGCCTTTGGCCATAAATATGGTCAAATCCAGAAACTATCATTTCGAAAACAAAACATTCTTCAGTGAAATACGGAACCATTCTGTATTTTGTCAAACGGGTGGCAACCCTAAGTCTAAATATTGCTGTTACATTGCATAACATTCAATGTTATGTCATAATTGTGTAAAATTCTGGCAAATTAATTACGGTCTTTGTTAGGAAGAAACCGTTCGCAACTAGCCAGGTGGCCCAAACTGTTGCATATACCCTGACTCTGCTTGCACTGAGCAAGAGAAGTGACGCAATTTCCCTAGTTAATATTTCCTGCTAACATGCATTTATTTTAACTAAATATGTCAGTTTAAAAAAATACATACTTCTGTGTATTTATTTTAAGAAAGGCATTGATGTTTATGGTTAGGTAAATTTGTGCAACGAATGGGCTTTTTTCACGAATGCGCTTTTGTTAAATCATCACCCATTTGGCAAAGTTGACGTAGGCTGTGATTCGATGATAAATGAACAGGCACCGCATTGATTATATGCAATGCAGGACAAGCTAGTTAACCTAGTAATATCATCAACCATGTGTAGTTAACTAGTAATTATGTGAAGATTGATAGTTTTTTATAAGATAAGTATAATGCTAGCTAGCAACTTACCTTGGCTCATTGCAGCCGCAAGGTCCTTTTGAAGCTGCACTCGCGTAACAGGTGGTCAGCCAGCCATGCAGGTTCCTCATGGATTGCAATGTAATCGGCCATAATCGGCGTCCAAAAATGCAGATGACCGATTAATCGTTCGACTAATGAAGGCAGATTACAGATTAATCGTTGATGTCAGCGTCCATGTTTCTCCTGTCTGTCCACTAGGACATTTTCTCTGGCGTCAGCTCTTTTTCCAGTTTTGACACAAGGATGGAAGAGACCACTTATAATTGAACAGGTTACCTTCAGAAAGTATTCACACTCCCTTCACTTTTTCCACATTTTGTTGTGTTACAAAGTGGGATTAAAATGTATTTCATTGTCATTTTTTTTGTCAACAATCTACACAAAATACTTTTATTTTTTATTAATGGGAAATAAACACTAATACTGCATATCTTGATGAAATAATTATTCAACCCCCTAAATCCATACATGTTAGAATCACCTTTGGCAATTACAGCTCTGAGTCTTTCTGGGTAAGTCTCTATTACACAAGTGGATTGTACAATATTTGACCATTATTCTTTCAAAAATTCTTTAAGCTCTGTCAAGTTGGTTGTTGATCATTGCTAGCCAGCCATTTTCAAGTCTTGCCATAGATTTTCAAGACAATTTAAGTCAAAATGGCTATAAAGCCATTCAGGAACATTCAATGTCATCTTGGTAAGAAACTCCAGTGTACTGTAGATTTGGCCTTTGGGTTTTAGGTAATTGTCCTGCTGAAAGGTACATTTGTCTCCCATTGTCTGTTGGAAAGCAGACTGAACCACGTTTTACTCTAGGATTTTGCCGGTTCTTAGCTTTATTCCATTTATTTTTATCCTAAACTCCCTAGTCCTTGCTGATGACAACCATACCCTTAACATGGCCCTTAAATGTTTTGGTAAACCTACTGGAGAGCTCTTTTTTGTCTACACCCATTCAGCATCGTTCACATCCTCTTAAGCCAGCCCCACCCACCTCTTTAAGAATTTGCATGTGAGGCCAGGTAGCTAAACAGAGGAAGGTAGTGTAGTAAACAACAGAAGATTTCAAGAGTAAAAGTGGTGATAGTAGCAAAAATACACTTTATCTAGTCAAATAAATGACCGTTATCACCCCCAACTAGGTTCAATGCTAGCTAGCTAGCTAACATTAGGCTATCACTAGCAATGCAAATGGATTTCGGAAATATTAATAATATTACCACACAGATCATACAAGTAGTGTTAGCTAGCGAGCCAGCTAGCATGGTGTCAGCTTTTTTCCACAAGTGTCAGCTTTTTTCCACATGATCAATTGCTCATGTCATGTTGATCAAAATATAGTAAATGGTTCTCTGTTGAATAGTCTTACCCCTCAAAACATCTAGGCATTAGTTCCTTGCATAAGCCATTACATGCAAAATTGTTGAACAATTTGTCATAAACTGTCAAGCATAGTTTTACACATTTCTATTAGACCTTTTGTACAAAAACGTGAATTGATGAATTGTGCAGGTGAAAATGACCCTCACTCATGAAGGAATTTAAAGTGTTTGTTCAACCAACAATCAACCAGTTGTCTAAATTGCTCAAATGTGCATCTCATGAAGAATCAATTGGCAAGCATATATAGACAGACCACAACACAGAGTTGCAATTTTCCAATAATGGATGGACCAGGAAACGAACAGGGTCAACAGCCAAGAGGAGGAAGAAGAGGAGCAAGGATGTGTGGTGGAAGGCACAACAGAGGAAGAGGCAGAAGAGGACATAGGCGCATATCTGATGACATGGGGGCCACTATTGTAGACCATGTTGTCAATCATGGCCTTACAATGGCTGAGGCGGGTTGAAGGGTGCAGCCGAATATTGGGAGATCAACGGTGTCCTCAATAGTTCAAACGTTTCGAAGAGAGAACAGGTCCACCAATGTACAGTGCACTGTTACTGTATATAAGCAGTATACTGTATACTTCCTACAATGCTTCATATTACAGTAGTCCACTTGTATTTCACAGCATGCAGAAATATACTCTACAGATACATACTGCACCTTACATGCACCCACCTGTATGTTTTACAGTAAAATATATGTTCGCATAGTTTTTGTCTATGTGAAAGTGTGCGATGCATCACTGCATCTTTCCCCACATAGGACTGCAAGATTACCTCAAACCGGTGGCAGAGGACGCCTTTTCACACCTTAACAGGAGGAGGCTATTTGCACCATGGTCCGAGCAAACAATGCCATGAGACTCAGGGAAATACAAAGGACCATTATAGAAGACAACAATGTCTTTGAAAACATCCATATGGTTAGCATCTCAACCATCGACAGGGTGCTGCATAGAAACCAGATGAGTATGATACAGCTGTTCTGTGTACCATTCCAAAGGAATGAGGACAGAGTTAAAGAGCTACGGTACCAGTATATACAGGTAAAACATATATCTATGTAACTACTTTACAGCAACATTTTATAGTGATACATAGTACAGTAAGCATAAACTGCACACATTTCCATTGCTGTGGAAGGAACATGCAATATATGTACATTTTATGTCACACTTCCTTACCAAAACAAATTCAACTGTGTGTTCTGGGATATAGTGTATAATGGAGTTGGAATCAAGTGAACCCTCTCACAACTTTGTATACGTGGATGAGGCTGGCTTCAACCTGACCAAATGCAGAAGGCGGGGTCGGAATATCATCGGTCACAGAGCTACTGTGGATTTGCCAGGCCAACGGGGAGGAAATATCACCATGTGTGCTGCTATTTCGGAGCATGGTGTCCTAACCCATATCCCCCTTATAGGGCCATACAACACCCAGCATCTACTCAACTTTTTAGAGACTCTACAGGGCTCTCATCCCTGATGATGGGAGGGGTCTGTTTAGAGAGGATTTGCCAAAGTATGTGGTCATTTGTGATAATGTGAGTTTCCATCGATCAAACATCATAAGGCAATTGTTTGTGACCCACCCGAGGATGCTCGTAGAATTCCTCCCACCTTATTCACCATTCCTTAACCCAATTAAGGAGTTATTTTCAGCATGGAGGTGGAAGGTGTACGATCATCAGCCACACACACAGATGACCCTGCTGGCTGCAATGGATGCAGCATGTGAGGACATCACAGTAGACGCCTGCAGAGGATGGATAAGGCATTCCAAAAGATTCTTTCCACACATTGGAAAGGAAAATATCCGGTGTGATGTGGATGAGAATATGTGGGCTGACAGACAGGAACGTCTGGATGTGTAGAGACAGCACAACAGTGCTGCGGGCAAAGTTGTGCCTTAGGGGTGGTTTCCTGTGTTTCTTTCTAATTTAGTTTTTTTTTCTCCTTTGTGCCCCTTGGGTTGTCCAGTCTCTTTCAATCAATAACCCACATACAGTAATATGTAAATAGTACTGTTGAAATTGATATATGCCATAAAAGTGCAGCCTTGTGCATTTTCAATACAGTTGTCATCCAAACTGTAGCCTAAGTTTACACCAGGTAATACTGTCAAAGTACAGTTACATTGACAACATGCCTAAACATTTTGACGACCTTGCTTGTGAACAATGACTCAATGACTTATCATTCTGATGACACTGACATGATCATTGGCATGAATATTTACTTTTGAGAGATGTACTAAGGATTTTTAGTGACTGACTAGCTTTAGAAACATATCTATTGTATATTGCAGTTTGTACAAATTGTTCTGAGAAATGCACTTATTATTTTGCACATGTTAAGGATGATGTGAAAAATGCACCAAAGCGACGGAGAGAACCTGTAAATCCAGGTCAAATCAAATCAAATCAAATGTATTTATATAGCCCTTCGTACATCAGCTGATATCTCAAAGTGCTGTACAGAAACCCAGCCTAAAACCCCAAACAGCAAGCAATGCAGGTGTAGAAGCACGGTGGCTAGGAAAAACTCCTTAGAAAGGCCAAAACCTAGGAAGAAACCTAGAGAGGAACCAGGCTATGTGGGGTGGCCAGTCCTCTTCTGGCTGTGCCGGGTGGAGATTATAACAGAACATGGCCAAGATGTTCAAATGTTCATAAATGACCAGCATGGTCGTATAATAATAAGGCAGAACAGTTGAAACTGGAGCAGCAGCACGGTGAGATGGACTGGGGACAGCAAGGAGTCATCATATCAGGTAGTCCTGGGGCATGGTCCTAGGGCTCAGGTCCAGCATGGTCGAATAATAATAAGGCAGAACAGTTGAAACTGGAGCAGCAGCACGGCCAGGTGGACTGGGGACAGCAAGGAGTCATCATGTCAGGTAGTCCTGGGGCATGGTCCTAGGGCTCAGGTCCTCCGAGAGAGCGAAAGAAAGAGAGAATTAGAGAACGCACACTTAGATTCACACAGGACACCGAATAGGACAGGAGAAGTACTCCAGATATAACAAACTGACCCTAGCCCCCCGACACATAAACTACTGCAGCATAAATACTGGAGGCTGAGACAGGAGGGGTCAGGAGACACTGTGGCCCCATCCGAGGACACCCCCGGACAGGGCCAAACAGGAAGGATATAACCCCACCCACTTTGCCAAAGCACAGCCCCCACACCACTAGAGGGATATCTTCAACCACCAACTTACCATCCTGAGACAAGGCTGAGTATAGCCCACAAAGATCTCCGCCATGGCACAACCCAAGGGGGGCGCCAACCCAAGGGGGGGTCACATTTTCTGTGAACTTATGGAGCTATTTGTTGAAGAACGACTAAGAAAGTGTGATAAAATACCTAAACTCTTTATCGGGGTGTCAAGAAAAACTCAAAGCACTTCAAAAATGTGCCTTCTATTACACACTCACTTTTGCCCCTGTCATGTGGATAATGAAACCTGTGTGAGAGTTTGTGGCTGTCTTTCAGGGTGTCTGCCTGGTACAGTGAGCATGTTCTGTAGGGTGTGTGTGATGTCTGGGTTTAACTGCTATTGTTTCATGTGTGACTATTCTGGTATGTGAACGTATGGTACCCTGGAACCACACTGGAAGAGACAAGACACACACACACACACGCACACATAGAGCGACAGACACAGACAGACAGACACACAGAGAGACAGACAGACAGACAGACAGAGAGACAGCAGGACCGGTAGGCACCATTGTTTCATAAAGGATTAGCCCTGGACCTCAGTCACTGTCTGGGCTTTGGACCCCACAGCAGGCGAGTCAGACAGTCCATCAGCCAGCCAGACACACACACACGAACTCCCAGTTGTGCCTGGCACAGCACAGGACAGTCTCAAGGAGTGTAAAGAGACATTACATTCCTTGGCCAGTGTAAGGATATACAGGGAGAGTAATTTAAGACATAGCTACACTACCTTTTAAGGAAAAATACCATTCAAAGTACATCTCTTTTCTTTCCTCCCATACCTCGTTCACAGTTATCCTCATTTCAGTTTTATCTCCCTCCTTAAGGGTATTATATAAACTTTTCATAACGTGTGGGTGGGATGTCAGAATTCGGACAAGGCATAAAAAAAATTCAACGTGTCATCTTTAATTTTACAGTTACAATCAATTTTTCCAGTGTCTTGAAACCATAAAAATAAATATACATGTGTTACAAAACGATTCCAGTGTCTTTGATCATACAAAAAAAAGAAGACATTTTGTACAGTGCCGATCACATGATAGGCATTACTTGTGTAGTGGTTAGCTTGACATTAGAGACTCCATACCGTATATGTACTGCAGTGGTTCTTGATCTACTTTGGTAAGCAGAATAGTGGGTGTGTGCTGCTGACCTGTATTAAAAAAAAAAAAAAAATTGGGGGGGGGCATGATGGGCATGGTTTGCACAATGATAAGGCACAGGTTTGCTAGTCTGAGCCACAGAAGAACATGTCCTATAACAGAGTGTGATTTCTCCACAATGAGAAAGGATTTCTACAATTGTTGTGTTTACAAAAGCATTTTCTTTTCAATTTACAAATATGTCGTTTTGTCTCATCCATGATGACACAGTTCAAATACAAAATATATAATTTTTTGTTGTTGAAATATCTACATATTAATTACACTCTAAAAGCATTGGGTGAAAGGCTATGCTCCTCGTTCTATGATTCGCTTGGAGGAACAGGGCACTTGGTAAGTCTCTTGAGTTTCTCCTGAGTTTCTCCCATAGGATTTGTAGTCTTAGAAGTCTTTCTCTGGATTACCTCTGACTGTACCGGCACGCAGTGGTCATACATCCATATCTGTATCAGTCCTGAGGCTCTTAAGAGTCTCTGATCGACCAATGTGAGTCACTCATTCTGGGGGGTGGAGTCTTCAAGGATTTCAAAAATGTGGTTTGGCACAAGAGGTTCCATTAGTCCTGTAAGTAGGAGCCCATCCTTTACTTGGTTTAGTCTGACACATACATTCCCTTTTCTTGCCTTTACTTTAGTCCGGCAGGCGTGGCTCTGCAGTAATACTGCTCTCCTTACGAGATTAAGAGGGTGAGAGGTGAAGGACGAGAGGTCACCTCTCCGTTGCATATGGGTGTGATACCTTCTCTCTTTTTAATTATACCTATCCCTTTCCCGCCTCTCGTTTCGCCATTGCTCTCTTGTTTTCTCCTCTCTTTTCCTTTCATTGTCCTTTCTCCTCTTTATTCTCCTCCTCCTCCCCTCCTCCACTTCAGTGAGAGATCATCTTATCTCCTCTCGTAAGGGCAGAGAGACTCTGGTTTTCCTGCAGGGTCAGATTGAAGTTTCATTACTGCCGCTGTTCCGGGAGAGAAAAAGGAATGGAGGGAAGGGTAGAGGGAGGGAGGGAAGGATAGAGGGAGGGGAGGGAAGGGTAGAGGGAGGGAAGGATAGAGGGAGGGGAGGGAGGGAAGGATATAGGGAGGGGAGACATGCTGGGTTAGATGTGTGCAGGTAGGGATGCAGGCTAACCACTAAACAACCACGTGCAACATTCATATGTGGGATGGGAACTTTCATTCATACAGTACACATAGACATGTGCAACAGCGAAATATGTCCTCCTTATGTGATAACTTCACCTAACACATGCAAGTCAGCATCAATAGACTCCATGATCAACAGATGCATGTCATTAACGTGTCTATAATGAAATACCATTCAGATGCAATCTGACATTTTAAAAAATCCACTCATTCACTATTTAGGCTAAAAGGATTCATACATTACTTCATGCTGAGTTGCGCTGCATTCTCTGCCCTATTGAAAAGCACCACACACAACAATTACACTATGACATCATCACGCGACTACCCACTCTGAGTCTGATTCGTTGCCTCCGTTGGTCGTTATCGCCTTCATGCTCATAGCCACGCCCCCGTTCTGTGGTAATTGTGGCCGTGGGGCAATCGGCGGCTTGATGACTACACTGTTGCTCTTGCCCACAGATACGGGGTGTACCCCGTCGTTGGAGGCCACGGAGGGGGTCTTGGACGGAGGAATGATGGGTGGAGGGATGGAGGAAGAGATGGTGGGAGGGTTGTAGTCACTCAGCTTCTCTCTCAGTCGGTTCTTCATGTTCTTGTCGGTCAAGGGAGGAGGATACGTGATCTTGTTCTTCAGGATGCCTGAAGGAAGAAGAATACAGAGTCACTTTAGATTTGTTGAAGGTGTAACAACAAAAACTTTCACAAATGGATAAAGACCCAGTTACAGGGCCAATATATTGTATGCTTGGATGAATGATTGAATGAACAAACAAGTGAGTGAATGAACAAACAAACACAAACAAACAAACCAACAAACAAAAAAATAAATAAACAAAATGAGGAATGTCTACATATCTCACCCTTCTTCGGCTCCGGTTGATGGGTGCTGTTGGGTAGGCTTGGAGGTCCATTGGAGGGTCCATTGGAGGGTAGACTGGGAGGTCCATTCTCCCTAGTGGGGGTCTCCCTGTCCTGCGGTGTCTCTCCTCTCTCTCCTACATGGTTGAGTTTGTTCTCCTGGTGCAGCTCCACGTTCACCTTGGTCTCCACCCTCAGCCGTTCTGCACCCCCAGGATCCTCGCTGTCACTGGCTGTTGTCGCCTCCTTGGGCCAGTAAGGCTTCACGTGATTGGACACTGCTTCCACTAGGGTCAGAGGAAGAAGAAATATGAGCTTTGGTTGTAGGTAGTACTACCATACCACAGTACAATACTAAATATGTCGATAACACTTTACTTATGGTAAAGTCTGCAGGTATAATAAACTATAATCCAGTTATAATGTATTCTTAGACGTATGTACCGTTATCAGTGAGTCATTAAGAATGAATAAAAAGCTGCAGTGCTTTCTGAGCAGCGAGACCATGGATGTTTTGATAGGTACCGTTGAGGGGTGTTTTGGATTGGAAATGGATGGCTACCTTTGGTTGCAATGCTGGTCCCTTTAGGTGTGCTGTGTAGAGGCTGTCTCTCGTTGTTCCACTTGGGCTTGATGTCCATGTCATCATCTTCGCTGTCGGAAGAGTGAGACGAGGCATAGGACGAGCTGTGCTCATCTACAGACAACTCACTATCCGAGTCCGAGTCTGAGAGAGAGAGAGAGAGAGAGAAAGAGAGGCAGACCAAAAGACAAAAAGAGAGAAAGAGCAACACATGAACACATTATGCAGACACACATCTCACTGCTGTGAGGACTGCACCCCATCTCCATCAACCCTTTCATGAAAAAGGACAGCTTGATGGGAGTTTGAATCGGACCATGATGCAGCTTACCGTCTCCTCCTTTTGTGCCGTTCCTGTGGAACAGAGATCCGTCCAGGTCAGTGTGTCCTGCTTTCGCTGTGGCCGACGACACACTGGGCTTCTGACCAGAGTCGCCCCTACATCAGAGAGGCCAAACTGAGGTTAGTTACACGTCTAGGTGGAATCACATTGGAGCCTTTGGACTTACTGTAGAGCAGCAGAAGAACTGATGACGAACTTCCTTTTCTTATTTTTTGATTTTATTTTTTGACTTTTCACCCCTTTTTTCGATGATATCCGATTGGTAGTTACAGTCTTGTCCCATCGTTGCAACTCCCGTACGGACTGCGGAAAGGCGATGGTCGAGAGCCAACGGTCCTACGAAACACGACCCTGCCAAGCCACACTGCTCGCCGAACCCGAAAGCCAGCCGCACCAATGTGTCGGAGGAAACACCGTACAACTGGCAACTGAAGTCTGGCCCGCCACAAGGAGTCGCTAGAGCCCGATGGGACAAGGGAATCCCAGCCGGCCAAACCCTCCTCTACCTAGGACGGCGCTGGGCCAATAGTGCACCGCCTCAAGGGTTTCCCGGTTGCGGCTGGCTGCAACACAGCCCGGGATCGAACCCGGGTCTATAGTGACACCTCTAGCATTGCGATGCCCGCTGCGCCACTCGGGAGGCCATGATGACTAACTTCACCTGGGCAATGGATGAAGTGGATCCCCCCCATTTTGTCTATTTTTCCCTGAACATATTGTAAGAGTAATACCTTTTCCAAACTCTTACAGATTGAGACATTAGCCAGAGGGCCGACAGCAATACTGTATTGTAGCTAACCTGTCTGATGCTTTCTGATCTAAGACTTATCTAGGCTCCAGCCTCAACAAGCCGAACTGCCAGATGCCAGCTGTGTGTGTCTGAAATATTCTACCAGGTACTGTATATACCTCCCTCCTCCAGCCAGACACTCCCCACCCACTGGGCCTAGCCCTAGTTGACCTGTGTAAGTGTGTGTGTATGTGTGCTTGTCGTTGACACACTGCTGTGTTAAGCTGAGCCATGCTTTGCCTGCATGCGTGTGAAATAATATTTGTAGAAAAGTAGAAAAACAGTCACGAAAAAACAGAGAGCTAGATAGAGAGAGATGGCTCAGAGATGCTGTGGAGGCTGTAACTGGGGTTAGTGTGGAAAGAGAGAGAGAGAGATGGCTCAGAGATGCTGTGGAGGCTGTAACTGGGGTTAGTGTGGCTCAGAGATGCTGTGGAGGCTGTAACTGGGGTGAGTGTGGAAAGAGAGAGGAGAGATGGCTCAGAGATGCTGTGGAGGCTGTAACTGGGGTTAGTGTGGAAAGAGAGAGAGAGAGATGGCTGGATGCTGTGGAGGCTGTAACTGGGGTTAGTGTGGAGAGAGAGAGAGAGAGCTCAGAGATGCTGTGGAGGCTGTTAGCTGGGCTGTTGTAGTGGGGTTAAGAGAGAGAGAGAGAGAGTGAGAGAGAGAGGGCTCAGAGATGCTGTGGAGGCTGTAGCTGGGGTTAGTGTGGAGAGAGAGAGAGAGGGGGCTCAGAGATGCTGTGGAGGCTGTAACTGGGGTTAGTGTGGAGAGAGAGATATGGCTCAGAGATCAAAAGAGTAACAGAGAGAAAAGAGAGATCCAGACTGAGACAGGACAGACAGTTATGCCATTGCCATAGCCATGCGGCAGCCACCATGTTACCTGAGTGTGTAAGCGAGGAAGCTGCTGTGGCTTTTGGCTGACCTGACGGCACTCTCCAGAGAAACAGTGGACTCTCCAATGGCTGACCTGTACAGAGGACCGTCCTCAGTGTACGTGTTGTTACAGTTCAGAGACCGCTGGAGGGAGGGACAAGGGGGGGTTGGTTGGAAGGAGGGAGAGAGGAGGAGAGGGGGAGGGGGGTGTGGAGAAAGAACCCAGTCAGTACCAGACAGTAAAGACATCTGTTCATCCCCTTGTGTGGGTTTATCCGTGTGTATACTCACAGTCAGTAGAGATGCTCTGGTAGTGCTGGACTCATCCGGTAAAGCCTTCTTCCCGGTAAAGACATTCTTCAGATTCTTCCTCACTTCTTTATTAAAGATCACATGGAAGAAGAAGATGAAGATGCCCTATAAGGAGACAGAGAGAGACAGAGAGAGAGAGGGTCAGTGAAAGCCTTTTTCAAAAATCCATTCTCTTCACTGATATTAGGCCAGGGCCTGCATTCGTAAATTGTCTTGGAGTACGAGTGCTGATCTAGGACCAGGTCTCCCCCCGGCGATGTAATCTTATTCATTACGATCTAAAAGGCAAAACTGATCGAAGATAAGTATGCCTACTCTGACACGCTTTCTGGATGTAGGCCCTGGCCTAATGAAGAGAATGGATTTTGTAACGGCTGGTGTACAGTAAGGCTGAGAGTTTTAACCTCTAGAGTCGTGAATGACTCTACAGCCTGACCCGTGACCTTTAACCCTGAGCCCTGTCCCTGACCCCTCACCTGCAGACAACTGAAGATGGCGAACAGGTAGTGGAAGGTCATGACATCACTGTTGACTGCCATGAGGCCCAACAGCCAGGTGGCGCTGATGAGCAATAGGAGGAGGAAGGCTGTCCTCAGAGCAGGACTATGTAGGTAGAGGGAGAAACTTGGATTATAACACACACACACACACGCACACATGCACACACACTCATACAAACACGCATGGATGCACACCCACACAGTTGCGCATCCACAGACACACACGTAAGTCCTACTAATAGATGGTTAATGTAACATAGGAGACACACACATAAGTCCTACTAATAGATGGTTAATGTAACATAGGTGTAGCTCAACAATGGAATGTAGAGAATGGCCTTTGATGTTCTTAATCTCAAGGGTGTGTGAGTGCGTATGTGTGTGTGTGTGCCTGCGTGTGTAAAAATAATTACATGGCTCCAGACTTCTCGAAGGACCTCTGCCTGCGTCCACAGGATGCCTTAGCTGCCAGTACAAAGATGACAATGTTGACCTGAGAGAGAGGAGAGGGATCGAGACAAGCCTTAGTACCATGGCAGACAACAGGGTAATCCACTTACAGTCAACAGATACACTCAAGACCTTCAACTGCAAATCACTGGGGGAGAGAGGGCTCAGGAATGACATTCACTAAGGAATTAGAGAGAGAGAGAGAGAGAGAGAGAGAGAGAGAGAGAGAGAGAGAGAGAGAGAGAGAGAGAGAAAGGAAGGACAAAAGAAACGGAAGGGGCAAGGAGAGAAGAACAAGGAGAGAAGAACAAGGAAGGGGAACAAGGAGAGAAGAACAAGGAGAGAAGAACAAGGAGAGAAGAACAAGGAGAGAAGAACAAGGAGAGAAGAACGAGGAGAGAAGAACAAGGAGAGAAGAACAAGGAGAGAAGAACAAGGAGAGAAGAACAAGGAGAGAAGAACAAGGAGAGAAGAACAAGGAGAGAAGAACAAGGAGAGAAGAACAAGGAGAGAAGAACAAGGAGAGAAGAACAAGGAGAGAAGAACAAGGAGAGAAGAACGAGGAGAGAACGAGAGAGAAGAACGAGGAGAGAAGAACAAGGAGAGAAGAACAAGGAGAGAAGAACAAGAGAGAGAGAAGAACAAGGAGAGAAGAACAAGGAGAGAAGAACAAGGAGAGAAGAACAAGGAGAGAAGAACAAGGAGAGAAGAACAAGGAGAGAAGAACAAGGAGAGAAGAACAAGGAAGAAGAACAAGGAGAGAAGAACAAGGAGAGAAGAACAAGGAGAGAAGAACAAGGAGAGAAGAACAAGGAGAGAAGAACAAGGAGAGAAGAACAAGGAGAGAAGAACAAGGAGAGAAGAACGAGGAGAGAAGAACAAGGAGAGAAGAACAAGGAGAGAAGAACAAGGAGAGAAGAACGAGCAAAGAAAGAAAAGGAAGAACGTGACATTGAAAAGAACCGTGTAAGTAAAGTAAAAACCAGTAAGTAAAAATCTATCACTATTACAGGTTTAAAAAAGGCACCATTTATCTCAGGCACTCACCAGGACAACTACAGAGATGGGTCCTGCGAAGCTCCAGATGAGGGTGTCGTGGACAGAGAGCCAGCAGAAGTCTGGGTTCCCATAGCCCTGAGGGTCAAGACCCACTGCCAGACCTGAGGAGGGGAGAACCAGAGAAACACATCAACACTGTGTTAGCTACAGGCCTGCTATAAAGTACGAGCATCACCTGTACTGGGCCAATAATACATTTGCACTGTGCAGGAATTCTTTCTTCATTCAAATGCAGAGAAAAATAAATCAGAGGCATCTATTAGAAACCCCCACAAAATGAACTATGCAAGTAGATGAATTGGGCTATTATTGACGGGAGAAGAGAATAGCAGAGAAAAGTCTAGAACGCCTGTGCATGGTTCGTCCACAAATAATGTTGCAGGTCAAGCAAACCACGTGGGAACAGTGTATACTGTGTACAGGCTTTCTTCCTTCATTCAAATCCATAGATACACACAGAGGCTTCATAAAACACCTCACTCTAGTGCACAACGGTGTAAGCAGATCTACTGGTATTATCCACGAGAGAGGAGAGGAGCCGGGCTGGGTTAGCGTCTTATTCTCTCCCCAGGCTTTGTGCGTGTGCCAGGGTGGAAAGTGATATAGCATTATGGGCCGACTGGCATCAGCAGACACCGGTCTAATCAACTAGAGGAAGTCTTCAAGACAGGAGGAGACATTTAGCACTGGAGACTACTACTGGACAGAGACTTCAGGATGTCTCTCCCTCTCTCTCTCTCAGCGCTCTCCCTCATATTATCTGGCTTTTCCTACTGCTCTCACTCTCTCTCTTTCTCCTCCAGGTTTCCCACAGGGATCAACGAGTCGCAGTACGCCAGAATACAGACAAGATGGCTTCTGACTCATAGATGTGACTAGATTTGTTTACCTGGGATTGGGGTGACTGAGTTTAAGTAAGTGTGTGTGTGTGTGTGTGCTCACCTGTGATGATTGCAGGTATGCCCCAGCCCATGGCGTAGTAGAACCTCATGTGACCGTGGTTGATGTTCCGGACCTCCGTCAGCATGCGGTAGATGTGGAGGCCCTCCACAAACATCCAGGCAAACGTACACATGTAGAAGTAGTGGAGCAGGATGGCGATCACCGTACACACAAACTACAGACAGAGAGTCGCGGAGGGACAAGGTCAGAGATCTCCAGGGACATCCATTTCAATCACATTGAGAACCACTAATCCAGGTTCCATTCTTCAGCACTGGACACACTACACTGAGGGTACAAAAACATCAAGAACACCTTCTTAATAGAGTTCGTCTTGCCCATTCACTCTCTGAACGGCACACATACACCATCCATGTCTCAAGGATTAAAAGTCCTTCTTTAACCTGTTTCCGCCTCTTGATCTACACTGATTTGAAGTGGATCTAATGAGTGACATCAATAAAGGGATCATAGCTTTCACCTGGTCAGTCTATGTCATGGAAAGAGCAGGTGCTCACAATGTTTTGTACACTCTGTATAGCCCTGAGTGGGTCTCTCTCTCTCCCTCCCTCCATCTCGCTCTACTTTTCTTTATCTCCCCCCATGCCTTGTCCCAGGAAGAATGCAGTGTTCTTGGGAATCCCCCAGCAGGTAGGGGAGGGAGAGGACTAGAGCTAGATCACGGAGCTGAGGGTCATCAATCTAACAGAAGACGGCTCAGGGCTGTGACTGGTGACAGCATTCCAGCGCACTGACACACAAACACAAACACACACGGCTAGGCTTCTAACTTCAGAAAAACAGAGGGTGAGTCAGTGAGTAAGTGTCAATCGTTACTACTGCTGCAACAGCACAGCCAGAAGAGGAATGGCCAGCACTCGGAGCCTGGTTCCTCTCTAGGTTTCTTTGTAGGTTCCTGCCTTCCAGGGAGTTTTGCCTAGCCATTGTGCTTTTGCCTCTGCATTGCTTGCTCTTTGAGGTTTTAGGCTGGGTTTCTGTAAAGCTCATGATATCAAAGAAGTTGATTTGAATTTGAACAGTAACAGTCTATGGAGACAGACTCAGACCTGTATGTCTGTCTGTGACAGGGTCTACTGCCCTGAGGCTCAAACAGTCAGGCACCAGTAACAGCATGTCTCTATTATCACAGGCCTGGAGGGACATCAGGCGTATTAGTGTGTCTGTGTGTGTGTGTGTGTGTGTGTGTGTGTGTGTGTGCATTTCAGAGTAAATTGCATATATGTCAAAATACACTATTAGATTACTTGCTTATAGGCAAACCTTTATACTGCACTTACAAGTAAAAGGAATCACATGCTATGTGAATACACAGTATCGGCATCTCAGAGTGCCTTAAATAGGGAATCTATTTTTAGACAACAAAAAAATGGTTAGTCCCATCCAGTACAGTAAATTCCTTAGCTCGAACACTATTAGTGAAGCATCAGATGTATAATCCAAACAACAACAAAAAATCGAGCAGACAAAGACAAACTCTCAGGTAGGACCGATCCCTCTAAGCTCCTGTCAGCACCACTACCTGAATGGCTACAGGCAAACAAATAGCAGCTACTTACCAGAAACCGCTAACTGGAGTGAACCTGAAACAGAAATCCCTGCTTTATCCCTTATCCTACCTTAAAATCCACCTCACTACAGGAATAGGACAAATACTGTATATGTTGGAGAAGACTGTGTATGTGGGGGACTGGGGAGGTGTGTATGTGGGGGGACTGGGGAGGTGTGTATGTGGAGGGACTGGGGAGGTGTGTATGTGGAGGGACTGGGGAGAGGTGTGTATGTGGAGGGACTGGGGAGGTGTGTATGTGGGGGACTGGGGAGGTGTGTAGGGGAGGTGTGTATGTGGAGGGGACTGGGGAGGTGTGTATGTGGGGGGACTGGGGAGGTGTGTATGTGGAGGGACTGGGGAGGTTTGTATGTGGAGGGGAGACTGGGGAGGTTTGTATGTGGGGGACTGGGGAGGTTTGTATGTGGGGGGGTGTGTGTGTGTGCACTGGGGAGGTGTGTATGTGGGGGGACTGGGAGGTGTGTATGTGGGATGTATAATCCAGGGACTGGGGAGGTGTGTTTGTGGGGGGCTACTTACCAGACTGGGGAGGTGTGTATGTGGGGGGGACTGGGGAGGTGTGTGTGTATGTGGGGGACTGGGGAGGTGTGTATGTGGAGGGACTGGGGAGGTGTGTATGTGGAGGGACTGGGGAGGTGTGTTTGTGGGGGACTGGGGAGGTGTGTATGTGGGGGGGACTGGGGAGGTGTGTATGTGGGGGACTGGGGAGGTGTGTATGTGGAGGGACTGGGGAGGTGTGTAGGGGGGGACTGTGTATGTATGTGGGGGGGACTGGGGACTGGGGAGGTGTGTATGTGGAGGGACTGGGGAGGTGTGTATGTGGAGGGACTGGGGAGGTGTGTATGTGGAGGTGGTATGTGGGGGACTGGGGAGGTGTGTATGTGGAGGGACTGGGGAGGTGTGTGTATGTGGAGGGACTGGGGAGGTGTGTATGTGGGGGACTGGGGAGGTGTGTATGTGGAGGGACTGGGGAGGTGTGTATGTGGAGGGACTGGGGAGGTGTGTATGTGGAGGGACTGGGGAGGTGTGTATGTGGGGGGGACTGGGGAGGTGTGTATGTGGGGGGGGGAGGTGTGTACTGGGGAGGTTTGTATGTGGGGGGACTGGGGAGGTGTGTATGTGGGGGACTGGGGAGGTGTGTATGTGGGGGACTGGGGAGGTGTGTTTGTGGGGGACTGGGGAGGTGTGTATGTGGGGGACTGGGGGGGGAGGGGAGGTGTGTATGTGGAGGGACTGGGGAGGTGTGTTTGTGTGTGCATATAATGAACGTGGGGTGTGAGTGTGTTTTTAAACATTGCAACATGATTTTGGACAAAAAGAGAAACGCGTGCAGGCAGACAGACACTAAGACTTTCCATAGTGATGTTGTAGAGTTTGACTCTTTTCTCAGCCCAACAACAACGATGAATTCCCATAACGCCAGGGAGAAAATGGCTGCAGGGCTGTATTCCTGGGGTGTTATCCCAGGTGATCCCTTCAATTTGTAAACAAAATGTGGCGACTCCATAATCCACATAATTCACAGAAGTGATAATTAAAGAATGAAATGTAACTGTGAATACAATGGAAAGCACACCTGTGCTCTAAGCAGAGAGAACAGGGGCACTTAAGCTTAAGAATCATATCTAGATAGTCACAAATACTAAACGTTCCAAACCACCCCTGCTAAAGCATGGTCAATGTCATTTTCAGGAGTTTAGAGGTCAGGGTTCCTTAGTTTTCAGTCTGGTTGATCGGTCAGAGATTAGAGGTCAGGGTCACGGTTAGAGGTCACAATTAGGCTTCCTTAGTTCCGTTTACCTCACCAGGTTGTCAGCCTGGTCGATTCATCGGGGCTAGGGTCATAGAAGTCAGAGTAAGAGGTCAGGGGTCATAGGTTAATTGTTTCTCACCGGGTTGTCAGTCTGGTTGATGCCGATGAGGAAGACGAGCTCGGAGAAGAAGAGTGCGGCCACCAGGTTCCTGTGGATGCTGTGGAGGTTAGAGCGTAGCTTCCTGAGTAGAGCCAGCAGGATGAAGGTGAGGAGCAGGGCTACCAGGGAGGCTGACACTGTGGTGTAGGTCACAATTTTTAGGGGTAACACGTCACCATGCTGGGGAGAGGGGAGGGGAAGAGAAAGGAGGGAGAGACGTGTATTACATTGTTATAGAACTAGCTCAAATAAAGATCGTAATCAAACTCGGTAGCAACAAAGAGTGAGAGGACATTAACTACCCCCCCCTGCCCATAGCAATATAATGACAACAACATTTAGAGTTATGTACAGTGTATCTCTATGAGCCTACCTCTCTCTTGGAGATGTCCATGAGCACAGCGAAGCTGCTCATGTGGTCACACTGACAGCTGATGTGTGTGTTGTTCCTGTTCAGCAGCTCACATCCCTTAGACGACCAACCTCCCGTACCACCAATCCTACACACACACACACACACACACACACACACACACACACACACACACACACACACACACACACACACACACAGAGGAAAGATAATAAATACCATGTAAAGAGTGTGTGTGTGTGTGTGTGTGCGCGTATGTAGTACTCACGCGATGGAGTGATTCCAGAACACACACACAGGTTTGGTCCTCTCCTCTGTCTCCAGTAGTGTGTACTCCAGTGTGATGGGGGGGTCAAGGGGAGAAGGGAGTGGCGAACCCTCACTGTACACCAACGTGCTCACTATGGGGGTGTTGATCACTGGACGGTTGGGCAGCCTGCTCACACACACAACACATACATATGACCAAGCATGAACGGGCACCCTCATTTTGATAACTTTTGAAGTACTGTTTACGCACGTATGACCACAGACACTCCTTTTAGGGAGTTCCCAAAAGATACATTCTCAGCTGTTTGTGGCCACTTGGCGACCGGCCAAATAGTGCTTTACGAGCCCTTCTAGTACCAGTGTAGTAGCTATCATATACACACACAGCGCTAAATATTATGACATACCAACCAAACTGTTCCACATTTAACTCCGCCTTACATGTGTATGTTTCATTTGTAATGATATGTTTTAGTCATGTATAGAGTTTTGAGTGGTCTAAATGTATACTGTGAAAGATTCAGACAGCATGGCAATGATATGTGAGACAAACACCCACAGTATGCCAGGGCAATAATCGCACCTAAAGTAAACAATGGTTTGTGCCAACGCAGTTGCCATATCTGTTGCCACTCGTGAGTAATTTATGACATACGTTATGTCTTTATTATGATGGCTAGATTAGCTACATGGAAATTGATAAAGGCAGTGTCTGGTTATGTCAGATTTTATGAAAGACTGAAGTATTGAAGTGTGGTAAAATGTAGTAAAGTGTTGCCCTTGGTTACCTGAGGCTCCTACGGTCCGGGTCGTATCTCTCAGGGAGGAGCTGACCCAACGACCTGAACACTATCACCACGGCAACAGGCAGGGGGGCGGCGGGCTCAACATGGCGGCGTCTCTTATTGGATAGGGTTTGATACTCTTCAGGAGCGTCGGTCTTAGAGGGCTCGGGGCTGGGGCTGGGTTCGACTACTAGAGAGAGAGTAAGAGAGAGAGTTGGAACACCTATTAAAGACCTTGCTACATAGTAGATTGTGACCCACTGATGCATTAAAACAAAGATAAATAATATAAAGTATAATAGTAAAAAGCTTTGGAGCACCTTAAATGAAATTTTGGACAAAAAGGCGAACTCGGCTCCATCATTCACTGAATCAGCTGGCTCATTCATCACAAAACCCACTAATATTGCCAACTACTTTAATGTTTTTTTCATTGGTATGATTAGCAAATGTAGGCATGACATGCCAACAACTATTTCTGAACCTACACATCTATGTATAGCTGACCAAATTATGAAAGACAAGCATTGTCATTTTGAATTCTGTAAAGAGGCTCAAAGTAGAGGAGAGATTGACGTCATCACTACTTGTTTTTGTAAGAAGTGTTGACATGTTGAATGCACCGAGCTGTCTGTTTAAACTACTAGCACACAGCTCAGACACCCATGCATACCCCACAAGACACGCCACAAGAGGTCTCTTCACAATCCCCAGAACAGACTATGGGAGGCACAGTACTAACTCATGCAAGCAGTAAAAATACAGATTAAAAAAACGGAACACCGGGGACTGTGACGAGGCACACACACACACACACACATGATATCATACATACACACATAATATCATACATACACACATGATATCATACACACATACATGATATCATACACACATGATTTCATACACACACACACACACACACACACATACATACACACATGGTATTATACACACACACATGATATCATACATACACACATGATATTATACACACACACATGATATCATACACACACACACATGATATCATATCATACACACACACACACATGATATCATACACACACACACACACACATGATATCATACATACACACACACATGATATCATACACACACACACATGATATCATACACACACACACATGATATCATACATACACACACACACATGATATCATACATACATACACACACACACACATGATATCATACATACACACACACATGATATCATACATACACACACACACACACATGATATCATACATACACCATGATATCATACATACACACACACACATGATATCATACATACACACACACATGATATCATACATACACACACACACATGATATCATGATATCATACACACACACACATGATATCATACATGATATCATACACACACACACATGATATCATACATATACACACACGATATCATACACACACACACACATGATATCATACATACACACACACATGATATCATACATACACACACACACATGATATCATACACACACACACACATGATATCACACACACACACACACATGATATCATACATACACACACACATGATATCATACATACACACACACACCATATCATACACACACACACACACATACATGCACACACACACATGATATCATACATACACACACACACACATGATATCATACATACACACACACACACATGATATCATACATATATCACACACACACACATGCTATCATGATATCATACCACACACATGATATCATACACACACACACACACACACACACATGATATCATACACACACACACACACACATGATATCATACACACACACACACACATGATATCATACATACACACACACATGATATCATACATATCACACACACACACACATATCATACATACACACACACACACATGATATCATACACACACACAATATCATACACACACACACATGATATCATACACACACATGATATCATACACACATACACATGATATCATACATACACACACACACATGATATCATACATACACACACACATGATATCATACATACACACACACACATGATATCATACATACACACACATGATATCATACATACCCACACATGATATCATACATATATCATACATACCCACACACACATGATATCATACATACACACACACACATGATATCATACATACACACACATGATATCATACACATACACACACACACACACACACATGATATCATACATACACACACATGATATCATACATACACACACACATACATACACACACACATGATATCATACATACACACACACATGATATCATACATACACACACACATGATATCATACATACCCACACACACATGATATCATACACACACACACACACGATATCATACATACACACACATGATATCATACACACACACACACACACACACATGATATCATACATACACACACATGATATCATACATACACACACACACATGATATCATACATACACACACACATAAAATCATACATACACGTGATATCAAGCTTGACTACAGGCAATGGATCTGTTAAATTGGTAGGTCACCCACAAATCCGAAAGGTTGTGATGGATTACAGCCCAAACGAGTTTGTACGAGTTTGTGCAGTACTCCATATCCAGCGGTAGTGTGAGCAGACGACTGTACCTTTGTTGGGGACCTCCTGGGGCCTAGTGTTGAACTGTGGGAAATGGACAGAGGACGTGAGGTCTTTGGGGTAGTATTCCTGGATCTCATGGAAGCGAGGGAATGAGGCCTGCCCAGGGACAGACGTGTCCAGGTAATCAACGACAATGACTAAGGAGAGAGAAAGAACTACACATCAAGACCAGCTCATTATCAAATAAAGGTGACATTTTATAATTGCACTGAATGGAAGTAAAACTTGACTGCAGTTTACCCAGAGCCGAATTATCAATGGACGATTTGTTCAAATTCTGTGTTAGGGAGTTAGGAATCTGCTCCTAGACTCTCTGAAATCCTCTCTTCATTGGTCTGTAAATGTGTCTTCACTCACTCATATTGTCAGTGACGATGGTGAATGGTATGAGGTAGGTCTTCCTCATGTTCCGTGCCAGGGTGTTGGTGTAATCCTCAAAGTGGCGCAGCAGGTGGGGGGTTCCCCCCTCAGAGCGCTGGATCTGCTCCCAGTGGTCTCTGGTGCCAGGGTCTAGGATGGCACTGCCCGCTCTCACCAGGTTCTGAAGGGTTTAACAATAGCAGGATGGTCTGACAGTAAGTCGCTTTGAATATGGGCACAGCTCAAACTCTGTCACTCCTGCCTAATTCCTTTTAAGTCCTGGAGTAGCAGACGTTACCTGCTCACATAGGCCTATATAAGATAGGTGACCTAAAACATTCACAACCTAAAGAGAAATGCCATAATAAAATGTGGAGATATAAAATAGCTCAGATTTTTGTAGATTAGTGTTGCAGGTTGACGTTTATTGTTATGAATCTTTACCCGCAACGAGAACTGAGCCGTTTCCGCTAGATAGGCCAGCTGCAAAGTCAAAATTGTCTATATCGTTAAAAAAACGGCTTAATTTAAGGTTAGGGTTAGGCATTAGAGTCAGCAGTGTGGTTAATGATATGTTTAAAATCAAATGATAGGACTTTGTGGTTGTGCCAGCTAGTAACCACTCTGCAGAGCTGCCTCCAGGACATGAGTCATCTAAATAAAATCCAACCTGTGTTCACATTGGCCAGATCAGCTTCCCCTGTCAGTGGAACTGGGAGAGAGCCAGTGGAGGGCAGTATTCCTCCAGTCTTCCCAGTGTAACTGAGCCCACCCAGTAGGCTACTCCTGAATAATGCACTGGTAATGCACCTAATGCCCTGCTGTCTGACACAACAGACAACTAGCACATGGTCCCTGAGAGAAATACTGTGCATACAAAAACGAATCTTTATAAATAATAAAAAAAATACATTGCAGTTAGACTGTTTGCAATCAGCATACTTGCAATGTTGTATTCAAAGATTTCAAAAACAACAAACTCTGACCTCGTTGAACTCTGCGTCCCTCGTGGCGGTGAGATCGAAGCCTGTCTGCTGACTCTCGTACTGGAGGACCCTGGTCAGCAGCTGAAACGCTGTCTTCACATCGTTGCCGTAGTAACTGTCCGTGTGGTTGGTGGCGTTGTGGAGCAGGCGGACGATCGCTTTGGAGCGCTCGCCATCCATCCGGGACTCGTTACGATGCATCTCCTCATTCTGGAGGGACGAAGGGGAAGAGAAGGAGGTCAAGAATACAGACAGATACTGGAGACAGTTACAACTATATGGACTGTCTGTGGTAGGTTGGTACTAATAGATGAATCCTAACCAGGGGTGAAAGTAGATTGAATTTCTTACCGATACGCGACACCCAAGCACACGCACCTATTCGTTTCATACATGATCTCTGTGGGCCTAGTAGCCTAAGTCAAGATTTGTCATATCACTTTTAACATGCAATACATTTTAACAGGCAGCGCGTGGGCTTCAAGTTTGAGGAAGCACATTTCCACCATAAACATGCACTTTTGTCATAAAATATTCCATGCATTCTCGCATTTCCAGACTTATGTAAGACGAGCTACTTTTCCTAATGTGATGATTAGATTGGATAGTCATAATTTAGGCTTATAATATAACTCAATCACTGGTTGCAAAAAAAAGACTGTTCAGCGCAGCACGTTAGCGGCGTAGAGTAGGCCTCGGCTACAAGCTATAGGCCTATCACATGTATTTCTTGTTGGCCTTTTATAAACACATATCATGCAATTGTACTACACTTCATAAGACTGGAGATGTTAACAGAAACTGTTTTAATAGGACAAAAATGACAGGGAAGCCTACTTTGCTGCCATTGACAAACAGCTCGATAAAAACAACGTTGTCGGATCCATACAATCGGCCTATGAAAAGGGGGAGACACAAATGCAACATGACGTCCATCTAACCTGGAGGAGGAAAGGATTGTCCAAAAACCAACAAAAGTGGCATTGACGCAATGATAAAGACAGTGAATATGCACACTCACCGGAGACGTGGCCGATGTTCTCCGCTAGTGCCAATAAGATAAGGCTACTATTCGCTCAATTAAGTTGAGAATTTTGATAACTAAAAGACAGATTGGAGTCTTTTCATTGTCATCTCTGTACAGCAATAGCCATTTGCTTTCCAAACAGGCTGTCCACGATTGTATTTTTAAATATTACGATATGCCTGGCTGCGTCTTTCTGCTTTTCACTGACAGTCACAACTCAACATTCTATCTATTTGGTATTCGCCGAGTGCGCTGCCTAATTGCGGGCCCTTGCCAGTGTGGGCCATGTGATTTAAAACAATCCACTGCAACAACAACAAAAAGAAGCTAATCATCCTCTGTGGCCAAATCATGCTTTCTGGTGTAGTAGCACATTTTGAAAGATTTTATTTATTTATGTATAGACAGAAGTAAGCTAAATAGGATTTTTTAATTGGCAATTTAATTCAATTTACTTTAGGGAAAGCTTAGCTTCCCCTAGCCTTATGGACACGCCGTCTGTGCCTTTTAATGTGGCATAAACACAACCAGTCATGATGTTTTCATCTGATTGTCAAACGATCACGTAAAAAAATACACACCTGTAGGCTACCCACGCACGTTCATCCACTCACAAAATAATTCCAGCATCCAAACCCCAACAGTGCACTGTGGACCCACAATTTGATGAATGGAAAGAGACATCTGTTATAAAACACCCACTTGTAATGTACTGACATTCTGCGATTGTCATTAGGCCTACACTTGTAGCCCGAATGGATGTCCACTGTTATTAACGCGTGCTTTGATCTCAGCCACTCATCTGCACTGCTCGGTCTCAGTCACTAATTTGTGCCTTGTCCTCGCACATCTTGACCATTCATCTCCGCTTTGGCAAAAATGTAAGTGCTATCGTTGAACCACAATGCAATTTGGAGCAATTTGCACATTTTCCATGTGGCTGACACTCAGTAATGTTAAATAAGGGTGTTACTTGTGATAGGCTGACTTTTGACCAATATGGCGTAACCCCACAATTTATTTTGCTGGGATGCGTACCGGCTTACTTTCACCACTGAACTCTAGATTCGCATAAGTGACTCCAAATTGTGTATAATCTTTCAGTGGGAGATTTGCAAGTTAAGAAAGAGCTCTGCATATGCAGATCTGTAGTTAAAATAGGTCTCTGTATGAGTGAACTTGGACTGGATAAGAGGAGCACACCCACCATCTTCATGAGCTGGGAGAAGGAGACTGTGGTACAGTTGAAGAGTTCAGGAGGCAGCCAGCCCTTTTCATCATTGCAGTGGCGGATAGCAGTTCCTACAGTTCGAAAAGAAACAAGTTCATTGATAGCTATAGTCACAGTAAGAATAGAAAAAACAAAAAGGAATATTGGCGTGTGAAAGAGTTCAACCGGTCTCTTCCTAGCACCAGGTGGCTCTCTACACATGGGTGAAAATGGGGAGTTACTTCATATAATAAATTAGTTAAAAGCACAATCTAAATGCCAACGTCATTACCATTAATTCCAAACAATCATTAAACAGAGAAAAGACTTTACGGTTAGAACTGACAGTTGGTTGATGTGAGCCAAGGCGAGTCACCCAATTAAAACAGCCCAAGAGAGTCCTGCGGGGCAACAACGGGTTTCCGTGGTGACAAGAGTAACTAAGGGGGTAACTAGGGAGGTTACTGTGGTTTAATGGGAGCAGGTCAGTGATGTTACGTCTTGGCCCTGCCCATATTGTCTCTACTGCTAAGGCTCTATGTGGAGCAGGAGACCTAACCGAAGCGTGCGCACGCGCGGAACACACACACACACACACGGTTCTGCAGTATTATGAATGTGTCTCCAAGCAGACGTTGCCAAGTCTTCTACACAATACCTTGTGTTTGTCTCTGTCTCCGGCTGCTGCCCTCCAGAGACAGAGTTTCTTTAACACCATTGGCCAAAGACAAATCTCAAAAGGCCCTGACAGACCAATGAGATGGCCTCGTTAGTGTGCTGCGTTAATGAGTTCCCTCGACAATAGAGAGGTGTTAGGGACAGCAGAAGGCCTTGAACTAAGGGATTCCACAGTACATAACCTCCATTCTCCACCCATACAATCTTTATTGTGAATAAAATCCTTTGAAGAATTTGATATCCGTATGAATTGGGCTTTCTATTATTGTGACTGTACCTGCTATGCTAAGAGCTGTGTTGAGTGCAGAGGAACTCACCGATAGATCCTTTGGGACAGTTCATGGCTGCAGGACGGCCAAACTTGGTCTTAGGCCACCAGATCCCTTGATCGAAGGCCTTGGGACAGCCCTCGTACACCACTGAGAGATGAGAGGGGACAGATGGCACATGGTTAGAAGTGGTCCCTATAATCCCTAACCACTGACACAGGGTCAGATGTGTTGAGATCCCTTAATGGTTCTGGTTGGTAGTGAGGCTTGTGTAATCTGATCCTAGATGGTTAGGAACAACTTCTGCCTTGAGCGTCAAGGGCTGCCTTGGGCTGTATTTCACATATCTAACACGCCCAAGAAACACGACTGCTAACGACTCTTACGAGTCTTTCAAAACAGCCAAACAGGCCAGCAATTATATCAATAATCCTACAGAGTGGTTACACAATGTTAATAAATTATTCACCTGATTTCTAATTTCATAGCCTAATCCTAAACAAAACCTGGTTAAGACTTGTATGTGTGTTGTTATGGCTTTCTAAGTAATGCAGTCTGATCATGTGCTGTACTGTATACACACCCAAGTGCTTATATCCTAAAAAGTGACCATGATTTTAACTCTTTGAAGACCTTTTATAGAGTAAGCCACAAGGTTGGGTTGAAGCACTTAGGTGACAGATACGGTATGGGGACTGTGGTTCTTTACTGAAGCTAGAGTGGGATCTAAAAGAGGGAAGGCCTTGTAACCAGACTATAGGGAGGCAGAGGTTCTGTTCAAATACTCTGAAGATGAATCCTTCCTTCCTCCAGTCCTTGGTGTTATAACTGATCTGACATGTCTGCATAAGAGGAATCCTTGCTTTCATGAATCCAAATTGAGTGAGATCACTGATTACATCACGGAAGGGACGGACAGAAGAAAGGATGCAATTTTCAAAGTATTCAAAAAGACAGAATGCCCTCACAGGCTCTCAAGGTCACATTTAAGAGTAACAAACATTTGCACGTGCATCATTTCCTTCCACATACCTTCGCAACCGGTGGCGGTGACCTCGGCGAAGGGGTTGTCACAGCGGTTACACTGTTGCCCAATGACCCCGGCCTTACAGGGGCACTGTCCGGTGTGTGTGTCACAAGTACGGGAGTGGGCCCCTAGAGGGAAGCACTCACAGGGGTAACAGGTGTCCTCATCCTTGGGCCGGTAGTAGTTATCCTGGGGAGAGAGAAGACAGGGTTAGTTTACTAAAGCCTACAACACGCAATGTTATCTACCAGCCCATTGTTTAAGAATGGTTGGTTGATTTGGGACCTATTGGTGAGTTGTGGCCAATTCCTACTAGGTTTGTCATAGCTTACAATTGGGGGGCTTCAAGAGGAAAGATAGTTTGATTCAAAAGGCATAGCCTGTGAGAAGAGTACCTGTGATTATCTTCTTACCTTGCACCGACACTCTCCACTGGTCTTGTTACAGTCAGGGTTGAATCCTTTGCTGATGTCACAGCTGCAAGGGCCACACATGGGGTTCCCCCACCAGCCCCGAGGACACGGCTTCTCAACCCTTGACACATCACACAATAACAACACATTTAGTTGCCTTCAGCACATAATGAATGGAAATAAAATGGCAGGGAAAAAAAGTACCAGAAAAAAGGAGACTGCATTTATCCTTACATCACATACCTGCTATATAACGGTATCACTTAACAACAAACATGCATTCAACTGCATCATGAATCTAGCATAAATGTTCTATCCCTTGGAGAGACACAACACAGTGAGTGAGTCAAACACTCTTTCTCCAACACTTTCATGTCTCTGAGCTGATGGAGGGGTAAGATAGTGGGTTATGATAGGGGCAGGGTAGTCAGTAGCAGAGTATCAGTGCAGGTGGAGACCAAACACCTATGGAGGAGCACTGAAGCATGAGGTGGTCCCACAGCCTGCCTTAGACAGGAAATGATGTGTGACATATGGGTCAAAGGTCAGTGGGTAAAGAATTGACATGCAATCTACCACCCAGAGGAATAGTCAGGAGTATGTTTCTAGCTACTGTTACATAACTACAGTCCTACAGGAGCCAGTTATGGGCATAACCTAATATAACCAAAGCTGGCCTGAGGCTTGGCTTACCGTTATATATATATGGCCAAAAACACACATACACTCACACAAACACCCACTACAGACCCCGTTTGCATTTAAACCATACACAACTACACACATAGACACTTGTTACAAGACCCAGTTAATGTCTAGAACAACACACAGTGGTTTCATCTAACCCTCTGGCTCCTGCCTCTGACACTCACGCCAGATTCCTGCTCTGATCAAAGGCAGATCTGGGACCAGTTTTGGAAGAATAAAAATCCCCCAGAGAGCACAGGTCTGGGAAAAGCCACAGCTAGGGTTCATTACCAGCAGGCTTACGTCAGGTGCCGGAGAAGGACTGTTTTGAGTTAAGGCCAGTAAAAGTAGAGCCTGTTGCCAGTCAGATGAACGGTGAGGTGCATATTTGTGAAAGACAGAGAGGAAGGTAAGGGAGCAGAGGTTGATTAGGCTAACATGAAAACAATCAGATGTTGCGTTGATTTTGGAGGCATGTGAATGTGTGTTTCCCCTGCACTGTGGAGCCAAACCAGGGCACACACATACCCACACGTGCACACACTTACACAGGCACTTGCACAAAGCGGCCAGGTCTTACTTGTTTTCGCAGTACTGTCCGTAGTAGTTCTGTCCACACTCGCAGGTGTAGCCATGGGAGGAGCTAGGCTTGCGGACGCAGGTGGACACGTGCTCGCAGGGGTTGAGGTGACACGCGTCAACGCACTCCCTCCCAAAGTACCCTGGGAAAGGACACAGGTCACAGAGAGAAGAGAGAGACATCTGGTCAGCAGGTCTTCAACAACATTGCAGAACTATACACAGTTATATAATGGAACGAAAACTCAGTCAAAGCTGGAGACTACAAAACAGCATTCCTATGGTGAACATTTTTCAGAACAAGTGAATGGTGTGACGAGATGCAGACACAGGTGTGTGTGTGTACACCGTGTGTGCTGACAGCATGTGTGTAACCTGGGTCGCAGACGCAGGTGTGTGTGTGTGTGTGCCCCCTTACGTGCGCATGGGTGTGTGTTACCTGGGTCACAGACGCAGGTGTGTGTGGTCCAGTCGTCGCTGCAGTGGCTGTTCTCAGGGCAGATGTTAGAGTCACAGGGGTCAGCCAGGTCACAGCCGTCCTCTACACGAATCTTAAAGCCCTGCAGCATGTTCACGTTGACCACGTTGGTGGATGTCTCACCCATGCGTGCACCCTGTGGGAAAGAAAACATGCCCTCTCCATTAGGTCCCAGAGAATCGCAGGTACACACTCTCATCGCACGCTCTGCCCACAGCCCCTAGGTATTAGATAAAGACAGGTAGGTATATACATACAGTGGGCTACAGAACATGATGTTGTGGAGAATAATGTCATCCAGACGTGGTTTACTGTTAAAACGTACCTGTATGCATCCGGTGAAGCCATCGTGGACGTGGTTCCCCTCTCCTGGTAATCCTCCCAGATACAGAGCCCTCAGCCTCAGACCTGGCAGCTCGTTGCCTATCTCCACAGACCTCTGGAGACACGCAGACACACACAGAGTGTAAGATTTGCTGCGTGTGTGTGTTTGTATCTGTGTCTGTATGTGTATGTCTCAGTACCTCGTACAGCCCGTAGTCCAGTGACACCAGGGCCATGTATTTGATGTCCTTGCCGTCTTTGACGCTCTTCAGCTCCACAAGGACATGGTGCCACTCCCCATCGTTCACCCGGACTTGAGGGAAGCCCAGCACCGCTACCCGCTCAGATCCCAGAAACACCTCAAACCTCACGTACTGATCACTTATCTGAGGGGAGGGTGGGGAGAGAAAAAGAGAGAGATAGAAAGACAATTACTACACACAGGTAGTCTACTGAACTTCAATCAACCATATAACACAACTTACCTTCTTGCGCTGTTGTTGTTATTGTGTGTGTACAATAACTCACCAGTAAATTGATAGTAGAGTCTCCAGCGTTAGCCCGCATCAGTGTGCCAGTGCCTTGCCTCGTCCGGAACATCAGGCCCATGTACCAGGGCACAGCGATGGTGACGTCGAGGTCACTCCACGACACCAGGGCCTGGCCGTCAAAGTGCTGCGGGGACGGCATCACTAGAGGAGGAGAATAATACAAAATCAGAATTGCATAATCTATTCAATAATCACTGCTATTAAGGCAAATCACGTGTTATACACATCACATGCTAAGTAGGGCTGGGAATTGCCAGGGACCTCACAATAAGATATTATCATGATACTTAGATGCCGATACAATATGTATTGTGATTCTCAATTTCTATATGTATTGCGATTCGATACTGCGATTGTATTGTGATTTGATGTTCCAAATATATTATTCACTGTATGTCTGCTACAGAGAGACACAAGAGAACATGAGAAAAGGAGTTCTGATTAGTCATGGAACTAAAAGTGCTGAAAGCATCTTAGCTCACTGTTTAAAAAGAAGATGGAGAACAAGCTATAGGATGAAAAATACCAGCGTTTTGGCGACTGGCGACTAGGGCTAGCCAGCAAACAAAACAAAAACATTTGTATTTTTACCTGGAGTCAAAGTATCGATACAATATCGTCAAAAACAATATCTCGATATGTAACTGTATTCATCCCCCCCCATCATTAATGCTAAGTATGTCAGACTTACAGATTGCATCTTGTATTTTTGTATTCTTCCAGGGAGAATAATTACAGTAGCTAATCCACCTCACCATGTCTAATTCAGCTATAAGACATCATTACTGTCAAAAACCTTGTACCATACAGGACACTAATCCTTCTTTGACAAACATGCCCACAGTATAACACATCAGACATGCTGTAGTCAGTCATTCAGTATAACACATCACACTCCAGAGCACCCACTAGCCCTGCAGCCAAACAGACATGCTGTAGTCAGTCAGTCAGCCATTCAGTCAGTCAGTATAACAGTTGTATGTCTGTCAGCATAGCACTAGGCTGTTCCCTAAGAGACAACTGAAGCGCTAAGCTCTCTCGATCTCCCTCCTCTCCGCAGGGCACATATTTCTACTGAGGCACAGAGTACACACACACACACACACACACACACACACACACACACACACACACACACACACACACACACACACACACACACACACACACACACACACACACACACACACACACACACACACACACACACACTCTCAGAAGATGCATGGGGACTAACTCCTGAACCATCTGTGTCTCTCCAACTTTCTTTTCACACGATACATTGCTCATTTGCAGTGCCTGGAAAGAGACAAAAGATGTACCATGAGGCATAAAGAACAACATCAGAGATAGTCTGGAGTTGGATTCCTTCGAGATACAGTTCAGAAGAGAGTGGAGAGCAGAGGAAAACCACCAGCTCACACGAAACCTTCACACTAACCTAAAAACACTCACAGATGGATGTGCAACTAAACCACATCATAAACTCAGAAAAAAAAGAAACGTCCTCTCACTGTCAACTGAGTTTATTTTCAGCTAACTTAACATGCGTAAATATTTGCCTGAACATAACAATATTCAACAACTGAGACATAAACTGAACAAGTTCCAGACATGTGACTAACAGAAATGGAATAATGTCCCTGAACAAAGGGGGCGTTCAAAATCAAAAGTAACAGTCAGTATCTGGTGTGGCCACCAGCTGCATTAAGTACTGCAGTGCATCTCCTCCTCATGGACTGCATGCCAGTTCTTGCCAGTTCTTGCTGTGAGATGTTACCCCACTCTTCCACCAAGGCACCTGCAAGTTCCCGGACATTTCTGGGAGGAATGGCCCTAGCCCTCACCCTCCGATCCAACAGGTCCCAGACGTGCTCAATGGGATTGAGATCCGGGCTCTTCACTGGCCATGGCAGAACACTAACATTCCTGTCTTGCAGGAAATCATGCAGAGAACGAGCAATATGGCTGGTGGCATTGTCATGCTGGAGGATCATGTCAGGATGAGCCAGCAAGAAGGGTACCACATGAGGGAGGAGGATGTCTTCCCTGTAACGCACAGCATTGAGATTTCCTGCAATGACAGCAAGCTCAGGCCGATGATGCTGTGACACACCGGACCCTCCACCTCCAAATCGATCCTGGTCCAGAGTACAGGCCTCGTGTAACGCTCATTCCTTCGACGATAAACACAAATTTGACCCATCACCCCTGGTGAGACAAAACCGCGACTCGTCAGTGAAGAGCACTTTTTGCCAGTCCTGTCTGGTCCAGCAACGGTGGGTTTGTGCCCATAGGCAACGTTTTTGCCAGTGATGTCTGGTGTGGACCTGCCTTACAACAGGCCTACAAGCCCTCAGTCCAGCTTCTCTCAGCATATTGCTGACAGTCTGAGCACTGATGGAGAGATTGTAGTGTAACTCTGGCAGTTGTTGTTGCCATCCTGTACCTGTCCCGCAGGTGTGATGTTGGAATGTACCGATCCTGTGCAGGTGCTGTTACACGTGGTCTGCCACTGTGAGGATGATCAGCTGTCCGTTGTATCTCCCTGTAGCGCTGTCTTAGGCATCTCTCAATACGGACATTGCAATTTATTGCCCTGGCCACATCTGCAATCCTCATGCCTCCTTGCAGCATGCCTAAGGCACGTTCACGCAGATGAGCAGGGAACCTGGGCATCTTTATTTTAGTGTTTTTCAGAGTCAGTAGAAAGGTCTCTTTAGTGTCCTACGTTTTCATAACTGTGACCTTAATTGCCTACCGTCTGTAAGCTGTTAGTGTCTTAACGACCATTCCACAGGTGCATGTTCATGAATTGTTTATGGTTCATTGAACAAGCATGGGAAACAGTGTTTAAAACCTTTACAATGAAGATCTGTGAAGTTATTTGGATTTTTACGAATTACCTCTGAAAGACAGGGTCCTGAAAAAGGGACGTTTTTTGGGGGGCTGAGTTTATGTCCAAACCCACAGAATGCGTCTGGGAAATCCTGAATTATCGACTGTCTCGTCATATTTCTCTTCCTGCGCCTCTACAGTACCACGGATATGCCTATGGTGTCCATTGCTGCTCTAAAAGTGATATGATATCTATGATTTCCGTGCTGTCCATACCCATGATATAACGTCTATGGTTTCTACTTCCTACACAGCTTGTCAACAAGTAGTGAAGCAGCCAAACCCTCTGTGTTACTTCTGTTCCTAAGTCCAACTACAGATACTCGATCTGCTGCCTGGCATCACTACACAGCTACCTCATCCAACCCAGACTAGGTGGAGATATTTGATCAAATATCAATGTGTGTGTGTTTTATAATTGTTTGGAAGCAGGCCCTAGAGGGTAAATCAAAGCCACCCTCTTACTGTTTTATAACTCAGTAGGAATATTACTCATATTCGTGTAGGAGCATTCAAAATAACAATATTTTTGGCAAGTGTTCTGGTTCTATTGCCCTGGCCTTGGGATAGTTTCCCAAATAAAGAAATTGCTTTTGACATAATGCTGACACACACACGCACACACACACACACACACGCACACACACGCACACACACACTACAGCTTCCCTTGATGACTTTAGATGTCTCTGTGTGCGAGACAGGACAGGCACAGTGTGAGTCACTTAGTTTAACCCTTTCAGAGGAACACACACACACACACCATTTCAGTACCCCGCTCCGGACCACAAAACCAGTAAATCACTGTCATACAAGCATACAAGCGCTATCATTAGGCCTGTTAGACACACACACACCACACCCCACCCCACCACACCCCACCCATCATCCATCCCTAGTGGGGGATATGAGCAACAGAACAGTCAGGATCAAAACAGGGCAAGCTGTAACAGTGTAACCACACATCATATATCTGTCTATCACACTCCCACACCTGTCCATCAGCACGGGAGTATATAAGACTGCTATGATTGGTACTGTAAATACACACTACAGGAGCGCTGTGGTCTGTTCCATGTAAACACTCTGGCTCAACAACAGTGGGGCAACCACAGGGTCCGCGTGTGTGTGTGTCCGTCCCTTGATCCTGGCACTGATATGTGAGTCAGAGTTGGTCTTTGTCTCATTAGTGAAATAGACAACAGCTCTTTGGGCCATGTTCTAAGTTTCACTATTATACTAACATCTAGCTTCTGCATAGCACGTGTATGAGTCAGCAATGACCAGTCACCTCAGGTTCCTGCTGGATCTCTATCCGCAGATACACTTCCTTCACACACACACACACACGCACTCACACACACTCTTCTTGATCGCTATCTGAAAAGACACTTCCTTCACAGGAAGCTAAGCCACATTAACTCCAGTGTCCTTCCTCACTTCCTTATGCAATCAACTGTAACACAAACGAGTCCTGCTCACACTGACGCATACAGATGCCGACCCAGATATTCAATATGAGGGACCCTCATTGTAACATGCACGGCTGCAGTCCTTATGCCATCTTGAAACACACACACGTAACAGTATTGCTTCTGTCCCTCTCCTTGCCCCAACCTGGGCTTGAACCAGGGACCGTCTGAACACATTGACAACAGCCACTCCACAAAGCGATGTTACCGATCACTCCACAAAAGCCGTGGCACAGCAAGAGAAACAACTACTTCTAGGTCTCAGAGCAACTGACGTCACCGATTGAACACTACTAGCGTGCACCGCTAACTAGCTAGCCATTTCACATCGGCTACACACACACACACACACACACACCCTCACCTTGTTCGCAGTTCTTGCCCCCGTAGCCCAGAGGACAGTCACAGCTGTAGGTGTTCCACTTATTGACACACACTCCTCCGTTCTGACACAAATCCTTAGTACAGAAATTGATCTTGGCAGGACAACCTACATGGGTCATGATAGATGTCAATCAGTAAACAAACAACACAGCTAACCTGAGTAAAGATGACAAAAATATGTTACCTGATGACAAAGGTTGTTACCTGCAGTGGTTCCGTTGTTAGCGATGAAGCTGGCCATGTCGGTGGGTTTGCTGTCGATGCTCAGGTTCCTCATGCAGCCCACAAAGTCTCTGTTCCTCACAGGGAAGTCCTCGGGCAGGTTGGGAACACCACCCAGCAGCAGCGGTCCTGTCAGGTCCAATGATCTGCAGGGGAGAGTGCAGGAAACGGGGTCAGAATGGAGACAAAATGGCACTTAGAGTTCCTCTAATGGTTCTGGATCCAAAATGGCGCCCCAGCCCCCAATGGATTAGGAGCTAAAGATCCACCAACAAAGTGCCAACTGATGGGTAATGGACTTAGGTGAAAACGAAAGTCACACACTATATTGAACTCTCTTTCTTTCAAATGAATGCAATGACAGGACCAACGTTCCACAACAGAGTGCCTGGTGACAGACACCAAAGTCTTCCTCAAAGTTTCTTAAGTTTTCTAAAGGGGATTACAGGGTACTGATGGTGTGAGTAGTATGGTTACCCTGCAAAAGGTTATTTGTCACAGGCCTTGTTGACTGAAAGGACAAAGCCACTGTAACCCAGCTAGCTGGCTTGATTCATTCCTCCTTCTGTAACACCACCAACGGCCCAGAAGATTTAGCAGGCAGCAAGGACGCTGGCTAAAGCAGCCACTTGGCTTACACAGAAGCCTCTAAACTCACAAAACATCCAACGCCCAGGGTTTAACGTGAACTATTGCGACGCGACACCAATGCATAACGTAAAACATATGATCAATTTGAAAACGGCAAAAGGCCAATGTCATATGGTCTAAAATGCCACAAAGTACGCGTCGAACGAGTGTCACACAATGTATGCTATTTTGGGCCGGTCCTTTGTGGCGATTGTTGCCTCTCACTCCAGGAGAAGCGGCTAGGGTGAGGTCTGAAACGACAAATAGGTAAACAGATAGATAGTGTGTGGGTGCGTCGTAACTTTCACTCCTTTTCGTCAAAGACTTAACCTAAAAGCCTGGGTGTCGGCCTCAGAGTCAAACGGAGCCACGTACTTTACTGTAGAACAGCTCTGAGCCTACCATAGTGGAGCGACCGGTTCTAAAGGAATGCAGCCTCATTACCCCGTTCCTTTGATGTGTTTTTCTTCTTTTCCTAAATGTGTTCTAGCTCGCTGCCTTGCCTAACATCCCTAATTTGAAAAGGATCTCGGGTTCAGATACAGAAACAATTAGTTGCAGCAGTAAACGTCTGAAAGATTAAGTAAAGGTTAAGCCATGTTAGGCTGTGTAAGAGGCCATGTCTGAGATATTCGTCTGACAATTGAGAGCATGTCAATCCTGAGCGATTAAGAGAGAGAAAGGCAAGGTAATGTGGTGTAATGAAGGTGACTGAACATCAGTCCTGCACTTACAACACTGACTCCTATTAGCCTAACACATTTTAGCCTCACTGAAGGTAGTGGAATGAACCTGAAGACAGAGGGGGAGGGACAGAGAGAGAGAAGAGAGGGAGAGAGAAGAAAGAGAGAGAGAGAGAGGAGGGAGCGAGTGAACGAAAAACAGAGAGAGAGAAACAGAGAGAGACACTCACTTTTTCTGTCCTGTTTGGGTTCCCTGGGCAGCACAGGAGTAATTGCCGATCTGGTTGCCAAAACGAACTGCCATGGCAATGTCACAGTCGTCCACAGCAACCACAGCCACCTTCTCACCTGAGGGTCCATGGGGGATCCCCAGTCGACCAATGTTGGGCTGGAACACAGAGGTCATAGGTCTGATGATTATTACAGGAATGGTAAAAACAACTAACATCAATAATGGAGGAATGAAGAAGTTGCCCTCCTTTGAAAATCCGTTTTTACTCATTCTTTACTGTTTGAAAACAGTTTGCATTCTAAAGATTGCATGAAACTTAAACAGTAAAAAGCTATTAGGTTAATTTGGTCATGACGGACACTGATGAGAGCAATTATCCTGATCAAGGGCTCTGGCCTATGAATGTTAATCAGAGAAATTAAGATCCGTTTAGAAAATCTGATCCAACTCATTGGTTTTAAACGCAGTGTCAAAGCTCAGGCTGAACATTCATTTGCAGGAATGTATTTCCTCTAACAATAGGAAAGCAGTGGACTTGTGTGGAAAGACCAGTATTGTCTCACAGTGTATTTACTCCACAGCCTGGCCTGAGACCACAGATTAGTTGATTATCTGTCTCTCTGTCTCCCTGGAAAACAGTAAAGAGGTAAATAGTCTACCCGTACAATAACTCCCGTACAGACCCCAACTCAGATGAACAGTAAAGAACTTGCCCCTACAATAACTAACTACAGATTACAATGCAGAAGACTACAGAGTTTACAGAAGATAGGAAGTCCTGGGTGCTTCAAGATTGGGCTAGAAGAGAGGAAGAGAATGAGAAAGGGAGAACGCGAGTGGAAGAAAAAGTGATAGAGGGGCCGGCAGAGTGTTTACCACTGACAAATAACATTAAAGTAATAGGACAGTGTATGGTAGGGCAGACAGGCTGTGGGAGGAAAGAAATACAGAAATAGAGAGGGAGACTATAGTTAGAAAGAAGTGGAAAGAGAAAAGAAAATGAGAGAAAAACAAGAGAAAGTTGTGAGCGAGACAGAAACAGAGAGCGAGCTCCATTTTGGGTCAGAGCAGTCCCAGGCTGGCACAGTTGCCAGGACACAATATCCTTTAGCAGCACTATCACTACCACTCCTTTAGCCCCACCCCTTTCCACCACTCTCCACACCTCTCCACCTTCAAAACACTTTCACATTTTCCACATAAAGACCTACCTAAACAACAGTGCGCTTCTGACCTCGTTACACTCTCTCCCTACATTACACTCTCATTATCTGTCCCCGTTTCTCTCTTTCTCTCTCACACACACACACACAAACACACACACACACACACACACACACACACACACACACACACACACACACACACACACACACACACACACACACACACACACACACACACACACACACACACACACACACACACACACACACACACACACACACACACACACACACAAACAGGGTTTAACAGGGACAGTGTGTGTCTAGCAGTGAGGATATTTGATCCCTTTCCTGTGGAAGTGTGACAATGGGGAGGATGGGCTGTTGAAAGGCAGGCAGGTGTGGTCCAGCAGCAGAAGCTGGAGCAGGAGCAGGCCATTGTGGGATAGCTCTCAGACAACACACCACCAACTGTGTCTGGACGTTTACAAAGTATAAAAGCTTAATAAAAAGGTAATTCGCACAGGACTGGTCTGAGGATGTAAGTCATTTTAGGTTACTGTTCTTTGCAGTGTAACCTCTATTGAAACCCCTAGATATTCTCTGGCTCATTGAGGGAGAGAGAGAGAGCGAGAGATAGAAAATGAGAGAGAGAGGTAGGAAGTATAGAGCGCGAAAGCTTTGAACTTTTTAAGTAGAGGTAGCGAGCCGAGCGGGCGGCGGCGTTTCTTGAGGTCGAGCCAACTTCTCTTGGTACCACGTACAGCTCAGTACCGCACAATGCCTTGGTCTGCACTCACACTGGGTCAACCTGTAGAGCGTCATAACTCTGGCTGGCCAGGCCTGATTTAAGAGCTGCACTGGGAGCTGGCTGGCTACGCTCCGAAGGCACCACTAGAACTCTCTAACGGTTTGATTTACTATGAGAGCTCGAATAGAGAGCTAAGCACACGGCTCTCTGTCTAATCTCTTTATCAGAGAGCAGAGAGAGGGAAAGTAGTGGCACCATTACTGACAAATGTGCACATATTCACGCGAACCCACGAATGCAAACACACACACACACACACACACACACACACACACACACACACACACACACACACACTTACTGCCAAACACAAGAAAATAATTACTTCCTCGCCTTGCCACATAACCATGAGAAAAGATCAATATTCGATAAGAAACAGTTATGTGCTAAATGAAAGAGTGTAAGTGAATGAGAGAAAGGAGGGGCAGTTCTCAGAGTGGATAATGAACATTACCCTCTTAGCTGTGTGTAGGTGAAGTGTCTGCTGAATGACCATAGAGGTCTAGTGTATGTTGTAGTAAATGTTGTAGCCAGCTCCCTATTGACAGGCCAGGCCAGCAGATCAATGACTCTCAGGGTGAAGTGTCAACGGTATACAGGACTGGCCTCCTAAGCAGACACTCTCACACTCTCTGGTTATGTTCCAAATGGCACCCTATTTAACAGCAATGTAGGGCTCTGGTCAAAGGTAGTGCAGTGCACTACATAGGGAACAGTGTCAGCCTAGTGACACTGTATGATTAATGAGACGAGGGGTGAAGCCACTCCATTGGCACGCAGAGAGGCCCATTAACAGCATGCACACACACACACAAGCACACTCAATGAAACCCCACTCCATACTTGGATTGGGACACCAGGCCTCTCTTTACGCATTGGCGGCAACACACACTCAGCGGCAGTGGACTGGAAAAGAGTTGAGTGTGTGTGTGTGTGTGTTTATGCCCAGGGGGACAGGGAGGGCTGTGTTAGGGAAGGTACAATATAATATCCTCTTTACAGTTACCTTTAGAACAGAAACACAAATACATAATTGAGCTCAGGTGCATCCGGTTTCCATTGATCATCCTTGAGATGTTTCTACAACTTCACTGGAGTTCACCTGTGGTAAATTCAATTAATTGGACATGATTTGAAAAGGCACACACCTGTCTATATAAGGTCCCACAGTTGACAGTGCATGTCAGAGAAAAAAGTTTGGAACCACCAAGACTCTTCCTAGACCTGGCCGCCCGGCCAAACTGAGCAATCGAGGGAGAAAGGCCTTGGTCAGGGAGGTGACCTAAAACCCAATAGTCACTTTGACAGAGCTCCAGAGTTCCTATGTGGAGATGTGAGAACCTTCCAGAAGGATAACCCTCTCTGCAGCATTCCATCAATCAGGCCTTTATGATAGTGGCCAGACAGAAGCCTCTCCTCAGTAAAAGGCACATGACAGCCCCGCTTGGAGTTTGCGCCTAAAGGACTCTTGGACCATGTGAAACAAGATGATCTGGTCTGATGAAACCAAGACTGAACTCTTTGACCTGAATGCAAAGTGTCACGTCTGGAGGAAACCAGGCACTGCTCATCACCTAGCCAATACCATACCTACGGTGAAGCACGGTGGTGGCAGCATCATGCTGTGGTGATATTTTTCAGAGGCAGGGACTGGGAGGCTAGTCAAGATCAAGGGAAAAATGAACAGAGCAAAGTACAGAGAAAGCCTTGATGAAAACCTTCTCCACAGTGCTCAGGATCTCAGGCTGGGGAAAAGGTTCACCTTCCAACAGGACAACGACCCTAAGCACACAGCCAAGACAACGTAAGAGTGGCTTCAAGGGTCAAGTCTCTGAATGTCCTTGATTGACCCAGCCAGAGCCCGGAATCCGCTCCCCATCCAACCTGACAAAGCTTGAGAGGATCTGCAGAGAAGAATGGGAGAAACTCCCCAAATACAGGTGTGCCAAGCTTGTTGCATTATATCGAAGACTCGAGTCTGTAATCGCTGCCCCCTTTGGCAGCGATTACAGACTCTTCAACAAAGTAATGAATAAAGGGTCTGAATACCTATGTAAATGTGATATTTCAGTTTTTTATAAATGTGCAAAAATGTGCAAAAAAAAAAGGCATGGATTTTTTTGTATGAGGGCATTTAGGCCACACAAGGCGGATGCCACAGGAAATTCGAGGCCCGGTGAGAATATTATCAAAAGTGTGCAGCCTGCACAAGAAACAAAGCAGAGCTCATGCCTTTCATGAGACTTTTTCAAATCATTATTAGAGTCGCATCAAAACATATAGCCCAACGTTTTAATCCCAGCTAAAGTTGAATAAATCATTCTAAATGAAGCATATAGGAGAATCTGCTTCTTTGTTAACCGCTCAACACAGAGTAGCTGCATGTGAGCACTCCCTCGCAAAATCATGTGAGCACTCCCTCGGAAATCATGTGAGCACTCCTCGGAAATCATGTGAGCACTCCTCGGAAATCATGTGAGCACTCCCTCGGAAATCATGTGAGCACTCCTCGGAAATCATGTGAGCACTCCCTCGGAAATCATGTGAGCACTCCCTCGGAAATCATGTGAGCACTCCCTCGGAAATCATGTGAGCACTCCCTCGGAAATCATATGAGCACTCCTCGGAAATCATGTGAGCACTCCCTCGGAAATCATGTGAGCACTCCCTCGGAAATCATATGAGCACTCCCTCGGAAATCATGTGAGCACTCCTCGGAAATCATGTGAGCACTCCCTCGGAAATCATGTGAGCACTGAAATCATGTGAGCACTCCCTCGGAAATCATGTGAGCACTCCCTCGGAAATCATGTGAGCACTCCTCGAAATCATGTGAGCACTCCTCTCGAAATCATGTGAGCACTCCTCGGAAATCATATGAGCACTCCCTCGGAAATAATTTGGAAGAAATATCCTTTCAATTTTATTTAGCTATGTTACATAGCATCGTCATACTATAAAACAATGCCACAGAATTCTAAGCAAATCTTGTCTGCTAAATGCACTAGTGTAGCCCACAGCCATATGGCACAGCCAGATCAGGACCTAACATAAGGACAACTCAAGAGTATACTATTCTGTTCTTCTGAAATAGACAACATTTTCTTCATATCATGCTTCTTTAGACCTGTCTAAAATAAATCATACATTTACTGTGATGGTGTAGGCTATATCACATGGATTTATTAGACTTTTTAAAATGTAGATGTTGCAAAGGTCTGCATCAGTGGCTTGTAGGCTATGCGTGGAAGCCAGGAGATGCTAAATGTGTTTATGTTAATTAAAGGGTAATTTATTGTGAAACCAACAGTTATTTGCTTGACAATCGCCGGCTGATAAAATTTCATGACCAGCACAGCCCTACTCAGGTCGTTATATAATTAAGCAATAAGGAGGTGTGGTATATGGCCAATATACCACGGCTAACGGTTGTTCTTATGCACAATGCAATGCGGAGTGCCTGGATACAGCCCGTAGCCATGGTATATTAGCCATATACCACAAACCCCAAAGGTGCCTTATTGCTATTATAAACTGGTTACCAACATAATTAGAGCAGTAAATAAGTAATTTTGCATCATACCAGGGATTTTTCGGGCATTGAAATTCTTGGGTAGGTCAGCTAAGTCCAAACAGTGTAAAATAGTTTTTTTTATAAAAAAATGTTTTATAATAAAAGCATTTCTAAAATTCAGCCTCGGCGACGGGCCGAGCACGCCCATTGCCACACCCCCTTGCTACACCCACCACCTAAGCCCCTTTTTAATCCAGAACAAACCCTGCATACCGTGGTATATTTAAGCAATAAGGCATGAGGGCGTGAGGTATATTGGCCATATACCACAGACCCTGAGGTGCCTTATTGCTATTTTAATCTGGTTACCAATGTGAAAAGAGCAGTAAAAATAAATGTTTTGTCATACCCGTGGTATACGGTCTGATATTCCATGACCGTCAGCCAATCAGCATTCAGGGCTCGAACCACCCAGTTTATAGTTAAGCAATAAGGACAGAGGAGGTGTGGTATATGGCCAATATACCACAACTAAGGGCTGTTCTTTGCTCGACGCAACGTGGATACAGCCATTAGCCGTGATAAATTGGTCATATACTGTACTACAAACCCCCAAGGTGCCTTATTGCTATTATAAACTGGTTACCAATGTAATTAGAACAGTAAAAAGTTATGTTATGTCATACCCGTGATAAACCACGGCTTTCAGCCAATCCGTATTCAGGGCTCAAACCACCCAGTTTATAATGTCTAATATACCACGGCTTTCAGCCAATCAGCATCCAAGACCCAAACTACCCGGTTTATAATATACAGTACATGTATGGTGAAATCAGAGGTGATATATGTATTGCAGCAGGTGATACACATTATGCAGGTATGCGATTTATAATGAGAACACACCTCTGTCTCTGGCACAGTGCCATTCTCCCCCGGGACCTGTACCTGGGTGCCCCCTGGGATCTCATGGTAACCACAGACATCCCCCTTTCCTGTCTTGTACCCTTAAAGGGGCAATCAGCTGTTGAAACAATAACAAAGCTGTCACCCCGTTTATTTATTATAATTTTTTAAATTTAACCTTTATTTAACCAGGTAGGCTATTTAACTGCGACCTGGCCAAGATAAAGCATAGCAGTGTGAACAGACAACACAGAGTTACACATGGAGTAAACAATTAACAAGTCAATAACACAGTAGAAAAAAAAGAGAGTCTATATACATTGTGTGCAAAAGGCATGAGGAGGTAGGCAAATAATTACAATTTTGCAGATTTTGGAGTGATAAATGATCAGATGGTCATGTACAGGTAGAGATACTGGTGTACAAAAGAGCAGAAAAGTAAATAAATATAAACAGTATGGGGATGAGGTAGCTAAATTGGGTGGGCTATTTACCGATAGACTATGTACAGCTGCAGCGATCGGTTAGCTGCTCAGATAGCAGATGTTTGAAGTTGGTGAGGGAGATAAAAGTCTCCAACTTCAGCGATTTTTGCAATTCGTTCCAGTCAAAGGCAGCAGAGAACTGGAACGAAAGGCGGCCAAATGAGGTGTTAGCTTTAGGGATGATCAGTGAGATACACCTGCTGGAGCGCATGCTATGGGTGGGTGTTGCCATCGTGACCAGTGAAGTGAGATAAGGCGGAGCTTTACCTAGCATGACTTGTAGATGACCTGGATCCAGTGGGTCTGGCGATGAATATGTAGCGAGGGCCAGCCGACTAGAGCATACAGGTCACAGTGGTGGGTGGTATAAGGTGCTTTATTAACAAAATGGATGGCACTGTGATAAACTGCATCCAGTTTGCTGAGTAGAGTATTGGAAGCTATTTTGTAGATGACATCGCCGAAGTCGAGGATCGGTAGGATAGTCAGTTTTACTAGGGTAGGTTTGGCGGCGTGAGTGAAGGAGGCTTTATAGAATAGAAAGCCGACTCTAGATTTGATTTTAGATTGGAGATGTTTGATATGAGTCTGGAAGGAGAGTTTACAGTCTAGCCAGACACCTAGGTACTTATAGATGTCCACATATTCTAGGTTGGAACCATCCAGGGTGGTGATGCTAGTCGGGCGTGCGGGTGCAGGCAGCGAATGGTTGAAAAGCATGCATTTGGTTTTACTAGCGTTTAAGAGCAGTTGGAGGCCACGGAAGGTGTGTTGTATGGCGTTGAAGCTCGTTTGGAGGTTAGATAGCACAGTGTTCAAGGAAGGACCGGAAGTATACAGAATGGTGTCGTCTGGAGGTGGATCAGGGAATCGCCTGCAGCAAGAGCAACATCATTGATATATACAGAGAAAAGAGTCGGCCCGAGAATTGAACCCTGTGGCACCCCCGTAGAGACTGCCAGAGGACCGGACAACATGCCCTCCGATTTGACACACTGAACTCTGTCTGCAAAGTAGTTGGTGAACCAGGCAAGGCAGTCATTAGAAAAACCGAGGCTACTGAGTCTGCCGATAAGAATATGGTGATTGACAGAGTCGAAAGCCTTGGCCAGGTCGATGAAGACGGCTGCACAGTACTGTCTTTTATCGATGGCGGTTATGATATCGTTTAGTACCTTGAGCGTGGCTGAGGTGCACCCGCGACCGGCTCGGAAACCAGATTGCACAGCGGAGAAGGTACGGTGGGATTCGAGATGGTCAGTGACCTGTTTGTTGACTTGGCTTTCGAAGACCTTAGATAGGCAGGGCAGGATGGATATAGGTCTGTAACAGTTTGGGTCCAGGGTGTCTCACCCTTTGAAGAGGGGGATGACTGCGGCAGCTTTCCAATCCTTGGGGATCTCAGACGATATGAAAGAGAGGTTGAACAGGCTGGTAATAGGGGTTGCGACAATGGCGGCGGATAGTTTCAGAAATAGAGGGTCCAGATTGTCAAGCCCAGCTGATTTGTACGGGTCCAGGTTTTGCAGCTCTTTCAGAAAATCTGCTATCTGGATTTGGGTAAAGGAGAACCTGGAGAGGCTTGGGCGAGTAGCTGCGGGGGGGCGGAGCTGTTGGCCGAGGTTGGAGTAGCCAGGAGGAAGGCATGGCCAGCCGTTGAGAAATGCTTGTTGAGGTTTTCGATATCGGTGGTGACCGTGTTACCTAGCCTCAGTGCAGTGGGCAGCTGAGAGGAGGTGCTTTTGTTCTCCATGGACTTTACAGTGTCCCAGAACCTTTTGGAGTTAGAGCTACAGGATGCAAATTTCTGCCTGAAGAAGATGGCCTTGGCTTCCCTGACTGACTGCGTGTATTGGTTCCTGACTTCCCTGAACAGTTGCATATTGCGGGGACTATTCGATGCTATTGCAGTCTGCCACAGGATGTTTTTGTGCTGGTCGAGGGCAGTCAGGTCTGGAGTGAACCAAGGGCTATATCTGTTCTTAGTTCTGCATTTTTTGAACGGAGCATGCTTATCTAAAATGGTGAGGAAGTTACTTTTAAAGAATGACCAGGCATCCTCAACTGACGGGATGAGGTCAATATCCTTCCAGGATACCCGGGCCAGGTTGATTAGAAAGGCCTGCTCGCAGAAGTGTTTTAGGGAGCGTTTGACAGTGATGAGGGGTGGTCGTTTGACTGCGGATCCGTAGCGGATACAGGCAATGAGGCAGTGATCTCTGAGATCCTGGTTGAAGACAGCGGAGGTGTATTTGGAGGGCCAGTTTATGAGGGTGCCCTTGTTTACAGATTTAGGGTTGTACCTGGTGGGTTCCTTGATGATTTGTGTGAGATTGAGGGCATCTAGCTTAGATTGTAGGACTGCTGGGGTGTTAAGCATATCCCAGTTTAGGTCACCTAACAGAACAAACTCTGAAGCTAGATGGGGGGCGATCAATTCACAAATGGTGTCCAGAGCACAGCTGGGAGCTGAGGGGGGTCGGTAGCAGGCGGCAACAGTGAGAGACTTATTTCTGGAGAGAGTAATTACTAAAATTAGTAGTTCGAACTGTTTGGGTATGGACCTGGAAAGTATGACATTACTTTGGCAGTTCTATCTTGACGGAAAATGTTATAGTTGGGTATGGAAATCTCAGAATTTTTGGTGGCCTTCCTAAGCCAGGATTCTGACACGGCAAGGACATCAGGGTTAGCAGAGTGTGCTAAAGCAGTGAGTAAAACAAACTGTCACTGATTTGGTAAATAGCTGAGGGTTGAGGCTGGAGAAATGTAACCAATTTCAAAAGCAGATTGCCCCTTTAAATGCCTGTGATGGTTCTTCACTTCTGAACCACGTTGTTGAGTGAGCCAATGTGAGTGGTGGTGACAGACTTTCTTCAACAGAAGCTAGTAGTTAGTAAAACCACACAGAGTGGAGGATATGTAGTCAGTCTCACCTTCGTGTTCCCCTATGTCCTCAGCCATGCAGGGCTGGGAACGCAGGTGTTTTATCACTAGAGTGTGTAATTGCATGGTCTGTTCTAATCTAGAGAAAAAAGAGAGAAAGAGAGAGACAGACCGAGAGAGGAGAGAAAGAAAGAAAGATGGAGAGGAACAGATGCAGGTCCAGATGTTGTATATGGGGGTCCACACCGAACGGTGTAGGGTCTGCAGCAGTCTGTGCTCAAAACTCACTTCACACTCACACACACTGAAATCCCAGGATAGGGGTCCGATATGTGTCTGGCGTATTGACATATGCGCAGGGGCAACTGCTCGGCCTCCAACCGCAAGGCACTACAGAGGGTAGTGAGTACGGCACAGGACATCACTGGGGCCAAGCTTCCTGCCATCCAGGACTTCTATACCAGGCGGTGTCAGAGGAAGGCCATAAAATTGTCAAAGAATCCAGCCACTCTAGTCATAGACTGTTCCCTCTGCTACTGCACGGCAAGCGGTACCGGAGCGCCAAGTCTAGGTCCAAAAAGGCCTTTCAACAGCTTTTACCCCCATGCCATAAGACTCCTGAACAGCTAATCAAATGGCTACTCCCCCCCCCTTTTACGCTGCTGCTAATCTCTGTTTATTATCTATGCATAGTCACTTTAACTCTACCTACATGTACATATTACCTCAATTACCTGGACTAAATGGCACATTGACTCTGTACCGGTACCCCCTGTATGTAGCCTCGCTATTGTTATTTTACTGCTGCTCTTTAATTATTTGTTAAATTTTTTTCTTATTTTTTTACTTATCTATATTTAACTTAACACATATTTTTCTTAAAACTGCATTGCTGGTTAAGGGATTGTAAGTAAACATTTCGCTGTATGGTCTACACCTGTTGTATTCGGCGCACGTGACAAATACAATTTGATTTGATTTGAAACATTACCATTCACCCAGCTATCGGCTGGTCACAAGTGTCTCCCACGCACACGCACACACACACACCCACACCCACACACAGAGGAAAGGGACTTCCCCAATACAGCTCCAAGACATACATACAGTAGACATTTGACTAAGTCCTGTGTGAAATAATGTTGCCCTTTATATGGAATCGGGGGCTTTCAGTGACACTGACTGTTATTCAGCATACCGACAGTTAGATCTGTATGTATGGGAGAAATGTATCGAGTTACAACAGAGTTTTCAGCAGAAATGAAGGCCTAGGCCCTATACAGTTTCAGTTTCAACAGAGTTTCTGATCCCCCGACTAAAAGTGGACTTGGCTCACAGACAGGGCCCCTGGGAGTCTCCAGTTTACCCCATTTCTTTCTCTCTTTCTCCCCCTCTTTCTTTCTCTCTCTCTCTGGGGTGTTGACAATTCTGCCGTTCATCTCCTAGCTCGTCTCTGGGGACGATAGCCTAGCTGGTGCCATAGCAACACACTTGATCCATAAGGCGACTGACAAAGAGGAGAAGGTCAGAGAACACAAGCAACAAGTAACCCACACAGACAGACAGACGCACGCACAAACGCACGCGCAAAAGCACAAACGCATACGTGCACACACTCTCTCTTCTCACCGCCTCTTTGAGTGTGTGAACCAACTAACTCTCGCTCTGTGTACTTGTTTTCAGCTCTAACACAAGTCAGTACAGGCATAACACTCCATGTTATGGCCTCACGTCAATTAGCAGACGATCTTATCCATTGCGACTTACAGTTAGTGCATTGATCTTAAGATAACTAGGTGGGACAACCACATACGTCAGTCATAGTAAGTACATTTCCCTCAAAGTAGCTTTCAGCAAAGTCAGTGGTAGTAGAGGGGAAAAGTCAAGTGTGAGTGTTAGTTTACGAAAGTTTCAAAAAATGTTTTACCACTCAGTGTGCCCTGCAGCACGGTATGTAGGGTGTAAGATTACTGACAGAGCTGACAACACAGAAAACACTGCGGTAACTACCCCCAAATAGCCCCTAGGACTGAACACTGACTAACTAACATTATATTTTCATCCTTAGACCTCTTGTCTGACACACATATGACAACTTTACTACCCGGGAGGGAGGTTAAGGTCAGTGGTGGATGTATCAGATTACAAACAAAAAGAGGTGAAAAAAAACTCTGAAAAATAAAAATCGAGCCACTTTATGAGGACTTGTAATACTGCTAATGTCATGACTGGCCTCTTTCCAGGAGTACATTTTGGGTCACAAGGCAGTGTTAGGGCCGTGGAGTGGGAGGGTGTGTGTGTGCGTATCAGTCTTCCTCCGCTGTGTCACAACACTCCCGCACAAAGACAACGGGGAAACCCTGGACATCAGATTGGACGGGAACCTCTTCAACATTAGGAGGCTTCAAGCCCCCACGAAGCTCTAATCTGAACACGTAACGCCGATGTTCGCGTTCCTGTGGCACATACCCCACAAGCTTTTTTACAAGCCACCCTCACAGCAGCTGTTGAGGGAATACAGCAGAATCGGGCTGTCTGTTAACATCCCAAAAACAGAGGTCCTATGTCAGTGGTCATCTGATCCTCTGCCTGAAATACCCGCTTTCTCCATCTCTGACTCCTCACTTGCCATTGTGCCACACTTTAAATATCCTGGAAGCATCCTCTCAGACGACCGCAACATCGTCCAGGATATCCAGAATCGGGTCAAACAGGCCTCATCCTCCTTTGGACGGCTAAGGAAGAGGGGTTTCAACAACCTGAACCTACACACCAAAGTGGCAGTGTGTATATACACTCCTTTATGGACGCGAAACATTGACAGCCTACAGCTGACACTTAAAACAACTGGAGTCCTTTCACATAAAATGCCTACAATGCATTTTGAAAGTGACCTGGCAGGACCGTGTTCCACACGCAGAGAATCTTCAGAGAACCAACTGCAGGAGCATTGAGGCATCCGTCAGACACCACCAGCTTAGATGGCTCGGCCATGCCGTCCGGATACCAGAGGATCGACAGAGAAGACATACGACCACAACGCCTGCACCAGCATCAACGGGACAGGCCTTTGTGTGCTCTGTCTGTGGCAGATCGTGTGCATCCCGCATCGGATTATACAGTCATCAGCAAACCCACAAGCAGTAGTGGAAGTCATCATTGCATACGATGGACTACCTCAAGTAAGTAAGTGTGTGAGTCAGGCCCACGCTGTAGGAAGTTACTAGCGGAGGAGAGGAAAGGGTGAGAGGGGGTATTTTCATAAGGAAGTTGGGAGCAAAGGCTCTGATTTGACGTTGGTTTCACCGAGGAAATGCAATCGCCAACCTTTTTCCCTCTCTTTCTCTGTCTCTCTCGCAATTCCAACCTCCAGAATTTTTTTGAACAGCTGTATCTCCTGCCATCCTTTGCTTTGTGTGCTCCTACGGAGGGAGGGGAAAGGCAAATGTTCAATGTGTGTGTGTCTGTGTGTGTGTGTCTATGCATGCATGGTGTGTGTATGCGTGTGTTTTGTCTGGTGTGTATGTGTGCCTGTCTTGTGTGGGGTTGGGTGTCAGTGTATGTCCCCATGTGTTCTTTGACCGTTACCTCACCTATCCTCTGGCACTGTAAACCTTGAGCTGTCAATTATTCATACACGCATGCATGCATGCGCACCCACCCCCACCCACCCACCCACCCACCCACCCACCCACACACACACACACACACACACACACACACACACACACACACAGATACACACACCCTGAGGATATACAATGGGTAACAATGTTGCTCTCTCTCCCACAGGACATGAGGCAGACGTTCAACCCTATATGTTACCCTGATGCCTTCTCTATAACACACACACATATATCAGTGTTCTGCTCTTTCTCTGGGCGATGCCAGATGGACAGCAGCATTGTCCTCTGAATATCTTGAGCCGGACAAATGATATGCTGAGGAATAGGAAACCTTCAAATATGGAGCCTCTATCATAGGAATCCCGTGAGCGGATATTGAAATTTAAAGCTAGTTGGAATATCTGTGAAATTACTATCTTACTAGAAACTCCCCACTATTGGTGTGAAAGGTTACTGTTATACATGTTTTATACAAGCCTATGAGTATTGAAAGCATCAAACACCCATAAGAATGTCTGGCAGTGAATGCTGTTACACATTAACACGGCTTATGAGTAAGAGAAATGGACAGAGTGAGTAAGGGAAGAAAGGGACAGAGAGAGAGAGAGAGAGAGAGAGAGAGGGGTGGGGGGTAAAAGACAGCGGCAGGAGACAGGTGTTTACAGCACTAATAATAAATCCCTTCATAGCACCCTCACAAGTTCTCTTTCTCCTGACCACGTTCTCCCTCCTCTCTCTCTATCATTGAGTCATGCTACATGAGCTGCGTGGAATCTCTGGCTCTCTGGCAAACAGCAATTGGTCTGGAATAGGACACAGGAATTACAACAGGGGTCTTCAACAATTTCTTGCACAGGGACCCCGACTCAGGCAAACCGGCAACATAAGCGTCCCTTTCTCAGGACCCTGTCTTTCAAAGATAATTCGTAAAAACAACTTCACAGATCTTCATTGTAAAGGGTTTAAACATTGTTTCCCATGCTTGTTCAATGAACGACAAACAACGAATGAACATGCACCTGTGGAACAGTCGTTAAGATACTAACAGCTTACAGATTAAGGTCACAGTTATGAAAACTTAGGACACTAAAGAGGCCTTTCTACTGACTCTGAAAAACACCAAAATAAAGATGCCCAGGGTCCCTGCCCATCTGCGTGAACGTGCCTTAGGCATGAGGACTGTAGATGTGGCCAGGGCAATAAATTGCAATGTCCGTACTGTGAGACTCCTAAGACAGCGCTACAGGTAGACAGGACGAACAGCTGATCATTCTCACAGTGGCAGACCACGTGTAACAACACCTGCACAGGATCGGTACATCCGAACATCACACCTGCGGGACAGGTACAGGATGGCAACAACAACTGCCCGAGTTACACCAGGAACGCACAATCCCTCCATCAGTGTTCAGACTGTCCGCAATAGGCCGAGAGAGGCTGGACTCTCGGGCTTGTAGGCCTGTTGTAAGGCAGGTCCTCATCAGACATCACTGGCAACAACGTCGCCTATGGGCACAAACCCACCGTTGCTGGACCAGACAGGACTGGCAAAAAGTGCTCTTCAATGGCGAGTCGCGGTTTTGTCTCACCAGGGGTGATGATAAATGATTCGCGTTTATCATCGAAGAAATGAGAGTTACACCGAGGCCTGTACTCTGGAGCGGGATTGATTTGGAGGTAGAGGGTCCGTCATGGTCTGGGGCGGTGTGTCACAACATCATCGGACTGAGCTTGTTGTCATGGCAGGCAATCTCAACGCTGTGCATTACAGCAAAGACATCCTCCTCCCTCATGTGGTACCCTTCCTGCAGGCTCATCCTGACAAGACCCTCCAGCATGACAATGCCACCAGCCATACTGCTCGTTCTGTGTGTGACTTCCTGCAAGACAGGAATGTCAGTGTTCTGCCATGACCAGCGAAGAGCCCGGATCTCAATCCCATTGAGCATGTCTGGGACCTGTTGGATCAGAGGGTGAGGGATAGGGCCATTCTCCCCCAGAAATAAAGTTGGAAAGGTACTATCCTTTTTTTCTACTGTAGGTATGAAATTCAACATTAATGTAATCTGTTGTTGCTTGCGATATTCATAAAAACATATAAAAAATGTAACTGTCCCAATAATTTCCCACTGCAGTACCATGGATCCCCAGTTGAACGCCCCTGGATTAGAACACAGAGGGAGGGAGGTATGGAGAGAACAAGGGAGTGTGTGATAGACATAAAGAGACAGACAGAGGGAGAGATTGAGAAACAGAGACCGGGAGATAGGGAAAGTAAAAGAGGGATAGAGGGAGGGAGAGGGGGATGGGAGGAAGAGGCAGTCATGAATGCAGGTGGAGACTGGCAGATTTATGACTCACTGTCTAAACATCGGGGGTTTTCTACTACTGTAACTCACAAGTAGACACACACACACTACGCTTAGCTCATCATGTCCTGGTGTTATGCATACACCGTGCTGGAACCAATACAGCTGGAGAGGTTTGGAAGGCCCACGTTTTAATCCTTCACACAATCCCTTTAATGTAGCCATCTTTAATACATTAATCCCAATGAATCTCTCCTATTAGCAAGTCAACTATCCCAAAGTATCCTTATTATCACTCAGAGGAAATCAAATTGATGAGATTAACAGTTAAAGAGAGAGTACCATCCACACTGACAGAAAGCACCCAACTCCTAATCTTGCCAACATCAATTAGAATTCTAGCCATTAAGCTTTAGTCCCTCGACATTTGAGTGACAGCTATCAAGATGCACACATAGCAGAGCGAGAGAGCAATGACGAGGTGTGCATACAGTATCTGAAAAACACCAAAAGAAAGATGCCCAGGGTCCCTTCTGCGTGAACGTGCAAGCCAAACGTGGTCCCCGATAATTGCGTACTATATATGTGACATAGTACGCAATTATCAGGGACCACGTTTGGCTTGTGAGAGCTACTGGCTAAAAAGTATACAAAAGCACCAGATAATCTCTTTAATCCTGCTGCTCCTATTTGCTCCCTTGGTCACACGACCAGCCCTATAAGAGAAAATATGTCAGCAGGGAAAGAGATCCCTCTCTGTGTGTCAGGGCCATTCTGACTGGTGATTGGCTGAAATCTGACTCCTCACTTCACAATAAACACCTCCATTTGAACCCGTCCTGTGCTGAGCGCTACAGTAGGTGCTTGTAGCTCATGGTGCGCAGCGCTCCTGCAAGATTCCCTGTAGGTGTTTGAGAGGCTGCAGCATAGAGAGATGTCGACGAACACAAACACACAGGTTTAATGGGTGAGCATTGTGTTTTCAGTGAAGGAAAATGTAGCTACAGTGAAATGAATGGAAATCAAATGGAAACCCACGACAAGAAGTGAAGTAACTCTGTTAAAGAATGGAGTCTGTAAAGCAGGGATCATCAAGTAGATTCAGCCGAGGGACGATTTTTACTTTAGGGGAAGGTTGGGGTGCCGGAACATGTTTACAAGTCATTTGTAGACTGCAAATTGATGGCAAGAAGCCCATACAGATATAATGTTTGACTAAAACATAATCATCTTAAACCTTGCTTACATTTGCACACAATCACGTCTCTCTATTATCTCTATTATGGGTGGGAATTCTTGAGAACAGATATCTTTTTAAAAAATCACTTGGAGCTGACTGGTGTTTATCCAGTCTTTTATGTCACGTCCCGCCCCCCAATTTTGTATTTTTGTGCATCATTTTTGGCATTAAAAAAACTTGGGGGGCCAAATAAAAGCACCCGCGGGCCGAATCGAGTTGGGGAACCCTGCTGTAAAGACATGCAAACCTGTGAGACACTCGACAACATGTTGGATAACACACTATGGACTAGAACCAAACTAACCATAGAACCACCGCAAGACTAGACCACAACTAGAGCAAGACCAGAGACCAGACTAGAGCCAGACTAACCCCAAGACTAGTACTACCACCAGTACTTGCAGTACTAGAACTAACACCAGTACTAGAGCTAAGACACTAGAGGCCATGCTACTGTACCTCCTTGTGTGTCAGCTCCAGCCAGGCAGTATAAAGAGGGACCCCCAGCACCCCACTGGACCCCAGCAGGTGCAGGCTGTCCTGGGTAGACCATGGGAGAGAGAGGGGTGTGTTAGATCCATTAAGATCTGCAACTAGTGTGTGTGTGTGTGTGTGTGTGTGTGTGTGTGTGTGTGTGTGTGTGTGTGTGTGTGTGTGTGTGTGTGTGTGTGTGTGTGGACTACAGCACCAACAGTGGATCCTCTAGTCTAGTGTAAGTGTGTGTGTTTGTCTGTGTCTGCATGACAGGGAGTATGCATGTGTATGCATGTTTGAGAGAAATAGCTTCTGCTCATTTAGATCTCAGTGACTGGATTATTCTGTATGTTCTCGGCTCAGCACTAAAATGCTGAGCCGGATAAATAAAAAAAGTTATATCAGTTATAACTCCAGGTATATCAGCTAATATAGTGAACCACAAATATTATCTCCCTACAAAACCAATGACTATGGCGGATATGACTCCCATTTTAAAATACACATATTAACTCACTCAGACTTTATGATCATGAGTCCAGCTGTGAGCAGTGAACAGAGCCTTCTTAACTGTTCTGAGGTGCTAGCACTGATGACAAATTCTGCCTTTGAGCTCTGGAGTAATGAGCGTCAAGACATACCAAAGAATAACAAGCTGGCTTCCTTTAAAACACTCCCCTACGAGACATAGAGACTGGCTTTAACCTAGAAATCATACATTTAACCCCTCAGACATTTAGGGAGCGGCAGAGCCCCCCCCCCCACACACACACACACGCACACACCCCTATGCCCCCACCCCACACCCCTACAGGGGTCTCCACCTGGGTGTTGGAACGCATAACGCCCACCCCAGAGTCCAGTTATCTGTTGGGGGATAAATCTCACTGTGAGTAGATAGATCATCCCCACTACCACACTACCCCTCCATCATCTCTCTGCACTGTTTGCATAGAAATTATCATTCGTAGAGCAGAGACACACAGAGAAACAGAGACACTGTATATCACACTGGCTGTCCTAGGTAAAAATGCTTCCTGAAACACAAGCAAATCCCTCTGCCATAACACTAGCTGCTCTGCTTGGTAGAGCTAGCATGGCTGAGGTAATAAGATAAAACTGGTGGAGGGTGAGAGAGGAGAGAGAGAGCAGGCAAACACTGCATTGTCCTGTGAGAATGACCCAGCAGGGGGTCCAGTGAGGCTAGACCTGTTTGTGTAGCCTGGTCCCAGATCTGCTAATACTGTGTATAGCCAACTCGCATGGTCACTGCCTGTGCTACTACCTGTGGTCCTAGGACAGTAGTTCCCAACCAGGGGTACAAGGGCCCATGTGGGTACTTGGCTTATCCACAGGGGGTACTTGAGAAGACTCATGAGACCATAGACCTACTGGTAAAATGCACATGAGGGGGTACTTCAGCCGATTTATGCCGAAACTTAAGCCGGTTTGTATGCGCCAATAAATACTCCGATCAATGCAGAAATAAAGTGCTACTTTTTCTTGAAAAAAGGAATTCCATGTGACAGTATAGTCACGGTAATCTCCTCTTATGCACTCTGGATATTGCATTGGTACTACCCAACTCACTAACGACCATCAGGTCTCTAATGGTCTGGTGCTCGCTGCTCTATTGTCTCTCGAACCACTCTGACATCACATCAAACCCTTATCATCAAAACAGTGTCATGCTTTTAAAACTCACCTCACTGTGAATGAACAAGTTAAACAATGAAGTTCAACAACAGGTTGAAACTGAGCGGAAAACATGTTTGTTGTTTCAAAGCCCAACACAGCGAAATGGACAGCGCTTTCTAAGGTGATGATTCATTCAAAAACCCCATATACATATTAGAGCTTATGCATAGGCCTATATATATATATATATATATATATATATATATATATATATGCCTACCGCATATTACGCACGGCAGAATTTTTATTTTAATGAGCTAGGCGATCCTGTTGGTTCATTGATTGTGCAGGGTTAGCCTACAATTATAGTAAATTTGTATTTGATTTTGAATAGCTTAGCAATAGGGCATTTTTTTACATTATTATAATTAATAGGCTGACACATTACCTTTAGCTACAGAATATCTTACCACCATGCGTTTCCATCTCCTCCGCCCTCTCCTCCTTTCTAGAGTGTGCAGAGAGAGGGGCTGTCAACAGTTTAATGAAATGTTTCGTTGTGAAAACATGTTACTATTGATGTTCCCAAACGGATTTCACTTTGTTTACCAAATTAAGCACTGGGTAGCTGCAGGAACAGGGTTGGAGAGCTCATGGCATACAGAATTCTGGCAGAATATCACCTGTCGCGTATCGAGAGGATGCATGCTCCTCAAACAGTGGTTGATGGGTGGAGTGAAATAACAGGCAAAGACTACCTGGCATAATGGAAAAAACAAACCCATTCGCTCAGGCATTGTAAGGTTTGTATCATTCACAGCTAAAGTTTCCAAATATCTCTAAAACTAGCCTATGGGACCTGTTTCAAATGATTACTTTTACGCTCAATATAGACACTTCATATTGCCACTCGCTCCCGAATGGGAAAAATATCCTTTCTATTTTATTCAGCTAAATTTGATTACATTCTCCTTACTATAAAAACATAACAATATATAATAATGGCACGGGACATACAGTGAGGGAAAAAAGTATTTGATCCCCTGCTGATTTTGTACGTTTGCCCACTGACAAAGAAATGATCCGTCTATAATTGTAGGTTTATTTGAACAGTGAGAGACAGAATAACAACAACAACAAATCCAGAAAAACGCATGTCAAAAATTTTATAAATTGATTTGCATTTTAATGAGGGAAACAAGAATTTGATCCCCTCTGCAAAACATGATTTAGTACTTGGTGGCAAAACCCTTGTTGGCAATCACAGAGGTCAGACGTTTCTTGTAGTTGGCCACCAGGTTTGCACACATCTCAGGAGGGATTTTGCCCCACTCCTCTTTGCAGATCTTCTCCAAGTCATTAACGATTCGAGGCTGACGTTTACACCACAGTGATACTTCCTTCCCAGACAGTCATCCTTCTGAGAGATGACGTGACATCACTTCCTGCTTCATAATCATCAAAACCTGAACAGTCCAAGAATATCCCTCTCTTTCTCTTTGTGTGTTTCCTGTTTAGCTCTGTGTGTGTGTGTGTGTGTGTCTTGTGCCAACTCCTCTTGCTGTCCTTGAGAAGTCGCTGCTCTACATCCAAAATAAAGTGGGAATTTCAAAAATGTCTCCTATTGTATGAAATCTTCAATAGGGACGGCACCCCCACCCTGCATGAGTCTACCCACCACACACACCACCGTAAATCACCTTGCACAATGCAAGTGTTTCTGTTACCATTGTGGCCCAATGCCCCTCATAGCCCATCCCCTTGTGGCCTTTGAACTATGGTTTTGGTGAGAAAGAGGAATGGGTGCGTGCAGGGGCACCCCTACACCCTCGGTCCCTGACCCCATAACTCAGGGCAGACTGTTAGGGGCTGTTTGGCGTGACTGGGCCTCTCCACTCTGATTTGGACGACCCTTAATCTAACTGGTGCCTTGAGAAGTCTTGAATAGGCCATAAAAATATCATAGGCTGTGCCCCAAATGGCATTGCATTCCCTACAAAGTGCACTATGTTTTCCCAGGGCCCATAGAGCTCTGGTCAAAATTAGTGCACTGTGTATGGAATAGGATGCCATGCGGAAAGCAGACATAGAGAATCCTTTTATAAGTTCTCCAAGGCTCTGATGTAGAAAGTGATAGGTCTTCTGAGCTTAGTCTGGCTTTAGATGAAGGCCTGGATGCAATCTGGACTGTCAGGGCCAGGTTTGGCTGTTCTAAATCTGACTGGGGTGAGGTATAACATAAGGTGACAGTGTGCCTGGTTATGGTAGCCTCTTCCTAGATTTAAGGAATTTCAGCCAATTAGTGGACAGCAAGGTTATTATAGTGTTTTTATATCTATTCATTTTTCGATCTTTATTTGAAATTATGATTTTCTCATTTTATTTGGTTTTAGTTGTATAAAAATATGTATATTTTCTTTTTATATTTGGTTGAGGTGATTTTGGTTGAATTATTAGGTCAAATCTCATCGTGACTTGGATTTATTAAAAGGAATAGCGTACAGACTGGAGCAAAAAAGATGTCGGTAGGAAACTTTCGCTCGCGTATGTTTACACCAATCCAGCGCTTTTTAACTTTAGTAGTACATGTAAGAAGAAGCTAGTTAGCTACCTAGCCATTTCTTTCCGTTAGCTACTGATAACTAGTGATAGTGATCAAATAATGTGTACACACTGACCAGATACTGGACTGACCACTCTAACAATGGGAATAATTGTCGGCAAAGGAGGTTGGATCAGGCGGGGACATTCTAGCCAATGAGAGGGCAGATACGCATTTGAACCACAGGCACAACTCTGATACAAAATAGTTATTCTCAAAGTTATATCAGTACATTCAAATCAACCTAAACAATACAGCTATTTTATCAAGTAATGGACCTGAGGACAGTCAGACCTGTTCCCGAAAAGGCCTGTGGAAAAAACAGACCTAAACATGCCCATTCAGAACCGAGAGTAGAAAGAGAGAGAGAGAAAAAGGAGCCAGCTCCATCAATAAATGAGAGATATTGACCAAATGATCCGTGTCCTTAAAAACTGCCAATGACAAATAAAATCAAAAACAATAAGATGTGTTTTGATGTGTAGCATATTCAAAATGTTATAGCCTATTGTTTTATTGATTATTACTTCCCTAAAACAATAATTGTCCACTTTACGGTTAAGCTGTCTAAGATTTGAGCAATAAATGCATCAGGGCATTGCATGAATATACTATACATATGGAATGTACTCAGACCCCTTCCCTTTTTCCATTGTTACATTACAGTCTTATTCTAAAATGGATGAAATTATTTATTTTTCTCATCAATCTTCACAAAATACCCCAGTGAAAACAAGTTTTTTTAAATGTTCTTGTCCATTAAAATAACATCACATTGATCAAAAATCCAGTGTAGACATGTTGTAAATGACTATTGTAGCTGGAAACGGCAGATTTCTTATGGAATATCTACATAGGCATATAGAGTCTCATTATCTGCAACCATCACTAATGTGTTCCAATGGCACGCTGTGTTAGCTAATCCAAGTCTATCATTTTAAAAGGCTAATTGATCATTAGAAAACCCTTTCGCAATTATGTTAGCACAGCTGAAAACTGTTGTTCTGATTAAAGAAGCAATAAAACGGGCCTTTAGACAAGTTGAGTATCTGGAGCATCAGCATTTGTGGGTTCGATTACAGGCTCAAAATGGCCAGAAACAAAGTACATTCTTCTGAAACTCATCAGTCTATTCTTGTTCTGAGAAATGAAGGCTATTCCATGTGAGAAACTGCAAAGAAACTGAAGATCTCGTACAACGCTGTGTACTACTCCCTTTACAGAACAGCAGAAATGGGCTCTGACCAGAATAGAAAGAGGAGTGGGAGGTCCTGGTGCACAATTGAGAACAAGACAAGTACATTAGAGTGCATTGTTTGAGAAACAGACGCCTCACAATTCCTCAACTGGCAGCTAAATAGTACCAGTGAAGAGGCGACTCCGCGATGCTGGCCTTCTAGGCAGAGTTCCTCTGTCCAGTGTCTGTGTTCTTTTGCCCATCTTAATCTTTTCTTTTTACTTGCCAGTCTGAGATATGGCTTTGCAACTGCCTAGAAGGCCAGCATCCTGAAGTTGCCTCTTCACTGTTGACGTTGAGACTGGTGTTTTGCGGGTACTATTTAATGAAGCTTCCAGTTGAGGACTTGTGAGGCGTCTGGAACGATTTCCACCAGTCTAATGTCCATTGTTCGTGTTTCTTGGCCCAAGCAAGTCTCTTTTTCTTATTGGTGTCCTTTAGTCATGGTTTCATTGCAGTAATTCGTCCATGAAGGCCTGATTCGCGCAGTCTCTTCTGAACAGTTGATGTTGAGATGGGTCTGTTACTTGAACTCTGTGAAGCATTTACTTGGGCTGCAATCTGAGGTGCAGTTAACTCTAATGAACTTATCCTCTGCAGCAGAGGTAACTCTGGGTCTTCCTTTCCTGTGCCGGTCCTCATGAGAGCCAGTTTCATCATAGTGCTTGATGGTTTTTGCGACCGCACTTGAGGAAACCTTCAAAGTAATTGAAATTTTCCGGATTGTCTGAACTTCATGTCTTAAAGTGATGATGTAATGTGCTTATTTGAGCTGTTCTTGCCATAATATGAACTTGGTCTTTTACCAAATAGGGCTTATCGTCTGTATACCCCCCTACCTTGTCACAACACAACTGATTGGCTCAAACAGATTCCACAAATTAACCTTTAACAAGGCACATTCCAGGTGACTACATCGTGGGAGAATGCCAAGAGTGTGCAAAGCTGTCATCAAGGCAAACGGTGGCTATTTTGATATGTTTAACACTTTTTTTGGTTACTACATGATTCCATGTGTTATTTCATTGTTTTGATGAATAAAGAAAAACCCTGGAATGCGTAGCTGTGTCCAAACTTTTGACTGGTACTGTATATATAAAGTAAGAGAAGCCCTAGAGAGATCGAGAGAAAGATCGAGATATGCCGGTGCCATGTTCCCGACACAGACATAAATAAAAGTTAGAAAATTGCAACAAACCTGAATAGCGAGTTTCACACAGTCCATTCCCACAGTCCCTCTTAAGGATTTTTGATTTGTACCATGAAATGCAAGAGAAAGGCCATAATGTATTATTCCAGCCCAGGAGCTATTTAGATAGTAGTGTATGTGCAAAGTTTTAGGCTGATCCAATGAACCATTGGATTTATGTTCAAAATGTTGTATCAAGACTGCCCAAATGTGCCTTATTTGTTTATTAATAACTTTTCATGTTCAAAACTGTGCCCTCTCCTCAAACAAAAGCATGGTATTCTTTCACTGTAATAGCTACTGTAAATTGGACAGTGCAGTTAGATTAACGCCGCGCCAACATTCTTCTCATCTTTGTCCAGTACAATTTTAAAACTTGTCCCCGAGAACATTCTCATTGTCTGAGAATTGTTTTACTTCAATGGAAAAGGCCTCCATCTTCACAATCAATAGTAGCCTAGGCTAGGACTCCTTTCACTGGCTCTCTACTCAGCAGCAGGCGCACATGAGGTGAGCAGCCGGAATACATAACAAGCTTGCGCAGTTGTCATTACCTCACACACATTAAATTAACAGAGGACGGGTCCAATCTATAATACATTTTTAGTTACACCTACCCAACCCAGATCCGAGACAAAAGTCAGAATTTAGGACCGGGTCGGATCTCGGAATTTCAGGTCTGTTGGACTCATGAAGACCTCTAGTGTGCGTGTGAGCTCGCCCATGCGTGCGCGTGTGTGTGTATGCGTTTGGGTTTGTTTTACGCTGCCGACAGAACACTAGTAGCTTAAAGTCGACAAGTCCAGTCATGGGAGAAACTAAACAAGCAAGAAAGAGGAGGATTTGGTTAAGAAACAAGAAATCTGCCCAGACTGGCAATGGCAGGGAAATTAATCACCCGTTCCCATGGTACTATACCCCCACAACACTCGCAGTACAACAAACAGAACAATGAAAACCAACATTCCTTAAGTTTGTACAGTGCAAATAACACTGTGCTTGTATTGAGATGAACGAAGTAGGGAACTGCCTTCAACTGAAATGTGTCTTCCGCATTTAACCAAACTCCTCTGAATCAGAGAGGTTCAGGGGGCTGCCTTAATCGACATCCACGTCTTCGGCGCCCGGGGAACAGTGGGTTAACTGCCTTGCTCATGGGGCAGAACGAAAGATTTTTACCTTGTCAGCTCGGGGGATTCGATCCAGCAACCTTTCGGTTACTGGCCCAACGCTCTAACCACAAAGTGCTACATGATATGTCGCTCGTTAACAATAACCATCCTCTTTAGAACTGGTTCCTATTGAGAAAGGTTGGGATTTGTCCTAAATACACCAATGACAACAGCCATGCTGCTCTAAAGAACATCTTTATCTATTTACATTTCTGAGACCAAATGCTTGTCAGTGCCAGCATGCCTGGTAGAAACAAGGCTAGTTGATAGGTAGTGCAACAAAATGCTAGATTGTTTTCTGCAATCCTGGCAAAGTCAGAACAGAGGCAGGTCCTCTTTAAGAGGGGGCTGAACAAAACGATACGTACAGGGGGGTCCAAAATGTGTGTAATTCATTTTGGACTCCACTGTACGTACGTACACACACACAAACACACAATCAGACAGCCAGACCCTGGATGTCTCCCAACCTGCTAGGAGGTTGGCCAATCACAATGCAGTAGTTCACATCTGATAAAACCGGGGTTAGGGAAGCCCGGAAAGCGGGAATCAAAGACAGGCAGAAAATAAAGAAACCGGTGTCATTTGTGACAAAAATGTACGAGGCTATTCTAAAGCTTCAACACAAGGCACATGCCTTCCAGGTAACATATGCTTTCCTGGAAACCGGTTGGAAAAGAGTCTAAGAAACTCTCTCATGTTCAGAGAAGCATAACCTATAAGATAAGTTTGAGCTAGATGAGGTAGATGTTGTCAGCCTGCTATTGTAATTCAATGGGCCCGAGGCCATGGACGTTTGTGGGAAAATAACACCCAGCAATTTACTGTCATAATATATACCTTTGGTGGTGAATTTGATCCACACTATGAAATAAGCCTTATAATGCTCCTTAAGATTGGCTTTCATACAGCGAGTAAGGAAAATCACAGCCGTGTTTCACCCTGTTCGAACAGTTCACATGTGATAAAATGATGGTTAACTCAGACACACACACGACTCATACAATCTTCATGATATAATCATGATCATTATGATTAAAATGTATGTAGTTCTGTCCTTGAGCTGTTCTTGTCTATTGATGTTCTGTATTATGTCGTTTCTTTGTGTGGACCCCAGGAAGAGTAGCTGCTTTTGCAACAGCTAATGGGGATCCTAATAAAATACCAAATACCAAAAATGAATATGGTACTTAAATGTAGTCACACTTTATTTCGATAGTCCATAATAAATGATAGAAAGGTGGCCAAAACATCAACAGACTATCAACCAGGTTATCTGAGTAGGTGAACATGACAGGTACGCAGACTTCTCCACTGGGGTGTCCATTATATTTGTCTTCAACATATGTTTACAGTTTCTATGTACCGCAACAAACAAGCCAGACGAGACAGCGAGATAAACACGGTGTAGCGGTGTCTTACCTTGTTGTAGTAGTGCAGCTGGACAGAGTGCCACTGGCCGTCACTGACCCCACCGGGAACAAAGGGATGGACCACGGTCTTCGATTCTCCTGGAGGAGGGAGAGAAAGTGATGGGGAGAGAGGGAAAGAGGGAGAGAGGAACGATAGGAAAGACAAGAGAGATGGAAAAGAGGCTGTGGTTAAATTCAATACCATATTGTCTGTTGAATGTACATAACCTTGCATGCCAGACCTATAGGCTCTACTTTAATAGGGTGATAAATGTCTCCTATTATAGTAGTGCCATCGTACGACACTACTAACAAACAATACATGATTTGCAACATGCATAATTTTTTAAAACATTTTTACAGTCTCTAAGTACGTCAAAGTTCAAATCAACGTAAGGACACCTACTTCTCTCCTCCGTTCATTCATGAAGCTAAAACATGAAACTCCAACATGGGGAAATAAAAATGCAGCCAGACTCACAAGGCCAGTCAGCTCACACAGTCATCATAAATCACACTCACTGTAAGAACACCAGGCTTTTTCCCAACCGTATCGATGGTTCTCATTCACAACGCATGCAGAGCAACAATCACACCGGATTTACCCGGGGCTTTTACTGACTGTTTACCAAGGGCAGGAGCCCTCTGGAAGAACTTACCAACTGACTCAGTCAGCAGTAACGCAGCACTGTAGCTGTGTTACACAGAGCCATTAGTCATGGTGTTTAGCAGTCTTTATCAGAAAAACGCAATGACTTCTGCAGTGCGACGTTGCCTTTTCTCGTTGGCTGTGTGGTATAAACTCCAGGGCTCCCTAGGCAATGGCAGTGAGACACACTCGGCGGAGTGGATTCAACAAGAGCTGTGTTTGTTTGCGTGCACATTAGTGTTTGAGCCAGAGGAAGCAGTGGCCCAGTCTTTGCTTCTCTGTTTATGAGCGTGTGTGAGCGGGGCTGAGCAGGGCTAAGGTGTAAGTAGGTCTTTATGGCTTGTTAAGTGTCTATACTGTCATGAATCAGTCAGCCCAGGCTCTGTTACTGGGGGAAACAGCTGCTCTCTGACCACAGGAAAACACTCATTCCTTTTACACAGCCAAAGCCAATGCATCTCTAGGTTTAACATCACAGCAGCACAGCCAGACAACTGTGAGGACACATTCTAACGAAATCCTGGAACTGTTTGTTTCACACTGGTCAAGGAGTTCAGCTGATAAGAGTGTTTACCAAGGTTTGTGAAAGCCACATTAATGAAATCATTACAGCGGAGTTGATTAATCAAGCTAGTGTTAATACAAACAACTTGAAAGTCATTTTCCAGCTCTTTGTGTGAGCATGATTATTTGTTACTGTGGACACACACACTGCCGCCCGCTCACCTGCAGAGAAGGTGAGTTGGATCTGTTCCTCGATAATCTCCAAGGCGATAAAGTCGTGCTTCTCATTAAATCTCCCATTGTACAGCAGCAGGGCATTCCTCTCTCTGGTGGCAAACCTGGGGACAAGATGGACACAGGGTCAAACATTTATTGTAAAAGTCACATTTGGTGGTGAAATGGCACCCATTCAAATCCGACATCTCAAATATGGTTAGCCAAATTATTTGTTTTGTGAACGATTATTCATTAGGTTTTTACAGTATGTGGCATAGTTAGACTGTCACAGAGTCTGTGTACCGAACCCAAACTGCCAGATAAGATACACTATATAAACAAAAGTATGTGGACACCCCTTCAAATTAGTGGATTTGCCTATTTCAGCCACATCCATTGCCGACAGGTGTGTTAAATCGAGCACACAGCCATGTCATCTCCATAGACAAACATTGGCAGTAGAATGGACTTACTGAAGAGCTCAGTGACTTTGAACGTGGCACCGTCATAGGATGCCACCTTTACGAACAAGTCAGTTTATCAAATTTCTGCCCTGCTAGAGCTGCCCCAGTCAACTGTAAGCGCTGTTATTGTGAAGTGGAAACATGTAGGAGCAACAAAGGCTCAACCGCAAAGTGGTAGGCCATACAAGCTCACAGTACGGGACCGCCGAGTGCTGAAGCACGTAGCGCGTAAAAATAGTTTGTCCTCGGTTGCAACACTCATTACCGAGTTCCAAGCTGCCTCTGGAAGCAATGTCAGTACAAGAACCGTTCGCCGGGAGCTTCATGAAATGGGTTTCCATGGCCAAGCATGCCAAGCATTGGCTAGAGTGGTGTAAAGCTTGCAGCCATTGGACTCTGGAGCACTGAAAACATGTTCTCTGGAGTGATGCATCACACTTCCCTATCTGGCAGTCCGGTGGATAGTGCCAACTGTAAAGTTTGGTGGAGGAGGAATAATGGTCCGGGGCTGTTTTTCATGGTTCGGGCTAGGCCCCTTAGTTCCAGTGAAGGGAAATCTTAATGCTACAGCATACAATGACATTCTAGACAATTATGCGCTTCCAACTTTGTGGCAACAGTTTGGGGAAGGCCCTTTTCTGTTTCAGTATGACTATGCCCCCGTCCATGAAACGAGATCCATACAGAAATGGTTTTGTCGAGATCAGTGTGGAAGAACTTGACTGGCCAGCACAAAGCCCTGACCTCAACCCCATAGGATACCTTCGGGATGAATTGGAACGCTGACTGTGAACCAGGCCTAATCGCCCAACATCAGTGCCCAACCTCACTAATGCTCTTGTGGCTGAATGGAAGCAAGTACCCGCAGCAAAGTTCCAACATCTAGTGGAAAGCCTTCCCAGAAGATTAAAGGCTTTTATAGCAACTAATGGGGGGACCAAATCCATATTAATGCCCATGATTTTGGAATGAAATGTTCCAAAATCATGGGCATTAAGGTGTCCACATACTTTTGGTCACGTAGTATATATGAAAGGTGGGATTTGGGGTTGGAGAAGTGGGTAAGGAAGGGGTGAGAAATTCCTGAGGAAGAAAAGAGGAAGAGAGACTTGAAGAACAATAAGGAAGTGGTCGTAAGACCAGTGGTCTAGAGACAGGAAGGAGGAAGTAGATGCCCTGCCCTGGTGGCCCATCTCCCTGTTAACCCCTGCCATAGTGTGTGTGTGTTTGTCTGCCTGTGTGTATGCTATGAGGAGCACAGAGGGCACAAGAGTCAGACACCAGATGCCAGCAGGGCAGTGGAAGGTGCGGAGGGGGGCAGGGGGGCAGGAAGACACAGCCGATAAAAGAAAACAGTGATAAGAGTACCTCATCACAGGGCGCTTCCTGTTTTCACCCTGTTCTACCGCTTCTCACCGACACACACTCTGCTTTTCACATCAACCCACTTTTATGATCCTCACCCCACCTAGAAATTCAAATGGGACTAGCAACAGATCTGATACAATATTTACACTATTGTGCAAGTGCACTAGTTTTGACCAGAGCCACATAGGGCTGCCTCATAGAATGTAGTTGACTATAGGTTATGGTCTGGGAATATGGAGTCATTTGAGAGACGAAGAACTTGACCTGCATTCCCATTTCTGTGTTCCTGCCTTGACTCATATGGTTATGAAAGGTGTTATAGCTCATTTTCCTAAAGGGCAGTTTCAACAGATTTGAGCGTGAACACACACACACCCCTCTCATGTGTTTAATGTAAGCGGTTTTGGTGTGAGCTCCGACACAATAAAGATGTCTCTACATGCCTCACTGAACTGGTACACTGAACTGAGTGAAGTGTGTTTGTTTGTGCAACCCTCCCTGTACCCAAATTACAGTTTACCACACACACGCAAACATGTACAGTACGCATGTCGCTCTGTTAACACACCTAGTCTGTGTAGCCGTGTGTGTGTGTGAGGTGAAGATCGACAGGAGATGAGAGAAGAGACGGTAAATGGGGAGAATAGTACAATTGATTCAGCTAGAGGATGAGGGGGTAGACATAGATGGGGAGCTGAGACAGAGAGGGAGAGAGAGAGAGAGAGAGCGAGAGAGAGAGAGAGAGAGAGAGAGAGAGAGAGTAGATGGTTTCCAAGTACTCACATGAATGAGACAGTAAAGTGGAACCTCTGTCGCAGTCCTCTGAAGGTGATGAAGGACCGACCAGGGAAGGACCTGGTGGTCATCTCACAGTAAGGCTTCTCGTACTCTCCCGGGGGACACTGGCACATGAACCCCCCCACCAGCAGGTCCACACATTTCCCCCCGTTCTTACACACCCCCGGGACACACCGCCCCGACCGGGCGTTCACCTCACACTGCTCGCCTAGGGAGAGAAGGGAGGAGGGAGACGGTAAGGTTTAAGAGTGATATATACAGCCGGTCAGACACACACAAAGTCATATTGATAGACTGCATTCCCATTTCCCATTTCTGAGAGACAGAAGACACTGAGCAAACGTCACTGTTTCCATATTGCTCCGCTGAATGGTTCTCATGGAGAATCTAATAATAATAATCATGTTTTATTGTCACATACACCGGATAGGTGCAGTGAAATATGCTCATTTAAAGGGTCAGCCATACTAATACGGTGCCCAAGGAGGAAATTAGGGTTATGGAGACTAACTACTGGTCTGGACATCACCACCACAGATACACAGCTCAGTTTCCCACTGACAGACTGTCTGTCTATGAGACCACAGGAAACTGGCTGACTGGCTCAAGTTTGCATGCCAAAGTGGGCCAGCCTAGGCAGATTCCTGATTCCTCCACTGACAGACTCCCAAGGCTCTGACTGGTACTCTATCTTGGAGTCCATCAGTTTCCTTATCTAAGACAGCCACCAACCATCGGCGTCAACTCGAGCTCCAGTGTTGTGTCAACCATCATCCCGACAAAATCTGTCCGGGGGGGAGGGGTGGGGACAGCCAGGTATGCGTGGGATGGAGGGGGGGCACAGGATGCCAGAACGTCAGATCTCGGACCCTGTCTGGACCCTGGTAATGACTCTTCTCTCTGCGGTATAATCCTTTTTCCCGAGGAGAATTAGGAGGATCTGTTTCCCTGTAATGTGGAAACCCAAGGCAGACACAGTATGCCCCGCTGTCATCGGCCACATAATGGCTCCTGACTAGCTGAGGTTGAACTGTGACCTTCAAAGACTAGGCCCCCCATTGGAGGAGCAGAGAGGTGGAGGATGGTATAATCAGGTAATTACAGCTGATAAGGAAGTGAAGGAGGGAAAGAGAGGAAAGGAGTGGTGGGGTTGTCATTATATTCTACCGGGCCCCATTGTAGGGACAGAGAGATGGAGAGATGTGGTATCACTATCAGATGAAAGCTCCCGTTCAGTTGACCTGCAAACGCCATAATAAAAACGTCACGAGTGCAACTGATAGCTCCGACCCTCGGCCATCACTCATAGACACAAAGACAGAGTGATAGGAGTAGGGAGTAGGGCCTACTATAGAGTGCACCTGGGGCAGCCAGCTAGACAGCATTCCAACCTCATCTCAAACATAAATCACATTGAGACAGACCACATGCTTTCCCATTTAGTAAAGGGGTCATTTGTAGTTGATGGATCATCAGTGGGTTGGCACATCCTGCTGCTGGCAAACACCAGAGTTGATCTGCAGCCAAAATGATTGCCATGAAATGCGTGCGTCACCCAAATGAGAAGCTACACTCTGATGGTGGATGGGGTGACTTTAGAGACCTAGTAAAGTATTAGCCTGGTCCCAGATCTGTTTCTGCTACTTTGCCAACTACTATGGCCATTTCCACACCATTGGCAAGAGCTTAAAAAACAGGCTAGCAAAGGATAACACAGCATAGAGTGGAGCCACTCACCAGTGAAGTCTTCCTGACACTCGCAGGTATAGCCTCCCTCTCGGCTGCGACACTTCCCATTGTTCCTGCAGGGTCCTGAGTAGCAGAGGTCTATCTCCGTCTCGCAGTAGTCCCCGGTGAAGCCTGCAGGACAGCGGCAGCGCAAACCGTTGATGGGGTGGATGGGCCGGAACAGCACCGTGTCGGAGGAGATGAAGGGCGGGGAGCTGTCAAACTTCAGCACAGACACACACTTCATATAGTTCTCACACGGCTCCCTCAGGCAGATGTTGTCGTCGAAGGGAAGCACCTGGAATGGATACAATTAATCAGGAAATTGCTCAAATCCAGAAAATTAAATGGGTTTGCTGGTTTTCGTTCCTTCCTTCAAATCAGTGGCGGACTTAGATCGGGAACACCTGAGTCGTGTTCATTAGGGCACACCGTAGCTAAACTTTTCAAAACAACAACAAACATTTATTATTCGACAAGTTCAGATAGCAACTTCCAGTTTCTGATCATTTTCTTCAATTTTGTGACAACTGTACATGACCCAGTTCTATAGGAGTGCCTATGGGGTAGGTAGGGGTCGATTTGGGATTCATTCAAATAACCTGTTGTGATGATATTAGCCGGAGCAGGGTGCGGTTCAGGTAGATCTGCTCCTGCAGCTCCTCGGAGGGGAAGTACCTCCCTGGGGGACCCCCTGGCTGCAGCGCCGAGAAGGTCACGTTGAGGATGGCGCCCCGCACGTCTGTGTCGTTCTGTATATTGAACACAAAGACGGCCTGGCGGCTGGTGGAGAGTAGACAATAGCGAGTAGAGAGTCTTGTGATCACACGGAGCAGAAGTACCGTAGCAGCAACAGAATGTTACACAGACTAACCATGTAGGGTTACAACATTTCAATATCTTTCCCCCCCAAAATTCCCAGGTTAGACAGAAATCTCGGTTGGAGGATTATTATTCCGTCCTGATACCGAGAGTCTTCCAACCAGGTTTCCTGGAACCCTCAGTAAGGAGCAGACACATTACCTGGTGGAGAGCACGGCTGCCACACCCTCCAGGAAGAGGGACAGCAGAGGGGACAGGAAGCGCTCCTGAGACATGTTCTCCAGGCGCACCGTGATGCTGTTGGTCAACATGTCGTCTGTGATTATGGTGACACGCAGGGTGCACAGAGCTGTGACCTGATGGATTCCGTCTGGAGAGGGGGGGAGAGGGAAGGTTAAATGGATGAACTAAAGAGCAGAGCAACAGTTAAAAGGCGGACCAGAACTACTGTACATAATTGAAGCCATGAAGATTTGCAAAGATTTGTTTAGCATGTAGAAGTGATCATTGTCTAAGTCAGCGTTTCCCAAACTGGGTCCCGGGGCTCGTTTTGGTTTTTAGCCCTAGCACTACACAGCTGAATGAAATAATCACAGCTTGATGATGACTTGGTTATTTGAAGCAGCTGTGTAGTGCCAGGGCAAAAAAACAAAACGTGCAGCCAGGGGGGACGCCAGGACCCAGTTTTGGGAAACGCTGATCTAAGTGGATTTATTGCAGAGTAGAAGTAGAGTCAACCACAGTTCAGCCACATGAAGACTAGTGTTGAACTTTGTTGAATAGGTCATTTTTTTACCTTTATTTAACTAGGCAAGTCAGTTAAGAACAAATTCTTATTTACAATGACAGCCTACCGGGGAACAGTGGGTTAACTGCCTTGTTTAGGGGCAGAACAACAGATTTTTACAGGGATTTGATCTTGCAACCTCTTGGTTACTGGCCCAACACTCTAACCACTAGGCTACCTGCCGCCCCACTAGGCTACCTGCCGCCCCACTAGGCTACCTGCCGCCCCACTAGGCTACCTGCCGCCCCACTAGGCTACCTGCCGCCGTTGAATAGTTAATTGGCCCGATCAGACATTAAATCAAGTAGACAGTCACTGGTAGGGATATATCATTTGAATAAATAAGCATTTTGCCAAACCTGTCCTGTCAATGACAAGAAAGTGTAGGCATTTTTACCCCTCTCGTCCACAAACACACTTTACTTACAAACAGTAAATATCTCAATCCTAACGGATCATTCTCAGAGGAGATCTGGGGTGCATCCCAAATGGCACCCTGCTTCCTATGTAGTGTACTACTTAGACCAAGGCTCCGGACAGAAGTACTGTCCAAGAGTGTGAACGCCAAACGAGAGACGTGATCTACTCACAGCGATTTCCTGACAAATATTAAGTTACAGTGAGACATGGGAAGGACTGGCTTATATCGTCCTGAGTCTCTGCCAGCGTTCAGAGTTAAGTGGGTGTCAGTAGGTCTCGTTGTGATTCCACCTGATTCAAAGCCACCCCTAAGTAATTAAACGAATCTGATGTGTCATTTCAACTTGTGGAACAACTGAAAACTGCTAAGTCTTACTAACCTAAATATCATACACACTGAGTGTACATAACATTATGAACACCTGCTCTTTCCATGACAGACTGACCAGGTGAATCCAGGTGAAACCTATGATCCCTTACTGATGTCACTTGTTAAATCCACTTCAATCAGTGTGGATGAAGGGGAGGATACAGGTTAAAGAATACATTTTTGAATCTTGAGACATTGAGACATGGATTGTGTATGTGTGCCATTCAGGGGGTGAATGGGCAAGACAAAATAATAAGTGCCTTTGAACGGGGTTTATGGTAGTAGGTGCCAGGCACACCAGTTTGTGTCAAGAACTGCAATGCTGCTGGGTTTTTCATACTCAATAGTTTCCTGTGTGTGTGTATCAAGAACGGTCCACCACCCAAAGGACATCCAGCCAACTTGACACAACTGTGGGAAGCATTGGAATCAACATGGACCGGTATCCCTGCGGAACGCTTTCGACAACTTGTAGAGTCCACGCCCCGACGAACTGAGGCTGTTCTGAGGGCAAAGAGGGGGTGCAACTCAATATTAGGAAGCTGTTCCTGTTTGGTATACTCCGTGTAGAGCCTTTCGGCATGGGCCCGTTCGATATAATGCTGGACAATAGGGAGAGAGCTGGCAACTCAAAACTGTTAACTCTAACTGATCCATACAAAGTCTATAGGGCTAGTCTATATGTTCAACACCAAGCATACAGAGAGAGACTATAGGGCTGTGATGTAGGAGGAGAATGGCCAACAGGTGCCTGCAGCAGTTGAAATACTTTTGAAACGTCTCTGAGTGGGAGATCGGGTTACAGGAGTCTTGTTGAGTCAATGTGAATGCATGTGTGAGAGAGATGGCTGAGGGGCAGGTGCCTTGTCAGTCACTCTCCCCCAAATTAGGTCATTTCTCAGGACTCCTACACCCCTCTCTACCCCTGCCTCCCCCTTCCTATATCCGCTCTCTGCTCCCTCCCCTGTCAGTGCCTCTGTTCATCAGACTGCCTCACACTGTTTATCAGACTGGGTGTTGATACCGCTGTCTCCTCACAGCCTCCTCCTTCTCTCCCTCTTCTCTAAAGTGTTGCCCAGTATGCCATCACTATCAGACAGAGAAGAGCAAGGCGACCCATGTTTTCCACTCTGTTACACCCACAGTCACCACATATACTTCGAGAGAAGTACACACAAAAGCACCCCCTCCCCATGTGGTCAGACCCACACACAGACACACACACGCGCATTCCCTTAATTCACTGTAGAGACTGTGCTCTACTCACACAGAGTAACTGTTACATTAGCCATCCATTACAGAGTAGCCTACCCAGTCGTCCGCTCCCCACCTGTCCCCTCTGCCTGTCTGTCTGCACAACACACTGTTAGTGCACATGGTGGGCTAGAAGCTAGATCAATCAGCTGATTGATTGAAACACAAACACATATGCGAGCAGGGATGGTCAGCCAAAAACACACACACACCACAGAAAGTCGCAATACAGGAGGCAGGTGTAAGAGGTTCCAGTCACCTGTTGAGTGTTGTCATTAAGCCGCGATTAAGTAAGCCCTGACACTAGCTGTTGGCACTCAGCTTAAGACAACAGTACAACTCTAAACCCGTTGCTGTTGAGAGTACAGCTCAAGCCGTCTTGTTTGTGGAATAAATGATGTGTTTGACAAATGTTTCATCACCGATTCTCAGTGTACTCAAAAGGCAATCTAAGCTATTCACTCACTGAGTAAACTAAGCGGGAAAAGGCCTACTGTATAAGTCATGAAGTACATGCACACAGTCCTGACTCTCTAGGTAAGTTACTATATAGATCCACTGAACCCTCATACTCTTCCCCACACACAATTCTGGGGGAATGAGGGTTGACAACAGGCTACTACAATTTTTTGTTAATTTATTTATTTGTATTTAAAAATGTAACCTTATTTTAACTAGGCATGTCAGTCAAGAACAAATTTTTATTTACAATGACGGCCTACTGTCACGACTTCTACCGAAGTCGGTACCTCGGGCGGTGTTCGGCGGTCGACGTCACTGATCTTCGAGCCATCTCTGATCCATTTTTTCATTTTCCATTGGTTTTGTCTTGTCTTCCATCACACCTGGTTTCAATCCCATCAATTACATGTTGTGTATTTAACTCTCTGTTTCCCCTCATGTCCTTGTTGGAGATTGTTTGTTTGTATGTTAGTGCTATTATGTGTTGGTGCGTGACGGGTTTTGTACCCATTTTATAATTTCTTGTATATTTCGGTTTTGGAGTTTGTTTGTAGTTCTTATTAAATGACACCGTTTATACCAAGTTCGTTCTCCTGCACCTGACTTCCCTGCCACCAACACGCACAGCTTACACCTAGACCGGTCAAACCTGGACGACGCTGGGCCAATTGTGCGCTGCCTACGGGCCTCCTAATCACGGCCGGTTGTGATACAGCCTGGGTTCGAACCATGGTGTCTGTACTCTGTAGTGACGCCTCAAGCACTGAGATGCAGTGCCTTAGACCGCGGGAGAACAGGGTTAAATACAGGAAGAGTTTTACTGCCATCTTTTTCCTCTCTTTCCCGTGGCATCCCAAGAGAGAGAGAGAGATGCTATTTATATCCCTGCAGCTGTTCTATTCGGGATCAATGAGAGGGCAACACACACACACACACAGGGTGTCCACACACAGGGTGTCCCTGGGCAGATAACAACCAGTCATCTCTGGGTGTGTCACATTCAGACGCCATGGAAAGTGGAGTTCTCTGAGGGTAAACAGGACTACATGGGAGTGACATGGGAGAAGACAGGACCCATCCCATAGTGATATGAAACAATGAAACACCACACACTACATTACAAAGATGCCGCTTACAAGTATATCTGAGTGTGTCACAATGAAACGCCGTGACGAAGGTCTATATAGAGTCTGAAACATTGGTGAAATAAGATCCATGACATTTGTTGAAAGCAGTTGCTACAGTTTTCTTGAATATTCCGTGTGTTGCAACTACGATATGCCGAGCATTCATGAACTAGCAATAATCATTAAGATACGAGACTGATATACTAGTGCTAAAGTCAATAAATTAATACATTATCCAAACAGTAAAACTCATTAGCGTCACAGCGTATCACTCAATGTTTTATTAGTCATCTCGGGCTAAAGAATCCAGACGGTGAACTGCCGTGCTGTAGTAGCGAATGAATCATAGATGCGATGATTGCATATGTGTTTATTGGGTTACTAAAATGCAATAAACCCGCAGTCTATTATCCATAGACACAGATCTAGTCAGCAATAACTCCCCCAATCCTAACCAAAAGTGGGACAAACTCCAAACTCGCCATAGGTCAGTGTCTAGGAGCGTCTTGTTTACGAGGCAGGAGGTGCTAAGGCTGTTAACAGACTGGGAGACACCAGCCAGTCCCTGTAGTTTATAAGCCAACTTTAACTATGATGGAGCTAGACACTGGGACACTGGGACATTCCACCAAGGTCCCCAGCTGTCACAGTGAGTGACAACACCCTTGTCTATATCACTGACTGCCCCCACCCATCCACCCACCCACCCATTCTGGAGATCGATGACACTGCTGTCACTATCTGTCTGTGGTCTGTGACTGACAGTCACAGAGTGTGGTCATCATGGTGTCGGTTAAATTGTTTTTCAACTCACAATTCAGGAAGCATGTTAAAATGTTAGTAATGAATTGAAACATTCTCATAGAAACAACAGGTGATTTTCAAGTCAATTGACCAAATTAAAAATGAAGCAGAGCACAACCCTGGTGGCCACCTACTCCATCCAACAACGACAGCAGTGTTTTCACAGATAACGGAAGAAGCAGAGCGGGTGGTAAAACAAACGACAGACGTCTCATCTGTACGACAGTCGACAGGTTCCCCTCGCAAACCTGTCAACCTCACCTGTGTGAGACAGAGGGGGGATTCAAACCTCCCCCTACAGCAGGAAGAGAGTGGTATGTTCCGCTCCTAAATCACTATGACAGCAAACAGAAAGGAAAGGACAACCTCTGCATTCCACACAAAGACCAATCCTTCCCTGCATTGGTTTGTTTGCAGTGGAAATGTGATTGTTTAAATCATTTTGACATTTACCACAGTCAAATAGGATGGTAATACGAGGAAAAGTGTTGAAGAAAGCCAACAATTAACAGGCATACTAGACATACAGACTTTTATTTTATTTTACTGGCAACCACGTTTTATTGTGCAATAACATTTTAAAAGGTACAGCGACCAATGAAAACCAGTAAAAACTGAGCCCTATTTAGCAGGCGCTGAGAAAACGGCACAAAGCGACCAACTGACCCCTTTCTCTCTCTCCGAACATTCAAATATTTGAATCCCAACAATGATTCCAAACCGACTGTACCTTCGACCAATCGGTGTCTAGAGTGATATCAGCACCCCCTTCCCTGTGACACACCTAACCGCCCCTGGCCTATCAGGTACAGAGCAAACAAACAGGTTATTTGACTGTAGAGTCAATCCCACACTCTCTCACTAACAGTTTGGCTTTCTCATCAATCTGCTCGAGAAAGTGTAATTAATCTCTCTCTCTCTCTCTCTCTCTCTCTCTTGCTCTCTCTCTCTCTCTCGCAGACAAACACACAGTGAAACTTTTCCCTATAAGAACTTGGTAACTAACTGGGTCCAGGAGAAGGGTTTCTCTCACAGTGTGAGCAGACAGACTGGGATGTCAAGATCACATATCAGCGGCCTACAGACATCCTGCTGTCTGTGTGATAAGAAGAAGAACAGGGAATTCACCTCCTCTACCACAGAGACCATTATATCCTACAGACTGACAGAACGGAAAGACAATCATACTAGAATCAATCTATCTATCGATTACTCGGGAATTCAACATGCATGACATGAGATGATTGGTTAGGGAAAGTAATAGATTCAATGAGGAGGTGAAGCAAAGGTTCTTAGCAGTTGCCAAGTGGATGTTTATTATGCGAGCGTGGGGAGGAGAGGATAGGAGAGCAGGAAACAATGAAACTGTAGCTGACAGGGGTAATCACTGCCGATGATTGGGGATGACTGGGGCCTCTCTCCCTGCGCATCTGTCTCTCCCTACACACAACTGGCACACACATCAATCACGTCTCCACACACAAACCCACACAACTGCCATAGGCATCATTCAAGGGAGGACAGGAGATACTGACACCACGGCAAATCATTGTAATAACATTATTAGTGGGCTCCCGAGTGGCACAGTGGTCTAAGGCACTGCTTCTCAGTGCTAGAGGCGCCACTACAGACCCTGATTCGATTCCAGGCTGTATCACAACCGGCCGTGATTGGGAGTCCCATAGGGCGGCGCACAATTGGCCCAGCGTCGTCCGGGTTAGGGTTTGGCCGGGGTAGGCCGTGATTGTAAATAAGAATTTGTTCTTAACTGACGTGCCAAGTCAAATAAAGGTTCAATTAAAATAAAATCCACTATCACTAATACAACTTTAACATCTCTGTTGACATACAATTGTGATGTGACTTTGCCATGATAGCATGACAGTGTTTATATATGGGCCGCGTGTCAGGGACAGGGAGTAGGAGCTTTGGCCGTGAGTCTGACCAGTGGCCCTTCAAATGAAACCGTGTTCCAGGATCAATGGTTAACCCTACAGGAATGCGCAGAGTGACTGGGTTCACTGAGAAACCCTGGCAGGTTTACAGGCCTCAGACCTGAAGTTAGACAACTAGAAAAAGCTGGAGCTCATCTATCAGTTCTATCAGTTCTATCAGTTCGCTCTATAAAGTTGTTTTGAACTACGCCTGCATCCCAAATGGCACCCTTGCCCATATATATATTGCACGACATAGGGAATAGGGCGCCATTTGGCACTGGCTATATGTTTCCCATCCACACCGCCGCTCTCACTCATATTCCCCTTCACCAGGAATGAATTGTGCAAGGTCAGCAGAGCGTTGTCAGTGTCAACTGTAATTCCTCCACCTGCCAGTCCATTCTAGTGAAGGAGGAGATAGTCTGCTACATATTTTAGCTCATCCCTTCCTCCTTACCACTTGTTCTCTTTCTCTCACCATATCTCCCTCCCGCTCTTCACCCATCCCTATCGCTCACTCTCCTTAACGGTCTCTGTCCGTCTGTATCTGTGTCTCATCCCTGTCTGTCCAGCAGGCCCGGTGGACTCTACACCCAGAAGCCTTTATCTCACAGGATTAGTGTTTATGTACGTCTGGCTGCAGCTTTGATCTGCTCTGGCCTGGAGACAGACACACGGACCGCATCTCAAATGGCAACCTGTACCCTTTATAGTGCAATACTTTTGACCGGGGCCCATAGGGATCTAGTCAAAGGTAGTGCACTGTAAGGGAATAGGGTGCAACTTGGAACGAAGCCATGGACATACCTGAGAATAAACATGTCTGGGGAGATGAGAGGGGCTTTCACTGACTGCTTCCAGACACACTGACAGTAATAGAGAAGAGGAATAGAGAGGAGATGAGAAGAGCTTCTGGCCACAACTCCTCTTCTGAGGCTGCCAGGGGTAGTGTCTGAAAGTGCACCCTGACATATTCTGTGTCTATCTGTAACTCTGCGGCTCTGGCTGCTTTGGAAGCACTGCTGATGATGTTACAGAGGTCCTATTCCACTAGACTAGCAACATTCACTTCATGTCATAACTCAGACACACATACACTAAAAACACATACAGCTGTCCCACTCAACACCCGCACGTTCTAGGGTGTCCCCTTCCCCCTCCTCTTCCTCCTCCTCCTCCTCCTCTCCAACGGTACAACACCAAACTCAAGTGTGAGCTAACAGGGATTATTGCTCACTTAGCCAGTCAGTCACTCAGCCGTAGTTGTGAGGAGAGGATAGCAGAGCGGCAAGCAGGTAGGGACACAAAAGACTCCTTTCACCCCAGGATGAGAGGAGGGGGGCTAGCAGGGAATAACATCCCTTTGACAGCACTGGAACAGGTGGGATTACAACACAGGAACAGACTATCTATTTATCCTTACAACAGGAATAGGGAATCATTAAATTCTTCCAGAGTGACCATGAAATGCAATCACGACTCCCTATTCCTATCAAATCCAAGAAAATGTTATTCGTTACATGCTTTGTAAACAACAGGTGTAGACTAACAGTGTAATGCTTACTTACGGGCCCTTCCCAAGAATGCAGAGAGAAAGAAAATAGAGAAATAATAGAAAAGTAAAACACATAGCAATAAAAGTACAAATAAATAAGACAATAAGAAACGATAACTTGGCTATATACACGGGGTACCAGTACTGAGTCGATGTGCAGGGGTACGAGGTAATTGAGTATTCACACCGATTCACACCGGTTGACATTATCCACATTTTGTTGTGTTACAAAGTGGGATTAAAATGGAGTAAATTGTCATTTTTTTTGTCAACAATCTACACACAATAATCTGTAATGACAAAGTGGTAGAAAAATTTAGTAAATTGTCATTTTTTTGTCAACAATCTACACACAATAATCTGTAATGACAAAGTGGTAGAAAAATTGAGTAAATTGTCTTTTTTTGTCAACAATCTACACACAATAATCTGTAATGACAAAGTGGTAGAAAAATGCTAATATTTCAAAAACATTTTATGGATAATAAAACACTAAAATATTTTGATTAGAGAAGTATTCACCGTTGGCAGTGATTACAGCTGTGAGTCTTTTTGGGTACGTCTCTAAGAGTTTTGCAAACCTGGATTGTACAATATTTGCCCATTATTCTTTTAAAAATTCTTCAAGCTCTGTCATGTTGGTTGTTGATCATTGCTAGTGTCACACCCTGATCTGTTTCACCTGTCCTTGTGGTTGTCTCCACCCCCTCCAGGTGTCGCTTATTCTCCATGGTGTATACAGTTGAAGTCGGAAGTTTTACATACACTTAGGTCGGAGTCATTAAAACACGTTTTTCAACCACTCCAGAAAATTCCTGTTAACAAACTATAGTTTTGGCAAATCGGTTAGGCATTCTACTTTGCGCATGACACAAGTCATTTTTCCAACAATTGTTTACAGACAGATTATTTCACTTATGTATCACAATTCCAGTGGGTCAGAAGTTTACATACACTAAGTTGACTGTGCCTTTAAACAGCTTGGAAAATTCCTGAAAATTATGTCATGGCTTTAGAAGCTTCTGTTAGGCTAATTTACATAATTTGAGTCAATTGGAAGTGTACCAGGAGATGTATTTCAAGGCCTACCTTCAAAGTAAGTGCCTCTTTGCATGACATCATGGGAAAGTCAAAAGAAATCAACCCGCCTGCCTAACTATTCTGCCTGCCCTGACCTCGAGCCTGCCTGCCACTCTGTACCTCCTGGACTCTGAACTGGTTTTGACCTTTTGCCTGTCCACGACCATTCTCTTGCCTACCCTTTTGGATTGTTTAATAAATATCAAAAGACTCAAACCATCTGCCTCCCGTGTCTGCATCTGGGTCTCGCCTTATAGCTAGACAGCCATTTTAAAGTCTTGCCATAGATATTAAAACGGATTTAAGTCAAAACTGTAACTAGGCCGCTTAGGAACATTCAATGTCGTCTTGGTGAGCAAATCCGGTGTATATTTGGCCTCTTGTTTTAGGTTATTGTCTTGCTGAAAGGTTCATTTATTTCCAAGTGTCTGTTGGAAAGCAGAAAAAACAGGATTTTGCCTATTACGTTTATTTTTATCCTAAAAATCTTCCTAGTCTTTGCCGATGACAAGCATACCCATAACATACACATAGCTTCCTTATTTCCCTCTGTCATGCAGCTTTAGTATTGTGGAGTAACTACAATGTTGTTGATCCATCCTAATTTTGGTCCGATCACAGCCTTTAAACTCTGTAACTGATTTAAAGTCCTCATTGGCCTCATGGTGAAATTCTTCCTCTCCGTCAACTGAGTTAGGAAGGACGCCTGTATCTTTGTAGTGACTGGGTGTATTGATACACCATCTCAGGCTGTGTGCTGCTTGCATTTTAACCTGTGGTTGTCCCCAGTTAAGGCCAGACCCAGGAAGAAGAAAACAGCCACGGTTACAGAAAGACAACCTCTAAAATGAGTCCAAATGAAGGACTAACAGCTTAATTTGCTATTTAGCTGTTGTTACTCCGTCTTATCCACAATAGGGTGGCCGAGGCCATTGTCCTCTATCTCGTAGCTAGGGGCTGCTCAACCAGCTGTTACACTGGACCTGAGATTTGAACACAGAACGGATTGATTTGCTGCCAGTTACCCCTGTTGTCGCTACAGGCCTAAGACTTCAGATGGTGGTGGCTGGAAGCTGGAATTGCATTACAAGGCATATTAGATTAAGAAGGGAGGGAGAAGAACGAGAGAGAGGGGTAGAGAGTGGACAGAGTGTCATGTTCGTTGTCTATTACATTAGCTGGCAATAAGTTGCCGGGTGTCATGCGACGTTCATCTGCTGTGAGGACAGAGACCGAGAATAGAGCCTGATGGCTGGTGGTTGGGGGAGTATTTCTACACTACAGGAATACAGTCACACGATGGATCACTGGATGTTCTCGTCCACCAGCCCGGCTCTTTCGCTCTCTCTCTGTTATATTTGCTAGCAATTATCCTGGGGACGAGGTCACTGGTGGCCACAGGCTCCTGTTGCTTTATCAGGGTTCATTAACGTCCCAAATTCAGCAGCAATCAAACTGGTCTCGTTGGAAGCGATTAGTTGATTTTCACCACTTAGATCTACTTAGCGGTTAACTCTGCAACTCAGCACCCCCCTTTCCCATCCCTCCCTACCTCTCTGTTCTCTCTCCTCTAATCGAGATCCGGTTCTCTATTTCCCCTTATTATAAAGGTCAGAAGTCATCATATCCAGCTGTCTACTACTCATCACCAGAAGGAAAGGTAGACGTGGCCCACAGGCACTGATCTAGGACCAGTTGTACCCTCCCCCAATATTAACCTCAGCGATTTGTTAGGGAAAGTGCAAAACTGACCTTAGATCAGTTTCTAGGGTCAACTTCTACCTACTCCTCTCCAGACTGTTTTATGGTGGAGGAAAGGGGGAGGGGAAAAGGGAGGGGTATTACAAACAGGGGAGGAGAGGTTGATTAGAAAGAAGGAATGGAGGGAAGAGATGGGGGAGGAGCGAGAAGGGGTATATCAGGAACAGATCGAGGGAGGGGTCAAGGCGTCCGAATGCTTCCCAGACGAAACAGTTTGGAGTATTTTGTTAAGTTTTTGTTCGTTTTGGACTTCAGAAAGTTTTTTTTCGGCTGTTCAGGCACAAAACATTTTTTTTCTCAAGACAAGCCGAAGTCGATAGCCGAAGTCTTACGCCTCTTCGTCAGTGATTGTTCAACAGTAGGGTTTCTTCAATAAAGTCATTCAATGGGAGACAACTCGTTTTCATGCACATTTTTTCCTGAGTGCCTGTCCCGTACGGAGACGCACACTTACTCTGTAAGAATAGTGGCCACAGCAACTACACAGTCACCAAGGGTTGACCTAAATCCTCCTCTGTAGCTGGGGCCTTGGAGCATGGCCAGACAGAGAGAGAGAGATAGAGAAAGAGAGAGAGAGAGAGAGAGAGAGAGAGAGACGGTGGAGAGAGGAAGGTGAGAGTGAGAGAGGAGGGAACGAGAGAGTGGAAGAGAGGAGAGTATGAAGAGAGAAATACAATATGTACAGGAAGAGAGATGGAAAGGGAGATAGAGGATGCACCAGGGTTTGACCCAGGTTCTGTGATTTTATGATCACATGTTCCTGACGAGATAAAACCCCACTACCCATTACTTTATCTGCCTTCTCTGCTGTAAGTCAATCAGTGACAAGATTAACTCAATGTCATATTTCCCTGCTCAGACAGCTTTGCATTCTCCTTTTAGCTAGATTTGTGTACAGCATACACAAACCCTGCGTCATACTAGAGCTAGAGCGAGAGAAAAGAGCGATAGAGAGGAGGAGTGGGGAGGGGATATGGGAAAGAGAGATGGAGAGAGAAATAAATGAAGAGAGAGAGAGAAGAGAGAGAAGAGTGAGATCTCCAATAACGGTGTTTAAAAAGTAAAATAAACAGTGTCTGTGCTATCTAAGATGTGGAATAGGCCTCCTGTGGCATGCTACTGCACTGTGAGAGGGGAGAGCGTATGAGATGAAGAGATAGCTCTGTCTGTCTGGGTGATAAACTCACTCAGCAACACAACACAATGACGAAACCACCCTACCAAATCAAAACAACACACAAAACATGTCAACAATGAAGCATAGTCAATCAGGCCTGTCAAAACTACTCATTGAACTAGGCCAGGATAAAGTATCTTATTTCCTTAACATTTTAGCTTACATTTCACACTACTGAAGAGACACAGAAGCATACAAAAATAAAGCACCTGAGAAAGAACCACTACCACTTATGGGTTATAAGTTTGACCTAAAACTTACAGCTTTTAAATTCCCTAAACTTAACCTAAACTTAACCTAAACTTGAAATCACCTGTGTTGTAAAATCAAAGAATGTTCTCTGATCACTCAATCAGAATAAGGAATTTAAGGGACATACAAAGTAGTGATGGGGGAACCAAATTGATGCAGTTATATATCGGGATATTATTTTTGACAATATATCATATAGTTTTGACAATATTGCAATATTATTTTTGTGCTAGTCGGCTGTATCAGTTTGTCTCTGTGAATGGTTTGTCCTCTGACAAATCAACTGTAAATTTCGGTGTTCCTCAAGGTTCCGTTTTAGGACCACTATTGTTTTCACTATATATTTTACCTCTTGGGGATGTCATTCGAAAACATAATGTTAACTTTCACTGCTATGCGGATGACACACAGCTGTACATTTCAATGAAACATGGTGAAGCCCCAAAATTGCCCTCGCTAGAAGCATGTGTTTCAGACATAAGGATGTGGATGGCTGCAAACTTTCTACTTTTAAACTCGGACAAAACAGAGATGCTTGTTCTAGGTCCCAAGAAACAAAGAGATCCTTCACAGTTCTGTTGAATGTGACAATTAATCTTAATGGTTGTACAGTCGTCTCAAATAAAACTGTGAAGGACCTCGGCGTTACTCTGGACCCTGATCTCTCTTTTGAAGAACATATCAAGACCATTTCAAGGACAGTTTTTTTCCATCTACGTAACATTGCAAAAATCTGAAACTTTCTGTCCAAAAATGATGCAGAAAAATTAATCCATGCTTTTGTCACTTCTAGGTTAGACTACTGCAATGCTCTACTTTACGGCTACCCGGATAAAGCACTAAATAAACTTCAGTTAGTGCCAAATACGGCTGCTAGAATCCTGACTAGAACCAGAAAATGTGATCATATTACTCCAGTGCTAGCCTCCCTACACTGGCTTACTGTCAAAGCAAGGGCTGATTTCAAGGTTTTACTGCTAACCTACAAAGCATTACATGGGCTTGCTCCTACCTATCTCTCTGATTTGGTCCTGCCGTACATACCTACACGTATGCTACGGTCACAAGACGCAGGCCTCCTAATTGTCCCTAGAATTTCTAAGCAAACAGCTGGAGGCAGGGCTTTCTCCTATAGAGCTCCATTTTTATGGAACGGTCTGCCTACCCATGTCAGAGACGCAAACTCGATCTCAACCTTTATGTCTTTACTGAAGACTCATCTCTTCAGTGGGTCATATGATTGAGTGTAGTCTGGCCCAGGAGTGGGAAGGTGAACGGAAAGGCTCTGGAGCAACGAACCGCCCTTGCTGTCTCTGCCTGGCCGGTTCCCCTCTTTCCACTGGGATTCTCTGCCTCTAACCCTATTACAGGGGCTGAGTCACTGGCTTACTGGGGCTCTCTCATACCGTCCCTGGGGGGGGTTAGAGGCAGAGAATCCCAGTGGAAAGTTCCGTTCACCTTCCCACTCCTGGGCCAGATTACACTCAATCATATGACCCATATGTTGAAAAGATCTTTGTGGGCTATACTCAGCCTTGTCTCAGGATGGTAAATTGGTGGTTGAAGATATCCCTCTAGTGGTGTGGGGGCTGTGCTTTGGCAAAGTGGGTGGGGTTATATCCTTCCTGTTTGGCCCTGTCCGGGGGTGTCCTCGGATGGGGCCACAGTGTCTCCTGACCCCTCCTGTCTCAGCCTCCAGTATTTATGCTGCAGTAGTTTATGTGTCGGGGGGCTGGGGACAGTTTGTTATATCTGGAGTACTTCTCCTGTCCTATTCGGTGTCCTGTGTGAATTTAAGTGTGCTCTCTCTAATTCTCTCTTTCTCTCTTTCTTTCTCTCTCTTGGAGGACCTGAGCCCTAGGACCATGCCTCAGGACTACCTGACATGATGACTCCTTGCTGTCCCCAGTCCACCTGGCCGTGCTGCTGCTCCAGTTTCAACTGTTCTGCCTTATTATTATTGGACCAAGCTGGTCATTTATGAACATTTGAACATCTTGGCCATGTTCTGTTATAATCTCCACCCGGCACAGCCAGAAGATGACTGGCCACCCCACATAGCCTGGTTCCTCTCTAGGTTTCTTCCAAGGTTTTGGCCTTTCTAGGGAGTTTTTCCTAGCCACCATGCTTCTACACCTGCATTGCTTTCTGTTTGGGGTTTTAGGCTGGGTTTCTGTAAAGCACTTTGAGATATCAGCTGATGGACGAAGGGCTATATAAATAAATTTGATTTGATTTACCTGCACAAAAATGTCAGTATTTTTCCAAGCCCAGCTTGTTATCCACCTTTTCAAACAGGGAGCCAATTTGTTTTCAGCACTTTTAAGTCCATGACTGATCAAAACTTGTTTTCTCATGACTCTCTCTTTTCCCCCAGCAAACATATGGCGAGAATTACGTTTGGAACATCGAATTGCAATAAAATCACAGTACTGAATAGGAACGCATATAGAATTGTGAGGGAGCACCCCCCTATCCACATCGATGGGACAGTAGTGGAGAGGGTAGTAAGTTTTAAGTTCCTCGGCGTACACATCACGGACAAACTGAATTGGTCCACCCACACAGACACCGTCGTGAAGAAGGCGCAGCAGCGCCTCTTCAACCTCAGGAGGCTGAAGAAATTCTGCTTGTCACCAAAAGCACTCACAAACTTCTACAGATGCACAATCGAGAGCATCCTGTCGGGCTGTATCCCCGCCTGGTACAGCAACTGCTCCACCCACAACCGTAAGGCTCTCCAGAGGGTAGTGAGGTCTGCGCAACGCATCACCGGGGTCAAACAACCTGCCCTCCAGGACACCTACACCACCCGATGTCACAGGAAGGCCATAAAGATCATCAAGGACAACAACCACCCGAGCCACTGCCTGTTCACCCCGCTATCATCCAGAAGGCGAGGTCAGTACAGGTGCATCAAAGCAAGGACCGAGAGACTGAAACAGCTTCTATCTCAAGGCCATCAGACTGTTAAACAGCCACCACTAACATTGAGTGGCTGCTGCCAACACACTGACTCAACTCCAGCCACTTTAATAATGGGAATTGATGGAAATTGATGTAAAATATATCACTAGCCACTTTGAACAATGCTACTTAATATAATGTTTACATACCCTACATTACTCATTTCATATGTATATGTATATACTGTACTCTATATCATCTACTGCATCTTTATGTAATACATGTATCAATACATGTAAACTATGCCACTTTGTTTACATACACTACATTACTAATCTCATATGTATATACTGTACTCGATACCATCTACTGCATCTTGCCTATGTCGTTCTGTACCATCACTCATTCATAGATCTTTATGTACATATTCTTTATCCCTTTACACTTGTGTGTATAAGGTAGTAGTTTTGGAATTGTTATGTTAGATTACTCGTTGGTTATTACTACATTGTCGGAACTAGAAGCACAAGCATTTCGCTACACTCGCATTAACATCTGCTAACCATGTGTATGTGACAAATAAATTTGATTTGATTTGATTTTGAATCGCAATACATATCGGCACATAAGTATTGTGATAAAATCGTGAGGTCCCTGGCAATTTCCAGCCCTACAAAGTTAGAATGGTAGAGTAGATGAAGGCTATGAACTTTCTAACAGCTCTCATGACTTTCATGATCATGGTAGGAACAGTATTGGCCTAATGTCACACAGCTGCCTCAGGCACACACATACGCAGACAGACACGCACACACACGCACACACACACACACGCACACACACACACACACACACACACACACACATACACACACACACACACGCCGTATAGTCAAAGACAGTATTCCCCCTCTCCCTCCTCTATAGCTCCAGAGAGCTATAGACCTCCCACCTGAAGCACATCTGCTTTCTGCATCAGCAGCCAAACCTCTCCCTCCATCTCCCTCTCTCTCTCCAACTCCCTCCCCCTCCCTTAGGCTGGTATGGCTGCAGCACCCACAGACTGACATCTCAGTGTAACTCAGTGTAACTCACTAGATGTCTTTCTCAGACATAGTCTCTTATTAATCACCTCCACAGGCACTCAGATATATTCCACAGGAATGCATTTATCTGGAAGAGAGATTAAGGAATGCTCTTTTATATGTGCAGGTCTGTCTTGGCAAGCGTGTGCATGTGTGTAGAGGAGGGGATTGTGTGTGTGTGTGTGTGTGTGTGTGTGTGTGTGTGTGCATGCGTTCATGTCCCTGACCATTAGATCTCTCTGAGTATGTATACATGCACACTAATAATTCAATAATAAACTGATTATGGCAATAGTCATGTAAACACCTTACTCTGCTAGTCTTATTCGTCGTTAGGTCAAAATCGAAGTAAGCATATCTGAGCAATCTTTCAAATTATTAGGACATGTAAATGCCTTGATCAGAGTTGCAGCAGTTTATTTGCATGTGCTAGCATGAGCAGTGAAGTGACTTCGGAAAAATGAAGTGACTTGGGGAAAAACTAAAAGTATTCATCTTAGAAATGTTTTTTTACAAACAAAAATTATATGTCAGAACTCAGAACCAAATAGTCTTCCCAAAAATAGCTAACAGCGGATGATCTGAAAGAGCTGCAAAATCTGGACCCCTACAAATCAGCTGGGCTAGACAATCTGGACCCTCTCTTTATAAAATATTCTGGTCATATAGCTGGTCATGGGTGCACCTCAGCCACGCTCAAGGTCCTAAACGATATCATAGCCGCCATCGATAAAAGACAATACTGTGCAGCAGTATTCATCGACCTGGCCAAGGCTTTGACTCTGTCAATCACCGCATCCTTATCGGCAGACTCAACCACCTTGGTTTCTCAAATGACTGCCTCGCCTGGGTCAACAACTACTTCTCATCTTATAGAGTTCAGTGTGTTAAATCGGAGGGCCTGTTGTCCGGACCTCTGCCAGGCTCTATGGGGATGCCACAGGGTTCAATTCTTGGGCCGACTCTTTTCTCTGTATACATCAATGATGTCGCTCTTGCTGCTGGTGATTCTCTGATCCACCTCTACGCAGACGACACCATTTTGTATACCTCTGGCCCTTCTTTGGACACTGTGTTAACAAACCTCCAGACGAGCTTCAATGCCATACAACTCTCCTTCCGTGGCCTCCAACTGCTCTTAAATGCAAGCAAAACTAAATGCATGCTCTTCAACCGATCGCTGCCCGCACCCGCCCGCACCCGCCCGCCCGTCCAGCATCAATACTCTGGACGGTTCTGACTTAGAATATGTGGACAACTACAAATACCTAGGTGTCTGGTTAGACACTAAACTCTCCTCCCAGACTCACATTAAACATCTCCAATCCAAAATTAAATCTAGAATCGGCTTCCTATTTTGCAACAAAGCATCCTTCACTCATGCTGCCAAAAATACCCTTGTAAAACTGACTATCCTACCGATCCTTGACTTTGGTGATGTAATTTACAAAATAACCCCCAACACTCTATTCAGCAAATTGGATGTAGTCTATCACAGTGCCATCTGTTTAGTCACCAAAGCCCCATATACTACCCACCACTGCGACCTGTATGCTCTCGTTGGCTGGCACTCGCTTCATATTCGTCGCCAAACCCACTGGCACCAGGTCATCTATAAGTCTTTGCTAGGTAAAGCCCCGCCTTATCTCAGCTCACTGGTCACCATAGCAGCACCCACCCGTAGCAAGCACTCCAGCAGGTATATTACACTGGTTACCCCCAAAGCCATATCCTCCTTTGGCCGCCTTTCCTTCCAGTTCTCTGCTGCCAATGACTGGAACAAATTGCAAAAATCACTGAAGCTGGAGACTAATATCTCCCTCACTAACTTTAAGCATCAGCTGTCAGAGGAGCTTACTGATCATTGCACCTGTACATAGCCCATCTGTAAATAGCACACCTCAACTACCTCATATTGTTATTTATTGTTTTGCTCCTTTGCACCCCAGTATCTCTACTTGCACATTCATCTTCTGCAAATCTATCACTCCAGTGTTTAATTGCTAAATTGTAATTATTTCGCCACCATGGCCTATTTATTGCCTTATTTCCCTAATCTACATTTGCACACACTGTATATAGACTTTCTATTGTGTTATTGACTGTACATTTGTTTATCCAGTGTTTGTTTGTGTCGCACTGCTTTGCTCTATCTTGGCCAGGTCGCAGTTGTAAATGAGAACTTATTCTCAACTGGCCTACCTGGTTAAATAAAGGTGAAATACGATAAAAAATAAAGTTAAAAAATAACATGGTCGCTGTGGTAGAACATTTATTTTGATTGCAGATTTTCTGTATTTATCAAAATCCCACCGGGTAGGCTGATTTCATATGTGAACATGTAAACATGATTATTATCGAAATCGTCCTTCTTGCAAAGCATGTAAATCAAACTATTATATTAATCTGACTATTCACAATAATGGTATTATTGTGTGCATGTCACCAATAGAAAGAAAGAGTCTGAAGGCATTTCTTTGTTACTTAACACTTATAGTGTTGTGGTAGAGTGCAGAAGTGTTAGCCCCCTTTGTTGCCAGACAGGTAAACTTGGGTTTGCTCTGCACAGTGCTCAGCTAAAATCTGAGATTTTACGGAGATTACAGCATAGAGATCCATCAAGGTCAACACGTCTGGTGGTAGCACGAAGAGGTAACTACCGTCCTATGACACTTATGACATGTTTCAGCACCACAATAACACAATCAACTATTTGGAAGTATTTGACGTAAAGTACATAAGTAAAAATACTTTGAAGTGTTTTTTGGGGGGGTATCTGTACTTTACTTTACTATTTACAGTACCATTCCAAGGTTTGGACACACCTACTCATTCAAGGGTTTTTCATGATTTTTTACTATTTTCTACATTTTAGAATAATAGTGAAGACATCAAAACTATGAAATAACAAATATGGAATCAAGTAGTAATCAAAAAAGTGTTAAACAAATCTAAATATATTTTAGATTTTAGATTCTTCAAAGTAGCCACTCTTTGACTTGATGACAGCTTGCACACTCTTGGCATTCTCTCAACCAGCTTAATCTGGAATGCTTTTCCAACCACTCGTTGGCTACTTTTTCTTCACTCTGTGGTCCAACTCATCTCAAACCATCTCAATTGGGTTGAAGTCGGGTGAAGTGGAGGCCAGGTCATCTGATGCAGCACTCCATCACTTTCCTTCTTGGTCAAATAGCCCTTACACAGCCTGGAGGTGTGTTGGGTTATTGTCCTGTTGAAATCCAAATGATAGTCCCACTAAGCGCAAACCAGATGGGATGGCATATTGCTGCAGAATGCTGCGGTAGCCATGCTGGTTAAGTGTGCCTTGAATTCTAAATACATCCCTCACAGCGTCACCAGCAAAACACCCCCAAATCATCACACCTCCTCCTCCATGCTTCACGGTGGGAACCACACATGCAGAGATAATCCGTTCACCTACTCTACATCTCACAAAGACATGGCGGTTGGAACCAAAAATCTCAGATTTCCACTGGTCTAATGTCCATTGCTCGTGTTTCTTGGACCAAGCGAGTCTCTTCTTTTTATCGGTGTCCTTTAGTAGTTGATTCTTTGCAGCAATTCCACCATGAAGGCCTGATACGCGCAGTCTCCTCTGAACAGTTCATGTTGAGATGTGTCTGTTACTTGAACTCTGTAAAGCATTTATTTGGGCTGCAATTTCTGAGGCTGGTAACTCTCATTAACTTATCCTCTGCAGCAGAGGTAACTCTGATGCAGAGCAAGTTTCATCATAGCACTTGATGGGTTTTGCGATTGCACTTGAAGAAACTTTAAACGTTCTTGAAATGTTCCAGATTGACTGACCTTCATGTTTTAAAGTAATGATGTACTGTCATTTCTCTTCGCTTATTTGAGCTGTTCTTGCCATAATAAGGACTTGGTCTTTACCAAATAGGGCCGTCTTCTGTATACCACTCCTACCTTGTCACAACACAACTGATTGGCTCAAACGCATTAAGAAGGAGAGAAGTTCCACAAATGAACTTTTAACAAGGCACACCTGTTAATTGAAATGCATTACAGGTGACTTACTCATGAAGCTGGTTGAGAGAATGCCAAGAGTGTGCAAAGCTGTTATCAAGGCAAAGGGTGGCTACTTTGAAGAATCTCAAATATAAAATATATTTAGATTTGTTTAACACTTTTTTGGTAACTACATGATTCCATATGTGTTATTTCACCATTTTGATGTCTTCACTAGTATTCTCCAATGTAGAAAATTGAAAAAAATGAAGAAAAACCCTGGAATGAGTAGGTGTGTCCAAACTTTTGACTTGTACTGTATATTTTTGCAACTTTTACTTTTACTCCACCACATTCCTCGTACTTTTTACTTCATTACATTTTTCCTGGCACCCAAAAGTACTCGTTACATTTCAAATGCTCAGGCTGGACAGCAATACGGTCCAATTTACACCTATCAATATAATGCGTTGACATCCCTACTGCCTCTGATCTGGCGGACTCACTAAACACAAATACTGTGTTTGTAAATTGAGTGTTGGAGTGTACCCTTGTCTGTCCGGAAATTTAAGGAACATCTGGTTTGCTTTAATATAAGGAATTTGAAGCATAGCACTTTTACTTTGTACTTTTACTCAAGTATGACAATTGATTACCTTTTTCACAACCGTACTTAAGTACTTTTTAAACCAGATACTTTTAGACTTTTACTCAAGTAGTATTTTACTGGATGACTTTCACCTTTACTTGAGTACTTTTCTATTATCTTTACTTTTCCACCACTGCTAAATATGTAATATAAGAGCTATCTCCCCCCTTCTCAGAAGAATATTTCTTAATCATGAGGGGGTGTGGCAATGTGAGTTAATTGGTTCCACAGCCACAGGCGGTCCTAACTCTGTGTGTCTTCTCTCGCTCTTGTCACAACGCCCTCCTCTCTCCATTTTGTCAACAATTAATCTCCCTCTACGATAAAGCGTTTGGTCGTCTACAGTAACACCACACAGGAAGACACAGTCAACATGCTGCAACATGGCTCCTAGAACTTAATAGCAGTGTGTATGACTGTGTGTGTGTGTGTGTGTGTGTGTGTGTGTGTGTGTGTGTGTGTGTCTGTGTGTGTCTGTGTGTGGATGTGTGTCTTTTAATAAACACTGAAGGTATTTCAAATCTCTCTCACTGAGTGGAGTGTGGTGGGGCCAGAACCATAACTCAGAGCCAGCAGAATGAAACGCCTCTATCTCTGGGGAGAGATAGAATAGTTGTGTGATGTGATGATGCGAAGCAAAGTGAGGGTTGTCACTCCAGGCGCGTTACTGAAGTCATACAGTCATTTACTATTTCCTCTTAACCCCCCACTGTGTAGGGAGGGTGGGAGGTAAAGTTGAGTGCTATTTAACACATGAGCCCTGTTTAGCACAATACATATCAAAATACAATATACAAATTGAAATACACCCCACATATACACATTAAATACATGTTATTATGCACAACAATACATGAAAAGCAAAACACAAGTCAGCGGAAATCCTCTTGTCCCTAGACAGCCTCTTATCCCTCCCAGAGGAAAGGAGAAAAGGAGACAAAGGAAAGGAGACGGAGGAGGACTGGAGAAGGATGAAGGCCTCTCCACTGACTGTACTTAGGAGGTGGTATCTCATCCCTCCATTCCTGCTCTCCCTGTCATCCCTCACTACCACCCACAATGCACTGTGGCTTAACAGCTCCCCTGAGGAGAGGAGGGGAGGGAGGGAGAGAGGAAGAGGGGGATGGTCGATTCCGCTCTATTCCTTTACTTTCACAATCACATTCTCTCTCTCATTTCAAAAGAATCTCCTGGTGAGCCAGGGATTATTCACCTTCAGTCAAGCAGAATGCTTCATTTCACTCTGAAAAAGACCACAGTTACATCCCATTCCACTGATACAAAACAGCAGCCCTCGTAATATTCAGTTAACCACTCTATTCTTCTGTGAAAACACTTAGAAGTACATGTTTCAGAAGCATTTAGTATTAGTTGCCTGGTGTTTCAGTCTAGAGCCTACCGCTTCAACCATGAGGAGCCCTGCATTTCTCTATCGCCCTTTCTCATTCACACACACGCCCCATCTCTCTCCACACACGTATGTAGTTTGGCTTACACACATTCCTCCATCCGTCTCATTAATGGGACTACAGATGTGTTAGTCTGGGCCCAAGCCTTTACTGAGCCTTTGCACATTTCACATTTCACACTTACACATGCAGTGAAACAGGACAAATATAAGCATCCAGTATTTGACCTTTGTCGATTTGCGCCTCAGAAGTGTTGTGGAGTGGAGCTAAGAGAGCGCCTTTTCATCCAGCTCAGAGACCAGAGTGGAAGGACTGGGTAATAGAGAGCACCTGGCCTAGTCTGCCTGCCTCCTCTGTAGATTTCCCCTGATCTGCCTCTCTCCCTGCCTAATCTCTCTCTCTCCTCTGAAACCCCAGTGTGGTGGGCTGGGCCGGTACAGCTTTGTTCCTTGGACCAGAGGGGGTAGTAAAACCAAGGGGAACCAGAACAGAAAAAGGCACGTTGGAGGAGGAGATGTTGGCTGCCTTCCTGCTACTCGGGTATTCAAGGTTTTACAGCCCTGGTCCTGGGCAGCAGAGAGAGAGAGTGGGCAGGGCAGGCACCCAGCCAATAAATATCAATAACTCAGCCAAGAGCAGCACCAGGTGGGCCTGAGCCTACTGCCCATTCACTCATCTGGCTCGGGGTCAATGGCTCAATGGCACAAGTCAACTCACAGGCTGATCACAGACCGGTAGTTTTGAAGAGGATGTAAAGGGTGCATGCTTCTGTATTTGTTTTCATTTGTCTTTAAATATTTGTTCTAGTTTGTACAAGAACATGCTATATTCGTGCAGAGAAGTCAAATATATTACTTATGGCATTGGTTTTAAATTGGATAGGCATCCATGGTGAGCGGGAAAATGATTGTAAGAAATAAAAAATCCCTGTGTGAAGTTCTGTCCGTAAATCTACTGTAGTCTGATAATTATTAGGTTTTAAGTCCCCCTTGACAGTTTAAACATCCGGAAAATGATCAATGATTTATAATTGGAACCCTTTCTTAGAGATGACAGTGCGTCTGGGGGCTAGCCTCGCGGCGGCAGGCAGCTAAAGACGTCTAGCATAGAGTAGGGGGGAAGTAGTGGGGGGGGTGTTTCACCCATAACTAATTAGGTATGAAAACGTTGAACAGCAGTCATTTGTTCGCGTGTTATTTGGTTTCCTCAGAAATGTGACAGGACACATAAAGAGAGGAATGAGAGCTATGTCTCTAGTCTCCATACATCCTACGGCAAACGCTTTCAGATAGCTATGTGGTCTATATGGTCGTAATGTTGTTACTATCAACGAATTAATAAATCACTTCTGGAGAGCAGCAAGCCATAAGTGGACATCTCTGTCTTTCCTCAGCTGGCTAGACTAGCCTGACCTTACAGAGAGTAGTAGGTTGGATTATAGACATAATATAGTAATGGTTTGTTTATCAATGATTTACTACCAATGGCTCTTCCCCATTCAACTCCTGAGTCACTAATTAAAGACTGCCATTATGGAGTGGCTTGGCTAAAATAGACACCAATACTTTTATTACTATGCCTTCACTTTGCACCTTGTTAAGTTCTACACAGGGAATGTCTGTGGGGTTACAGCTTGCTTAGCGACAGTGCAGGGGGTAGACAGACGCCAGAGGGTATTGGGGGTCATGCCATCTCTAGCTGTGTGTTGGTAATAGCTGTGAAAATGCCTCCACTCCACCTCAGAATACGCCTGCATGCCCCGGCTCTACTTTTTTCAAATTTACACAAGTCTCTGTGTCGCCCGGGCAACCCTTTCTTGGCTTTGTTGAAAAGAGCCAAATAATCCGCGGGCACGTAACTAAGCCTCCTGTTTATCAGTAACTAGGACGGACAATGCCTGTAACTTGACTCTGGTCCAACGGAGAGGGAGGGAGGGATTGAGAGAAAGGGGGAAAGCGAGGGAAAGAGAAAGAAAGAGAGTAGGAGAAAAGAGGAGAGGCGATGGCAAAAGACAGTGGAGCAAGCCAAGAAATCAAGGCAGAGTGAATGGGAATGACAAAAGAAAGAGACGACAGGAGAACTAAAGAAAAAGAGCAAGAGAGAGCCAGCTAGCTAGAGGAAGATCTAATGACAGTGGAACTGATACTCCAGACCAGTCTTATTAGGACATGCACGGGTGGGTGGGTCTTAAACAGCGAAGCCAAGGAAGGGTTGTACTGTAAGAAGGTATTTGTCCCTTTCAGACAATAGTCAACTTTAGCCTGGCTTTTTGTTAAGGGTTAAGTTAACTGGTTTCGTTATTAAATGAGATCAGTAAAACAGAAACTAAACTGGGTGTGATAGGGGAGTATTTGGTAATGGTACTGTATCTCCTAGAGAGATAGACTTGGAAGACTACATACACAGACTGTTTGGTAGACGTATCTGGTAGACCAATACAGACTAGCAAAGGACTTCACAGCGGGGTAAGGGTCGTTGGGGGGTGGGGCAAGGGGTTGGTGTTTAAGGGGCAGGGGCCCGTGACTGGCTGACTGTTGGTGCATGGCTGGCCCGTGTGAGGGTGTGGTCACAGCTCACTGGTTCTCTCTCCTAGTTGTTGAATAGGGACATTTGACTAATGCCCCACCCCCTGTGATCTCCTCTGTACAGATCTAATAACCAGCCTCTGCTTCGTTCATCCTCCGCTGGCAATGTACCCATGCTCACCCTATTCTACCTCTATTCCCTATGTCCAGCTGGCTCTTCTGTCTGGCCCTATGGAAGGGGAGGGCCCTACTGTGTGTGAGAGAGAGAATAACCCAGTGCTGCTTCCGGACTCTTGTGATGCAGGTTGATATGCCCATTGCTTTTCAATATATTTCTAAACATTTTCCATTCAACATTGTCCTCCAGAGTACAGACTCCAGAGCAGCTGAGTATCTCTGGCCCATCTAGTGGCTGTGACACAGTGCTAGTGAGACAGAGCCAGCCCCCCTACTGTCCTCCAGTCACACAGATCAGCAGGGGGACACTTACACACTGTGATACACCCAGAGCGAGGCTCTCTTTCACTGGGCCTTCCGACTCTGGCCACAGCCACAATAGACCCTGGGCAGGAGCCCCACTCCACCCCAAAATGACCCTAAGAGGGGCTTCTGGTTGCTATAGAGATAGCCCAGTGGGCACCAACAATCCTGCAAAGGCTTTTGGGATAAGTGAGAGAGAAAGGAGAGGAAGAAATGAAAGGAGGGGAAGAGAGCAGCGAGAGAGAGATGGTTATTTTGACCCTTGGTTATTTTTGTTACTGTTGTCCCATTGACAATTTTGATTCTTATTATTTTCATATTGTAAATATCAAAAGTAAGCGTTTGGTAATATGTACATTGTTACATCATGCCAATAAAGCAAATGGAATTGAATTGAAATTGAGAGAGAGAGTGAGCAATGCAGAGAGAGTGGAATCTAGCCCATAGCTTCACTTCTCAGTGGTATACATGTAGGCCTATGCCAATGTAATGCATGCCCACGCGGTACTGTCATCACTACAATACTAAAGCATTTACACTACCAGTCCCAGCCGTGCTTGCCTGCTTCAGTACCCTGAGGTATGTTCATACCAGCCTCTGTTCCCACTGAAGACATAACCACAACACCCAATTAAACCTGCAACCCAATGGAAACTATGTCTGATTACAGTACACATGGATAGCACTCGTTAAATAAGCATATCATGCTGCTCTTACTCACATCAGATCACAGCAGGTACATAGGGTCCTAACCCTCACACACACACGCCGGCTCGCACATACACACAGACACAGACACACACACACATACACACACACACACACATACACACACACACACGAACACACATACACAAACGTTGTTTACTTATGAAAGCAATGTGTGTATGTAACAGTTTCTAGGCTGTGTGGCAACAGGCCAGTTAAAGGAAGTGATGAAGTTCATCCTGTGTTTAGTGTGTTTAGTGTGTTTAGTGTGTTTCTCAGTTAAAAAGCTAAAGATAGAGCCATGCACTCCCAACAGCTACAACACACCTCACTGAGCAAACATTCCCTCAACAGGGCTGTGTAATTACTTCAGGAGGAAAGCTTGGGGGATAGAGAGATATACTGTGGTAGTCTCGTCTCTACTGCTACATGATTGAACTTTATGTACATTGAGAGAGGACAGACTCCCAGATCTGTTTGCTAAACAGTGACTAGTCAGAACGTATGGCTCCACACGAAAAGCTAGCTCCATTCAACTCCAGCTCAGTCTCAGCTCAGCACAGTGAACTTTATCGCAGACGTGTTTACCTAACATCCTTACACACTACTACAGTGTCTATGACAGCTTACTAGCTTATTAATGCCACAATATTTCATTGAGTGAAAATCAATAGGCTAGAAATATTGTGGTGATATGAGGGCTGGGATAGTGACACACAAGCAGTGTGAGCGTGCGTGTGTCCTTGCGTGTCTGTGTGCACTGCAGGCCTTGAAATGTATGTGTGTTTATGTGCGTGCGAGCCGTCCTGCGCAAGCCTGTGTGGTGATAGATGAGGATAAGGGGGTCAGTGAGTATGTGAGACATCCCAGTATGGAAACTGTCATCGCCCGAGTGGATGGATCTCATTCCTCACATCACCCACATGAATGGGGCCTCACACCCCCCCTCCCACTTGGGAGTGGGACCCAGCCCAGAGACCCAGGACCGAGCTTGGGCAGCTCCATACCTAGAGCCCAGAGAGGGGCACAGCCTGGTGGAAACAGCCTTACTCTCTAGACGTAAAAGTTTAGCCATCGTAGCAGATGCTCCTACCCAGAGTGACTTCCCCTAGTCGGTTTCGGGGATTCGAACTATCAATCTTTTGGGCTACGGGCCAAACGCTCTTAACCGCTAGGCCACCTGCCGCCTGTAGACCAGCCCATGACTCATGCCCTGCCTCATACCCTGAGCCAAGAGAGGGGCACAGCCGTGGGGGGGTCTAAGACCCTTGTGTAGACCCTTATGTTTATGTATATATTCTTATTCCATTCCTTTACTTAGATTTGTGTGTATTAGGTAGTTGTTGTGGAATTGTTAGATATTACTTGTTAGATACTGCTGCACTGTCGGGAACTAGAAGCACAGGCATTTCGCTACACTCGCAATAACATCTGCTAACCATGTGTATGTGACCAATAGAATTTGATTTGATTTGACTTAACTGGGGCCTAGCAAGACCACATCTATTTAGGACCCAGAAGCGAAAACGTGACTTTTCATTACAGAGGGTAATTAGGCTCCATTCACTTGTATTGTCCTGCAGGTCATTTCAATGTGTGTGAATCATAACACCTTATAACAGTGTAGGCTAATAAGGGCTGGGGCTACAGTAGTCAGCTAGCTGGGACTACTGGAGCATTGCCAAAACAACCCCTTCCCCTAGCTCCATTTTCCATGCATTTACGTTTGCTCTACATTACCAGAGGGTCAGTTTCAAAATCCCACTATGTGACTGCAAGAAGAGAGGAGACGATTGTGATTGCGGAGGAATCCCTGTTATGACTGCCAGGACATAGGCCTAGTTCATTAAGATAATTATTACAGTGAAGCGACAAGGGCCCTCCTTTCCTGTCTGTGGAATCTCAGGGCCACACAGTGAATCGGTAACACTGTTGTGTTTGCATGGGAAAATATTAGCCCTGACAGAGACAGCTAGAACACGGAGAGATAATACACACAGCAAACAGGACAGGATCAAACCCTGAGTGATTGGAACTGCTCTGAAAAAACAGACTTGGACATTCACTCATTTGCATTCTAATAGTTAAACAACGATGATAGACAAGTAGTGTGTGTTACAGCAGCTGACCCAGGTGTGCCCTGGTGCCCATGCTGATAAGACTCTGCTGCCAATGTCCAGCAGGCCAGGCTCTGGTCTAGTTGACTTCTAGGGTCAAAGGTAAAATCAGCATCATGACCCTGGGATCTGTGACAATCTCAGCGGACAGGGATCATAAATACATACGAAATCAATAAGAATTATTTTTAATATTTTTTATTTCACCTTTATTTAACCAGGTAGGCCAGTTGAGAACAAGTTCTCATTTGCAACTGCAACCTGGCCAAGATAAAGCAAAGCAGTTCGACACATAGAACAACACAGACCTACGCATTGAATAAACAAACATACAGTCAATAATACAGTAGAAAAAATCCATATACAGCATGTGCAAATGAGGTAGGATAAGAGAGGTAAGGCAATAAATAGGCCATGGTGGCGAAGTAATTACAACATAGCAATTAAACACTGGAATGGTAGAGTGTGCAGAAGATTAATGTGCAAGTAGAGATACTGGGGTGCAAAGGAGCAAGATAAATGCTTGCTTCTGAAGCTAAGCAGTGCTGGTCCTGGTCCATCCCTGGATAGGAGACCAGATGCTGCTGGAAGGGGTGTTGGAGGGCCAGTAGGAGGCACTCTTTCCTCTGGTCTAAAAACTATCCCAATGCCCCAGGGCAGTGATTGGGCACACTACCCTGTGTAGGGTGCTGTCTTTCAGGTGGGACATTAAACGGGTGTCCTGACTCTCTGCGGTCATTAAAGATCCCATGGCACTTGTCGTAAGAGTAGGGGTGTTAACCCCGGTGTCCTGGCTAAATTCCCAATCTGGCCATCAAACCATCACGGTCACCTAAAAATCCCCAGTTTACAATTGGCTCATTCATCCCCCTCCTCTCCCCTGTAACTATTCCCCAGGTCGTTGCTGCAAATGAGAATGTGGTCTCAGTCAATTTACCTGGTAAAATAACAGATAAATAAAATAAAAAAATAAAAAAATTAAATACAGTATGGGGATGAGGTAAATGGGATGGGCTATTTACAGATGAGCTATGTACGGGTGCAGTGATCTGTGAGCTGCTCTGACAGCTGGTGCTTTAAGCTAGTGAGGGAGGTAAGTCTCCAGCTGTAGTGATTTTTGCAGTTCGTTACAGTCATTGGCAGCAGAGAACTGGAAGGAGATGCTTTGGGGGTGACCAGTGAGATATACCTGCCGGAGTGTGTGCTACATGTGGGTGCTGCTATGGTGTCCAGTGAGCTGAGATAAGGCGGGGCTTTACCTAGCAGAAACTTGTAGATGACCTGGAGCCAATGGGTTTGGCGACGAGTATGAAGCGAGGGCCAACCAACGAGAGTGTACAGGTCGCAGTGGTGGGTAGTATATGGGGCTTTGGTGACAAAATGGTTGGCACTGTGATAGACTGCATCCCATTTGTTGAGTAGAGTGTTGGAGGCTATTTTGTAAATTACATCGCCGAAGTCGAGGATCGGTAGGATGGTCAGTTTTACGAGGGTATGTTTGGCCTTGAGATAGAAGCTGTTTTTCAGTCTCCCCGTCCCTTCTTTGATGCACCTGTACTGACCTCGCCTTCTGGATGATAGCAGGGGGAACAGGCAGTGGCTCGGGTGGTTGTTGTCCTTGATGATCTTTATGGCCTTCCTGTGACATCGGGTGGTGTAGGTGTCCTGGAGGGCAGGTAGTTTGCAACCCGGTGATGCGTTGCGCAGACCTCACTACCCTCTGGAGAGCCTTACGGTTGTGGGCGGAGCAGTTGCCGTACAAGGCGGTGATACAGCCCGACAGGATGCTCTCGATTGTGCATCTGTAGACGTTTGTGAGTGTTTTTGGTGACAAGCCAAATTTCTTCAGCCTCCTGAGGTTGAAGAGGCGCTGCTGCGCCTTCTTCACGATGCTGTCTGTGTGGGTGGACCAATTCAGTTTGTCTGTGATGTGTAGAAGAAATTCTTAAAACTTACTACCCTCTCCACTAATGCCTCTAGAGACGTTTAAACCAGGTGATGTCACTGCATACGTGGGAGGTGGAACTAAATGGTAGGTTAAGGCATATTGAGCAGGGCTAGAGGCTCTACAGTGAAATAAGACAATAATCACTAACCAGGACAGTAATGGACAAGGCATATTGATATTAGGGATAGGCATGCGTAGCCGGGTGATCAATAGGGGTCCAGTGCAGGCCGAGGCTAGCAAGCTAGCAGACCGGGGCTAGCAAGCTAGAGGGACATCTCGACGGAGGAGATGGCTAGCAGGTAGCGGGCCGCGGCTAGCGGATGGGCATTCAGGGGACGTCGCAAGAGAGGCCAGTTGAGTACCCCCTCGAGCAGATTACGTTGTAGTCCAGTCGTGAAGGATCGGCGGGGTTCCTTGCCCCGTACCGACAGTAGAAGGGGTCCGGGAATTGTAGCCCAGGTGGCTGATGGGCCTCTTTAGCTAGCCGGGAGAAAGGGCCTAGCTCCAGGTAGGAAACCGGGGATATGGAGAGAAAATATGTTCGGTATGCTCTGGTTTGAGTCGCGTTGTACAAACTAGCGAGAGCTTTCCGAGCTAAAGGTTAGCTGATGACCGCTAGCAGTGGTTAGCTGACTACTAGCTAGTAGCTAGTGAGCTGGCTAGCTTCTGTTGGAGGATTCGAGGTGAATAAAAATACTTTAGAAAAAAACAGATCTGCACCACATTGGGTGAGGCGGGTTGCAGGAGAGTGTTTTGAAGTTGAGTTTTAGAAAAAATATATAAAAATATATGCAAAGAAAAATATATAAAAATATATATACACGGGACACAAAAAGACGAGGACAAAAGACATCTGACAGCTATGCCATCTTGGATGGATACACACTTTCTCAACCAACTGTCTCATTTCACCATAATGACAGAAAAGTTTGTCTTGAATAGGCTTCAAGGGTAACAGTGACAATAGACTAGAGTCCATTCAATTGATCTCAGTGGACGTTTGTCATTCAGTAGTGTAGATGTGTGTCATTCAGCAGCCAATCTATGAGTGGTGTGAGTGTGAGTGTCTATGGTGAAACAGCGAGAGGCTGTATCAGTGGAGTAGGCTAGATGTCTGCCTGTTATCAGCGATTCACTCTGTGAGTAAGTACAGTTGGCCAGCAGCCTGCACGGTTGCACTGAGGGTTGAGGGCAGTCCTCTGGCTGGCACTCAGCCGTTAGCTAGCCCGGTCCTTCCAACTAACCCTGATAAACGCTCTCCCTTCCTCCGTGACTCTCCCTCCCTATCGCTCTAGTACCTATCCTCCCTCTAACAAGAGAGGCAGATATACCAAAGCCTTCTTCTGTATTTCTCATACTTCACCGACACACACCCCAACATGCAAACACACACACACAACACTGCAGAGCTGCATGTTCCAACCCTTGAAACTAGTTTATCTTGAGGGGAATTAGATTAACGGTTTGAGGTTGGGTCAGTAGTGTTCCAGGGAGAGGACAGAATGGCAGCAGCAGGTATATCATTTACCACTAATGATGAGGGAGGAAAAATCTATACAGTTACAATATGCAATATTATTTTGGACGATATTATATCTATACTTTGAGTATTAAAAAAAATTAAAATGTTTTTTTTGCTAGGTAGCATTATCTAGCACTATTTGACAGTACCTGTGCCAAAACTCCAGGAATTTTCATCCTATAACTTCTTCTCCATCTTCTTTTTAAACAGTGAGCCAACATGCTTTCAGCGCTTTTAGTTCCTTCACTGATCAAAACGTATTTTCACATGCTCTCGTGTCTCTCTGTAGCAGACATACAGTGAACAATATGTTTGGAACATAAAATCGCAGTATCGAATTGTAATACCTATAAAATTGTGAGAATCGCAACACATATCATATCGGGACCTAAGTATCGGGATAATTTAGTATTGTGAGGTCCCTGGCAATTCCCATCCCTACTTACCACATGGATCTGAAACCAACAGAGGATCCCATTGTAGGTCTAATCCCAACATGGAGCAGGTTCCACCCACCCACGTGCACTACTTTAAACTAAATTGAATTTAAATTAGGGAGGTGAGGGGAATGTTTGAAATGTTTGAACTATGCAGTGTTAAGGTGGGAAGGATCATTGGGGCAAACTGTGAAACTTGACAATAACACACACACACACACACACACACACACACACACACACACACACACACACACACACACACACACACACACACACACACACACACACACACACACACACACACACAGAGTAGGGAGGGAGGGGTCATGAACTGAATACCTCCATCATGTTGTGTAAGGTAACATGGAGGTAGCCTGACACCTTTACAATAGAGAAGGCAAATTCAATCCATCTGTGTTCTCCTGTCCGCTCAGCTCTCAGTATTAGACATTAGCCCAGAGGGGTTTAATAAAACATAAGACTTCTATCCATTCAATACATGTCTTATACAGGGCCTTTGATATGCTTATAGAAGGGATAAAGCTGGTGTAGCTGGGAGCTATAGGTGTGACGTGTGTGTGTGTGTTCTGCCAGGTAACACATTGTTGTTGCTCTGTTCTGACATTTGGAAGATCTGTCAGATGGTTGTAAAATAACACCCAGATGATTATGTGTTAAGGGGATGGGGGACATGTTGTCATGGGGGGGTGGGGCGGGGGGGGCTACAGAGATCAGTGACAGGGACATGATTTATTCTATGGGCCATGGACCAGTTAATTCCATAGCAAAAAGGTACGGAGCATTTGGAAGTGTTTTATAAACTGTATAATCCCATTATTATCACCATTGGAGATGTGAGTGACTGGTTTCGGGGTTTCATTTATCTCTCTGAGCGAAGGCCATGTACCAACAAGTTTATATAAACACTAACCATTACCTTAAAGGATTAGCTAGACAGACAGATGGGCGTTATCCAAGGGTCCTCTTAATACCTGTCATGCTACCATCCAGATGCATCACGCACGCAATTCAATTTTCGTCCATTATACATCACAGAAAGATTGTACACGGAGGATTGTGTGCTGATAATAACAGTGCTATAGAATTACAGCTAGGGCTGGGCATTCCATCCTCAGTTGTGTTGCATAGGATCAACAGGCAGGCAAACATGAAAGTCTAAATCTGGAGAGAGATTTTTCCCCGCAGAGGGCACACACAAGCACGCAGGAATGAACACAAGCACACATGCATGTGATACTGAAATTGTATATGGTTATCCTATGTAAAAAAAAATATTGGTGCAACGCTAATAAATAGAATATTATAACAAATGCGCTTTCTTCTGAGTTAGATACTGTCATTGTCCGCGGTTCTGAAACAATCTTCAGAGCGCCGTAGAATTGGCGTCTTTCCCTATGTTGTTATGTGCATAATAGAACAGTTAACCAGAATATTGGGATAAAGGACAATGCGGCAGAGGCAGCAGCAGCAGAGATGACAAAACAGCCCTTGCCTTAGGCTAATTTATAAGACAATTGAGGAGAGAAGAAACCCTAACTTAATTAGGTCTATAATCAATAGCCTAACTGTTAAATGTGCCTGGCTTTAAAAATCCTTTATATAATGTATATCTACAGAAATAAGGCTTCTGTTGCCTGTTTGAGTGTTTGTTTAATAGCCTACGGATTGGGTGAGCACCAAGCCTTGTGCAATGGCAAAATCTCGAATATTTCACAGATTAGTCTGTTTTTAATCTTGGCTATGCTGTCATAAAGTTAGTTTTCTTTCAACGTTAGAACAGACTGGTATTACTTAGAATTTATTTAGTGTTGTTTACACTGTTCTAAACAGGCAGGAAATGTATATTGTAATGTAACAGCACACATGACATGCACGCAGCTCTCGGCTCTTACTCCTTTACCTTCCTTTTCCTTGATCTCCTTCTTATTGTTATTATTACAATTATCATTATGATCATTATCATCATATTAAGTCATGTTATCATTAGTAGGAATGGTATAGTAGCCTTGTATAACCACCATCGAGCTGTAGGCCTAAGAGCGCGTCCTGCTTAGTCTTAATACCGTCATTTACTGTAGGCCTATATTTGAATATATAGGCTACTGTATCAATCCATTCATTCATTCGTTCATGCCATCACACAGCATACGAGACATTCATGCTTTGAAATGCAATCAAGCATTTTAATTTTACAATTAACATTTTTAAAAAGGGAGCTTTGAATAATTAACACAAGCAATAAATAAAACTCAATTGTTTTCATTCTGCTGTAATAAAGATTTTATATATTTATTTATTTCCTTCGTTAGAACACTCTCTGGTACACTTATTTATTTAGTGTTGTTTATACGGTTCCAAATGGTCAGAATTGCTTTAAATATTTTAATCTAACAGCAACTGTTTGGCACACATAATAATCACGCTTGTTCCTATACCCTCCTTTTTCTTCATCTCCAGCCATTTCCACAACTACAGTCAAATGTCTTCCACATCTGACTTCCCCTTTCTCTCCCCTTTCCTTCCTGAGCAACCAGTAAACATTCAGCGTTTCAAGTTTCGTTTTCACGTCCTCCGCATCCAGTTTGCTGTCACGTGTTACAGTCTTCGGAGTTTGTTATAACAAATGTATTGATGTGATTATGATAGGGCCTGACCTATAGACTATCGGTCACATGCACGCGATGCTTTTATTTTTCATGTAAAGAGAGCAAGGATTGAGGGAATAGAGAATGTTTTTACAAAACCAGTTGGGGATTTCGGTGAGATAACTTTTCAATCAGAAACAAATAATAAACTAAATGGCGGACATGATGTTAAAGCTTCAGCACGGACAGCACAATAAACCCTTGCTGTGCGGTGGTGCCTTTTCGCTGAGGTAGTCAGTCAGCCAGTCACACAGGCACTTGCTGTCATTTTTTTTTTAAATACATTGTGATCATCAAGCTCTTTCTTGAGTCATTTGTGTGTCTTCATTATTTGAGTTTGAGTTTATTTTATTTGTTACAGGGACAATGCACATTCATCAACGTTTCAGTAAAAGTGCCGGTTTTAGCCAGCCGGGCTAATTTTCAACCGCAGTCCCTTAATCGAACAGTGTGCTTAATCAAAGCATCAGACAAGCTCAGTGCACATGTAGTTGGTTTTACTCAAACAGAGTGTGTCTGTCTATATATGGAAAAATATATGTCTATATATGGAAAAATAAGTTTAAACATTTTGACCAATCGATTGGTTGAAAGAACAAGACGACTCTCGGTCTGGTCGGGGACAGCCCTAATGCAAACACACACACGAGAATGCACACATGTGGCACACACACCACACGCACAAACACACACTCACACACACACACACACACAGACATACACACAACCCCTCCGGACCCTGTCACTCATTGCCCTGTTAAGACGGAGCACAGCAGCTTTAAAGTTCCATCCCCCTCTCTTAACATTCCAGTAGTTGGTCACTATAGAGCCGACCCATGTAATGTCACACTGTAGCGCCGTTAGCTGAACAAGATGCTTTTCCAGACCCTCAGTGTGAAGGACAAAGACCTCTATTGTCTGGTTAGAGAGAGAGTGGGGAGAGAAGAGAGAGTGGCAGGTGTGTCGTGTTACACTCAAATATATCCCCTCCAGTCCGGCTAGAGTTGAGTGATGAAAACAGTGTCCTGCAGCATGTTGGCCCTGTCAGAGGGATGTGACTGTGTGTGTGTGTGTGTGTGTGTGTGTGTGTGTGTGTGTGTGTGTGTGTGTGTGTGTGTGTGTGTGTGTGTGTGTGTGCGTGCGTGCGTGCGTGCGTGTGCGTATATGTGCGCATATGGCCGTGTGTGCGTGTTTTGTCTGTGTATACTTACCGCATGTGTGTCCGACGTGTCTGAGAGGGGAAGTGCTCAGGTGATAGAGAGAGCAGGTTCCACCTTATCCCTCCTCACCCCGGGTGAGAGAGGAGGAGGGACACCTGTCAGAAAGCTATGCATCAATAGAACAGGTACCCTCGCCCTCCTCACCCCTTTATCTACCTCCGCCTACCACTGTGCTCCGAGCATGAGTGTTTGCTAGCAAACAATTGCAAGGTTGTCCATTTTGACAACAAAGCGGAGCCTGTAGAATAAAGAACTGATTGATTAGCAATCGGGGGCCAATCTCGGGTGAAGAAGCATGGTAAGATGATCAGAACCTGATAAGCTTCTATGTTGTACACCGCAGTCATCTTATTAGGGCAGGTTAAATGTAAACTTTTTCCTAAAAATCGTGACATGCTTACTTAGGGAAATCTATGTGAAATATCAATTTCTCTTGAAACCAGGACATGTTACTTTCACTTCTTTGTTTCCTTGCTTACAGGTCATGAGAATCTACCATCTGAAGCCTGAAATGATACAAGATCACCGGTGAAGTGTTCATTAGAGAAGTCCTTATCAACCAGTGGAACAGAAGAAGAATTCCTCACTACCGGCAGACTGTCAGAACATAATTTCTAATAATTATCTATGTGGTACTGATACCAGTGTGGAAGAGCTGGTCACTTTTTTTTTAACTTGGTGAATAATTACCTTGCCAATAGGACGACTGAATATTATTGTCTAGCAGACAATATTTTTTTGTGAGTTTCCTCCTAATACAGGATGTGGTATGGACTAGAGGTCAACAGATTAAGCGGAATGGCCAATTAATTAGGGCTGATTTCAAGTTTTCATAACAATCGGAAATCTGTATTTTTGGGCGCCGATTTGCCAATTTTTTTATACCTTTATTTAACTAGGCAAGTCAGTTAGGAACACATTCTTATTTTCAATTATGGCCTAGGAACGGTGGGTTAACTGCCATGTTCAGGGGCAGAATGACAGATTTTCACCTTGTCAGCCCGGGTGATCCACACTTGCTACCTTACAGTTAACTAGTCCAACGCAATAACGACCTGCCTCTCTCTCGTTGCACTCCACAAGGAGACTGCTGTCACACCCTGACCTTAGTATTCTTTGTTTTCTTTGTTATTTTGGTTAGGTCAGGTTGTGACATGGGTGATGTATGTGTTTTCCTTGTCTATGGGTTTTGTATGTTTATGGGGGTGTTTTCTATTCTAGGTGTTTTTGTAAGTCTATGGTTGCCTATATTGGTTCTCAAATAGAGGCAGCTGTCTATCGTTGTTTCTGATTGGGAACCATATTCAGACAGCCATATTCTTTGGGTATTTTGTGGGTGATTGTTCCTGTTCCAGTGTTTAGTGTTCACGTTACGGGACTGTTTCGTCTTCGTTCATTTTGTCGGTTTGTTGTTTTTGTTCGGGGTTTAAAACCTCTTGAGGATAGGGGAGACGCTAGCGTCTCAACTGGCCAATTTCCAGGGGAAATGCAGAGCACCAGATTCAAATAAAATGCTATAAAATTCAAACTTTCATTAAATCACAAATGTAAGATACTCAATTAAAGCTACACTTGTTGTGAATCCAGCCAACATGTCAGATTTTAAAAATGCTTTTTGGCGAAAGCATTTGAAGCTATTATCTGATAACCTGCAGCCATCCTCACCAGCAGTAAACAAAGGGGCTAGCGTAGCAGGCGCTACACAAAACGCTGAAATAAAATATAAAATATGCATTACCTTTGACAAGCTTCTTTTGTTGGCACTCCAATATGTCCCATAAACATCACAATTGGTCCTTTTGTACGATTAAGTATTCCCATTAAATATGGATTATCATCACGCTGCATCTTGGTCCTCCTCTCTTTCACCCGAAGACAATCGTTACAGAATCACCCATCACCCGGCAGCAGCAGGAGGAGCAGCGCAATCAGGACTATTGGACTTGGGAGGAGATACTGGATGGAGAAGGACCCTGGACGCAGCCGGGGGAATATCGCTGCCCCAAGGCAGAGCTGGAGGCAGCCAAAGTGGAGAAGAGGCGGTATGAAGAGGCAGCACGGCAGCGCGGCTGGAAGCCCGAGAGGCAGCCCCAAAAATGTCTTGGGGGGAGGCACACGGAGAGTGTGGCGAAGCCAGGTAGGAGACCTGCGCCAACTCCCCGTGCTTACTGTGGAGAGAGAGGGCGTCGCACTGGTCAGGCACCGTGTTATGCTGTAGAACACAAGGTGTCTCCAGTACGCATGCTTAGCCCGGTGCGCTACATCCCAGATCCCCGCATCTGCCGGGCTAGGGTGAGGATCCAGCCAGGGCAGATGGTGCCAGCCCTGCTCTCCAGACAGCCAGTGGGTCTCCTCGGGCCAGGATATCCTGCGCCGGCGTTGTGCACTGTGTCTCCCTTATGTCTGCACAGCCCAGTGCGTCCTGTGTCTGCGCCCCGCACGTGCCGGGCTAGAGTCACCATCCAGCCAGGACGGGTTGTGCAGGCCATTAGCTCGAGACTTCAGGTGCATCTTCGCGGTCCGGTCTATCCAGTACCACCAGTGCCAACACCGCGCACCAGACCTCCAGTATGCCTCCACAGCCCAGTACATCCGGTTCCTCCTCCCCACACTCGCCCTGAGGTGCGTGTCTCCAGCCCGGTACCACCAGTGCCGGCACCACGCACCAGGCCACCAGTGCGCCTCCAGGGTCCAGTACTCCCTGTTTCTGCTCCTCGCACTCGCCCTGAGGTGCGTGTCCCCAGCCCGGTACCACCAGTGCCGGCACCACGCACCAGGCCTATAGTGCGCCTCGGCAGTCCAGTACGCCCTGTTCCTCCTCCCCGCACTCGCCCTGAGGTGCGTGTCCTCGGCCCAGTACCACCAGTACCGGCACCACGCACCAGGCCTACAGGTCGCCTCACCAGTCCAGAACGTCCGGCAACAGTACCCAGTCCGGAGCGTCCGGCAACAGTACCCAGTCCAGAGCGTCCAGCAACAGTACCCAGTCCAGAGCGTCCAGCAACAGTACCCAGTCCAGAGCGTCCGGCAACAGTACCCAGTCCAGAGCGTCCGGAAACAGTACCCAGTCCAGAGCGTCCGGCAACAGTGCCCAGTCCAGAGCGTCCAGCAACAGTACCCAGTCCAGAGCGTCCGGCAACAGTACCCAGTCCAGAGCGTCCGGCAACAGTACCCAGTCCAGAGCGTCCGGCAACAGTGCCCAGTCCAGAGCATCCGGCAACAGTACCCAGTCCAGCCTCCCGGGTGGCGCCGTGGTTTAGGGCGCTGTACTGCAGCGCCAGCTGCGCCACCAGAGACTCTGGGTTCGCGCCCAGGCTCTGTCGTAACTGGCCGCGACCGGGAGGTCCGTGGGGCGACGCACAGTTGGCCTAGCATCGTCCGGGTTAGGGAGGGTTTGGCCGGTAGAGAAATCCTTGTCTCATCGTGCACCAGCGACTCCTGTGGCGGGCCGGGCGCAGTGCGGGCTAACCAGGGTTGCCAGGTGCACGGTGTTTCCTCCAACACATTGGTGTGGCTGGCTTCCGGGTTGGATGGTGCTGTGTTAAGAAGCAGTGCGGCTTGGTTGGGTTGCAGTACCCAGCGATAGTCCGCAGACCGGAACCTCCTACGACGGGCCGCAGACCGGAACCTCCTACGACGTGCCGCAGACCGGATCCTACCACGACGGGTCGCAGTCCGGAACCCACCACGACGGGTCACAGTCCGGAACCTACCGCGACGGGTCACAGTCCGGAACCTACCGCGACGGGTCACAGTCCGGATCTGCCAGAGTCTCCCTCCAGTCCGGATCCGCCAGAGTCTCCCTCCAGTCCGGATCTGCCAGAGTCTCCCTCCAATCCAGAGGCGCCACTCACTCCAGACTCGACCATCAGTCCAGTGGCGTCCTCTAGTCCGTGGTCGGCGGTGAGGGTTCCCGCTCCAGAGACATTAAGTAAGGGTGAAGTGCAGCAGGGTCCACGTCCCAAGCCAGAACCGCCACCTCTATTCTAGGTGTTTTTGTTCGGTGTTTAAGTATTTCCATTAAATATGGATTATCATCACGCTGCATCTTGGTCCTCCTCTCTTTCACCCGAAGACAATCGTTACAACTGCCTGTTATGCGAATGCAGTAAGCCAAGGTAAGTTGCTAGCTAGCATTAAACTTCTTATAAAAATCTTATCTTATAAAAAACAATCAATCATAATCACTAGTTAACTACACATGTTTGATGATATTACTAGATATTATCTAGCGTGTCCTGCGTTGCATATAATCTGACTGAGCATACAAGCATCTGACTGAGCGGTGGTAGGCAGAAGCAGGCGCGTAAACATTCATTCAAACAGCACTTTTGTGCGTTTTGCCAGCAGCTCTTCGTTGTGCATCAAGCATTGCGCTGTTTATGACTTCAAGCCTATCAACTCCCGAGATGAGGCTGGTGTAACCGAAGTGAAATGGCTAGCTAGTTAGTGCGCGCTAATAGCGTTTCAAACGTCACTCGCTCTGAGCCTTCTAGTAGTTGTTCCCCTTGCTCTGCATGGGTAACACTGCTTCGAGGGTGGCTGTTGTCGTTGTGTTGCTGGTTCGAGCCCAGGGAGGAGCGAGGAGAGGGACGGAAGTTATACTGTTACACTGGCAATACTAAAGTGCCTATAAGAACATCAATAGTCAAAGGTTAATGAAATACAAATGGTATAGAGGGAAATAGTCCTAATAGTCCTAAATAGTCCTATAATTCCTATAATAACTACAACCTAAAACTTCTTACCTGGGAATATTGAAGACTCATGTTAAAAGGAACCACCAGCTTTCATATGTTCTCATGTTCTGAGCAAGGAACTGAAACGTTAGCTTTCTTACATAGCACATATTGAACTTTTACTTTCTTCTCCAACACTTTGTTTTTGCATTATTTAAACCAAACTGAACATCTTTAATAATTTGAGGCTAAATTGATTTTATTGATGTATTATATTAAGTTAAAATAAGTGTTCATTCAGTATTGCTGTAATTGTCATTATTACATACATACATAAAAAACATATATATATAATTTAAAAATAAATCCGCCGATTGATCGGTATCGCCCTTTTTTTAGTCCTCCAATAATCGGTATTGGTATCGGCGTTGAAAAATCATAATCGGTCGACCTCTAGTAGGGACATCATCATTACACCTGTTAATACTTGTTTTTTATAACTTTGTTTGAAATCTATTTATTTTTGTAACACCAAGTAAAATATGCCCTTGGTGTTTTATAGGAATGCAAGGTGTTTAATGTGAATGATTTTATGCCTACTGCTAATGTTTTTTACACTGTCTATTTTTTCATGTTTTCTAAAAAGACATTTGAAGTATATTTCTTTTTAAAATGGTCTAGGGGGTTGGTAAGAATATTTTGAAAATAAATACACAATGCAGACGACTAAAGTTCAAGAGGACTAAAAGTCAAGAGGACTAAAGGTCAAGAGGACTAAGGGAATTAACGATCAATGGAAATAGTGTTTTTTCTGTAATAGGGAATTAATGATCAATTGGTCAGAGACGGGTCAGATAATTTCAGTCCGGGACTCATAGCTACATGGCAAGTTCTCATTGGTCCAAATTGTTTATACATTGAGCCTGAAATAGGACTTGTTATTTGGCCATTGGCCCAGTTTTATTGCAAGGAATTCTAATTGGTCAACCACAGGCTAGGGTTGGCTTATAAAACCACATCCTGTCCCTTTGTTCTGTGGAGAGAATCACTGAGGAAAGGGGAGAATGAACTACCTCTCAGCATAACATCTATGATTGGTCCTGTTTGAATAAACCTATTTTTCTCCTCCTGATTTGCCTTGGGGTCTGTGTTATTGAAGAGTAACATGCTAACACTGGGTGTATTGATACACCTCCCAAAGTGTAATTAATAACTTCAACATGCTCAAAGGGATATTCAATGTCTTCTTTTTATTTACATTTTTTTTATCTACCAATAGGTACCCTTCCTTACAAGGCATTGGAAAGCCTCCCTGGTGTTTGTAGTTTAACCTATTTGAAATTCACTGCTCGACTGAGGGGCCTTACAGATAATTATATGTGTGGGGTATAGGGCTGTCGATTGAAAGTCGTCTGTTCTTTCAACCAATCGATTAGTCAATCAAATTTTAAAAATCTAATATATGTATTGAGATTGTTTGATGCTTTAAGTTTATGGTTTGATAAAATAAGACAAATGCCTCAAGAGGGCACCAAAGATGTAAATAACCAGAATAAAAAAACCTGACCCAACCATTCTCCTCCCGCTCCTGCTGGCTTTTGCAGAATCTGCCATTACTCTCCAGAAGTTTCCGGTAATAGGCTACACGAGGAGTCTGCGACTTTCAAATGTGGAATGCCGATTTATCTTACCATTTCTACCGATCTGCGTGCCAGTTATGGTTTTCATATGCAGATTTTCGTGAAACAGTCAATCTCAAAATCATTGTCATGTGGTTAATCAAAATTCTATTCAAATCTAAATGAAAATGATACAAACCTAAAAAGTAACGTCTATTGCCATTGCAAACTATGTAAAAAATAGCTTACATAAAGCCAACAAATAAAAACATTGCAGCCTGCAGGTAGAAAATATCCTGATAAAAATAAATGTCCTATGAATCACATTGGCTACACATGGCCTGTCTGCAACTAACTTCAAACATTGTATCAACTATTAACTTGGTACATGGTACAAAATAGTCTGGCCCCACACCGTTTCCTGCAGTAGTGAGCTCGGGACAGACACAGCTCTAGGCTATCTGCGCAAGGGATAAGAAGCAGCGCTTGACTTGGGCAGAAGCTCACCGGAGCTGAGTACCGGCACCTCAAATATTCTACTGCTTGAGCTCCTGTTCCTCTTATAGAATGTTAGCTCAAAAGTATTGTGGAGCTCCTGCACCTAAATATCAACAGCACCAGCACCCAAAATGAGTACCTGAACCTATTTCAGTCCAAGTCAAGCAATGATAAGAAGAAATCAGGTAGGCCTATTTTAAGATGCTTCCACTGGATCAGAGCATGACATTTTTCCCTTTCACACTGAGTGGTTATCGAAAGGGAGAGAGCTAGAAAGATTTTTCGAATGCATTGAGAAACTATTGTAATTCTCAATGGATGTAAAAACAGACTTTGTTTGCTTGCTGTTTGAGGTGAAGAAAACATTACTTTGATAAGTTCGATAGGTCAATATTGAGGAGATATGACAAGTCAACAACGAGACAAATGCAACTGTAGACATTTTTCATGAAATTTTCTGAGATCTACGAAAGTATAATTTAGAGCAGGACTCGGGTTGATTTCATGTTAATACCAATTAATAATATGTTAGTACAAATGTTATTACTAGTGTAGTTACAGAGTTACTACACCGGTTTAAGAGCAACTTAGTGTCATGGCAACCTAATAAATAATTCCTCGTCTTTCCACCATGTGATCTGGTACAAAATAGTTGCTGTTTATCACCCAGATGGGTGCCACACATTGATGGTGGATGAGATGAGTTTTCCCCTTGCTATGTAAAGCACTTTAGGTAACTCAGTTGGTAAAAAGGCTCTATATAAATCCAATCCATTAGTCCTGGTGCGTTAATTAAAACAGAAATACTATCTAATCCCCAAATGGCACATTTATATGCCTACATTTGAGCGCATGCCAGGTAGCCTACAGGCCTACTTCTATGCATAAGCTTCCAAACTCAACATTGACAGGAGCGCTCCAAACAAAAGATATTCACTAAATTGACAAAACTCTTAAATGGAAAGAAATAAACCAAAACTTGTTTCTCTCAAGTGTAGCATAGGTTGTGCACTTTGCAAACAATGTGTCCACTCTGACAATGATGACGGGAAAACTGGAATAATAATATTGAATGCATTAACAGAAATGACCGTATCCAAAGTAACAAACATTGTAGATGAGAAATAATAGTAATTAAGCGTAAATGTACTACTGGTGATGTATGTAGGGGGGAATTCATATATCAAATCAAATCAACGTTTATTTGTCACGTGCGCCGAATACAACAGGTGTAGGTAGACCTTACAGTGAAATGCTTACTTACAGGCCCTAACCAACAGTGCAGTTTTTCATGCCTGGCCACGCAGTCGTGGGTAAACAGGGAGTACAGGAAGGGACTGAGCATGCACCCCTGAGGGGCTCCGGTGTTGAGGATCAGCATGGCAGATGTGTTGCTACCTACCCTCACCACCTGGGGGCGGCCCGTCGGGAAGTCCAGGATCCAGTTGCAGAGGAAGGTATTTAGTCCCAGGATCCTTAGCTTAGTGATGAGCTTTGAGGGTAGTATAGTGTTGAATGCTGAGCAGTAGTCAATGAATAGCATTCTCACGTAGTTGTTCCTTTTGTCCAGCTGGGAAATGGCAGTGTGGAGTGCAATAGAGATTGCATCATCTGTGGATCCGTTTGGGCGGTATGCAAATTGGAGTGGGTCTAGGGTTTCTGGGATAATGGTGTTGATGTGAGTCATTACCAGCCTTTCAAAGCACTTCATGGTTACGGATGTGAGTGCTACAGGTCTGTAGTCATTTAGGCAGGTTGCCTTAGTGTTCTTGGGCACAGGGACTATGGTTGTCTGCTTGAAACCTGTTGGTATTACAGACTCAATCAGGGACATGTTGAAAATGTCAGTGAAGACACCTGCCAGTTAGTCAGCACATGCCCAGAACACACGTCCTGGTAATCCGTCTGGCTCCGCGGCCTTTTGAATGTTGACCTGTTAAAAGGTCTTACTCATGTTGGCTACGGAGAGTGTGATCACACAGAGTCGTCCGGAACAGCTGATGCTCTTATGCATGCCTCAGTGTTGCTTGCCTCGAAGCAAGCACAGAAGTGATTTAGCTCGTCTGGTAGGCTCGTGTCACTGGGAAGCTCGCTGCTGTGCTTCCCTTTGTAGTCTGTAATAGTTTGCAAGCCCTGAACACATAAGATGAGTGTCGGAGCCGGTGTAGTATAATTCAAGCTTAGCCCTGTATTGGCGCTTTGCCTGTTTGATGGTTCGCCGGAGGGCATAGCAGGATTTCTTATAAACTTCCGGATTAGAGTCCCGCACCTTGAAAGCGGCAGCTTTAGCTCAGTGCGAATGTAATCCATGGCTTCTGGTTGGGTATGTATGTACAGTCCCTGTGGGGACGATGTCCTCAATACGCTTATTGATAAAGCCAATGACTGATGTTGTGTACTCCTCAATGCAATCGGAAGAATGTTCCAGTCTGTGATAGCAAAACAGTCCTGTAGTTTAGCATCTGCTTCATGTGACCCCTTTTTTATAGACCGAGTCACTGGTGCTTCCTGCTTTCATTTTTGCTTATAAGCAGGAATCAGGAGGATAGAATTGTGGTCAGATTTACCAAATGGAGGGAGAGCTTTGTACGTGTCTCTGTGTGTGGAGTACAGGTGATCTATCATTTTTTTCCCTCTGGTTGCACATTTAACATGTTGATAGAGATTAGGTAAAACTGATTTAAATTTCCCTGTATTAAAGTCTCTGGCCACTAGGAGCGCCACCTCTGGGTGAGCAGTTTCCTGTGTGCTTATTTCTTTATACAACTGACTGAGTGCGGTCTTAGTGCCAGCATCCGTCTGTGGTGGTAAATAAACAGCCACGAAAAGTACAGATGAAAACTCTTTTGGCAAATAGTGTGGTCTACAGTTCATCATAAGATACTCTACTTCAGGCGAGCAAAATCTAGAGACTTCCTTAGATTTCGTGCACCAGCTGTTGTTTACAAATATGCCCCCCCCGTCCCGTCCCGTTTACAGGAGTGTGCTGCTCTATCTAGCCGGTGCAGTGTATATCCTGCTAGCTGAATATCCATGTCATCATTCAGCCACGATTCCGTGAAGCATAAGATGTTCCAGTTTTTGATGTCCTGTTGGTAGGATATTTGTGATCATACCTCGTATAATTTATTGTCCAATGATTGTACGTTGGCGAGTAATATTGACGTAACGGCAGCTTTCCCACTCGGCTTCTGCGGATCCTTACGAGGCACCCCGCCCTGTGTCCTCTGTACCTGCGTCTCTTTCTCTTGCCAATAACGGGGATGTTGGCCTTATCGGGTGTTCGCAGTATATCCTGTGCGCCCTGCTTGTTGAAGAAAAAAATCTTTGTCTATTCCGAGGTGAGTGATTGCTGTCCTGATATCCAGAAGCTCTTTTTTTGCCATAAGATACAGTGGCAGAAACATTATGTACAAAATAAGTTACAAATAACGCGAAAAAACCCACAATAGCACAATTGGTTAGGCGCCTGTAAAACTGCTGCCATTTCTTCCAGCGCCATTTTATTTATAAACACTAACAATCAAACGCAAACAATTCACCCAATTAAGTTATGAATCAATGAATGTGCACAAATTAGCGGGAGAGAGCGCATTCTGGAGAGAGAAGTGCATTGTGCAATGGGTGCATGGTCAATCCGACGTCTGCATTGGACATGCAGCCATTACGGTGATATGGCTTCAGCAGTTGTCAAGGGCCTTCACACTTTTTTCGCTTGGCGGAGCAGTGCAGAGCTTTAGTCAAGGAAGTGAGTTTCTGTTTTCTACAGGATGTACCGCCCCCACCTACCGTCAACCAATCATGTCAATGCGGAGCTATACAGAGCCCTCCGCATTGTTACAAAATTTGGGAGGTGCAAGAGCTTGATTTGGCCCCTGCGTGCCTTTGGAGGCTCTACGATTGCGTCACACCCTCCATATGGAGCCTCCGACCACATTTTCGATCAAGCATAAATTGGCTTTTAGTCTAGGCCTCCGCAATGGATTGGTTCACTGAGAAAGACACTTTAAAAAAAATACATTTTATTAATTTGTAAACAATTCTAAAAACGTAACTCTACTTTGACATTATGGGGTGTTGTGTTGTTGCCCGGGCGGTGTGTTTGGGATCATTGTCATTCTGAAAGACCCAGCCACGTTTCATCTTCAATGCCCTTGCTGATGGAAGGTGGTTTTCACTCAAAATCTCACGATACATGGCCCCATTCATTCTTTCCTTTACACGGATCAGTCGTCCTGGTCCCTTTGCAGAAAAACAGCCCCAAAGCATGATGTTTCCACCCCCATACTTCACAGTAGGTATGGTGTTCTTTGGATGCAACTCACCATTCTTTGTCCTCCAAACACGACAAGTTGAGTTTTTACCAAAAAGTTATATTTTGGTTTCATCTGACCATATGACATTCTCCAAATCTTCTTCTGGATCATCCAAATGCTCTCTAGCAAACTTCAGACGGGCCTGGACATGCACTAGCTTAAGCAGGGGGACACGTCTGGCACTGCAGGGTTTGAGTCCCTGGCAGCGTAGTGTGTTACTGATGGTAGGCTTTGTTACTCTGGTCCCAGCTCTCTGCGGGTCATTCACTAGGTCCCCCCGTGTGGTTCTGGGATTTTTGCTCACCGTTCTTGTGATCATTTTGACCCCACGGGGTGAGATCTTGCGTGGAGCCCCAGTTCGAGGGAGATTATCAGTGGTCTTGTATGTCTTCCATTTCCTAATAATTGCTCCCACAGTTGATTTCTTCAAACCAAGCTGCTTACCTATTGCAGATTCAGTCTTCCCAGCCTGGTGCAGGTCTACAATTATGTTTGTGGTGTCCTTTGACAGCTCTTTGGTCTTGGCCATAGTGGAGTTTGGAGTGTGACTGTTTGAGGTTGTGGACAGGTCTCTTTTATACTGATAACAAGTTCAAACAGGTGCCATTAATACAGATAACGAGTGGAGGTCTGTGAGAGCCAGAAATCGTGCTTGTGTGTAGGTGACCAAATACTTATTTTCTACCATAATATGCAAATAAATTCATTAAAAATCCTACAATGTGATTTTCTGGATTTCTTTTCTAATTTTGTCTGTCATAGTTGAAGTGTACCTATGATGAAAATTACAGGCCTCTCTCATCTTTTTAAGTGGGAGAACTTGCACAATTGGTGGCTGACTAAATACTTTTTTGCCCCACTGTATATTAAAAGTGGGCAGAATAAATCTCCATATGTAGTGGTCCAGTTTCTAAGACAACAGGTAATACATAACCATATGGATTATCAATCCCTTCAAATCCACTCAGAACTGATTTGAAATCAAACATATCTGGACTTAATTCCAATCAAAATCCGCTATAGAACATAAATAGATCTAATTTAATTGATTACAAACTTCACTGTCAAATGTGTAAAAGTAGTTGTAATAAAACATCCCTAGCCTACATATTCTGTTTAGCATTCCGTCCATAGCTAGACTGCATGTAATCCATACCAGCATTGACTGCCCTGAGGGTAGTGATGTCCTAACCAGACAGGACCAGACTATAGATCCTCTATACTCCTAGACCTGTAATTTACCGTCTGTCGAGACCCTTTAAAACTACACTCTGGGATTCTTTTCTCAGCACAATGGCAGCCCGGTCACAAAAATTTAAAAGACCATTAAACAGGCACCCAGATGTCAGATTGCGGCGATGGAAACAGAGGAGAGATGTGGTCGAGCCTGATCCCCAGGTAGTACTAGTTCCATTTCAAACTCCAAGCCCACACACACACACACACACACACACACACACACACACACACACACACACACACACACACACACACACACAGTGGGCATACCTCTCTGCTGGTCCAATGGGCCTTAAGAGTTGGTAAATGCTGTTACAGCCCTACGGCTAGCTCTGGCTGGCTACATCTAAAGGCCAGACACGCACAGAGAAACCAATGAGCATTGCTGAAATACCAGAGACGATAAGATGCCAACAAAATCCCCTTTTCTATTTTTATAACTAATAGCCTGTACACCAATCAAAGGGGATTAGGATATAAATTAATGTAATCGATTAATCAAAACTAGCTGTATGAGGTGATTGAGGTCATCTGTGTTTCTATAGTGTCCCTGGATAGCCCTTTCTCAGACACTCCTCTCTTTTCCTATCCTTCCCCCTTTCCTGTCCTCCTTCAGAACCAGGCTTATACCACATCCACACGTTCCTGAGTCTAGCCTCCATCAATCTCAGTCACCTCGACACGCACCAATGACAGAAACACGCACACATACCAGCCCCTGACACACACACACACACACACACACACACACACACACACACACACACACACACACACACACACACACACACACACACACACACACACACACACACACCACCCACCCAAGTGAGTGTGCAAGATTAAACATGAATCAGATTCCTTTCCCGCTCATTGAACAGGGAGAGAGGCCGGCTTACCCAGTTCAGACAGTTATTTCAGTTTAATTGATGTTCACGATTCCCAATCCTCTCTTCTCTCTCTCCCTCTGTCTCTTCTGTTGTAGGAGAACAGAGAAGGCTGGGGTGGGCTCAAACCTAAAGTCATGGAATTGCTACAGGAAAATCAGAGGCTAGCTATCCTGGGCCATGATAGTTTCTGCCCTTGCTTTCTAGAGTGTTGAAGTGTATTGAACAAACTTAGCTAGGCTACTATGAAACGCCGTTTGGGTCTTTGCGTGTCAAAAAAGATACACGTCAAATAACACTATGCAAACAATGTTCTTCACAAAAACATAACAAAATGACAATCAGTTTCAGTAGCTATAGTTAGCTAGCTAACTATCTAGCTAGGTGTCATCATCTAAAATACCCCTACTTTATAAGACAGTTCTTATTTGATTATGTGAAGCTAGCCACAATAAGGATTAGTCACAATAGTGACGTTTGCGGTTGGCCTTCAGAATAAAAGTATCTCAATAAAAGTGATGCAAATGAATAAAACTAGCGGAATCATGGAATAATGGAATAGATCATGCTAAACAAGGTTGGAGTGTTCTTATATCAATTCAACAGAAGACAATAATTTGTTAATTTGACAAAAATCTGTTGGAATCACACTGGAGGAAAAATGGTGCCGACATATAGGGCAGCAGTGCTTCTAGCTCCTAGGCAACTTTGCAGTATATTGTTTTATGTGTTATTTCTTACATTATTAGCCCAGACATTTTTTTGTGTCATTACATACAACCGGAAAGATATATATTTTTTTAGTACAAGCATTTTGCTACACCCGCAATAACATCTGATTAACTATGTGTATGTGACCAATAAAATTTAATTTTATGTATTAGACCTTAGAATTGCATTGGGGGCATACTTTCACTGTACAGCCTTACCTATGGATTGTGGATCAATTACATGGAGTATCAGTCTCCTCAGTGACACCCACAGAACATTATCGTCATAGCTCTTATTGCGGGACTTTGAAACCAATGTGAATGCCTTATGGCTAACGAGACATGGTGTGATGAAAGAAACATACAGGAACTCAAATCCTTCTGTTCACCTGATTTAGAATTCCTCACAATCAAATGTAGACCGCATTATCTACCAAGAGAATTCTCTTCGATTATAATCACAGCCGTATATATCCCCCCCCAAGCAGACACATCGATGGCTCTGAACGAACTTTATTTGACTCTTTGCAAACTGGAATCCATTTATCCGGAGGCTGCATTCATTGTAGCTGGGGATTTTAACAAGGCTAATCTGAAAACAAGACTCCCTAAATTTGATCAGCATATCGATTGCGCAACCAGGGGTGGAAAAACCTTGGATCATTGTTACTCTAACTTCCGCGACGCATATAAGGCCCTGCCCCGCCCTCCTTTCGGAAAAGCTGACCACGACTCCATTTTGTTGATCCCTGCCTACAGACAGAAACTAAAACAAGAGGCTCCCACGCTGAGGTCTGTCCAACGCTGGTCCGACCAAGCTGACTCCACACTCCAAGCCTGCTTCCATCACGTGGACTGGGATATGTTTCGTATTGCGTCAGATAGCAATATTGACGAATACGCTGATTCGGTGTGCGAGTTCATTAGAACGTGCGTTGAAGATGTCGTTCCCATAGCAACGATTAAAACATTCCCTAACCAGAAACCGTAGATTGATGGCAGCATTCGCGTGAAACTGAAAGCGCGAACCACTGCTTTTAATCAGGGCAAGGTGACTGGTAACATGACCAAATACAAACAGTGCAGCTATTCCCTCCGCAAGGCTATCAAACAAGGGAAGCGTCAGTACAGAGACAAAGTAGAATCTCAATTCAACGGCTCAGACACAAGAGGCATGTGGCAGGGTCTACAGTCAATCACGGACTACAAGAAGAAATCCAGCCCAGTCACGGACCAGGATGTCTTGCTCCCAGGCAGACTAAATAACTTTTTTGCCCGCTTTGAGGACAATACAGTGCCACTGACACGGCCTGCAACGAAAACATGAGGACTCTCCTTCACTGCAGCCGAGGTGAGTAAGACATTTAAACGTGTTAACCCTCGCAAGGCTGCAGGCCCAGACAGCATCCCCAGCCGCGCCCTCAGAGCATGCGCAGACCAGCTGGCCGGTGTGTTTACGGACATATTCAATCAATCCCTATACCAGTCTGCTGTTCCCACATGCTTCAAGAGGGCCACCATTGTTCCTGTTCCCAAGAAAGCTAAGGTAACTGAGCTAAACGAATACCGCCCGTAGCACTCACTTCCGTCATCATGAAGTGCTTTGAGAGACTAGTCAAGGACCATATCACCTCCACCCTACCTGACACCCTAGACCCACTCCAATTTGCTTACCGCCCAAATAGGTCCACAGACGATGCAATCTCAACCACACTGCACACTGCCCTAACCCATCTGGACAAGAGGAATACCTATGTGAGAATGCTGTTCATCGACTACAGCTCGGCATTCAACACCATAGTACCCTCCAAGCTCGTCATCAAGCTCGAGACCCTGGGTCTCGACCCCGCCCTGTGCAACTGGGTACTGGACTTCCTGACGGGCCGCCCCCAGGTGGTGAGGGTAGGCAACAACATCTCCACCCCGCTGATCCTCAACACTGGGGCCCCACAAGGGTGCGTTCTGAGCCCTCTCCTGTACTCCCTGTTCACCCACGACTGCGTGGCCACACACGCCTCCAACTCAATCATCAAGTTTGCGGACGACACAACAGTGGTAGGCTTGATTACCAACAACGACGAGACGGCCTACAGGGAGGAGGTGAGGGCCCTCGGAGTGTGGTGTCAGGAAAATAACCTCACACTCAACGTCAACAAAACTAAGGAGATGATTGTGGACTTCAAGAAACAGCAGAGGGAACACCCCCTATCCACATTGATGGAACAGTAGTGGAGAGGGTTTTTAAGTTCCTCGGCATACACATCACAGACAAACTGAATTGGTCCACTCACACAGACAGCATCGTGAAGAAGGCGCAGCAGCGCCTCTTCAACCTCAGGAGGCTGAAGAAATTCGGCTTGTCACCAAAAGCACTCACAAACTTCTACAGATGCACAATCGAGAGCATCCTGGCGGGCTGTATCACCGCCTGGTACGGCAACTGCTCCGCCCACAACCGTAAGGCTCTCCAGAGGGTAGTGAGGTCTGCACAACGCATCACCGGGGCAAACTACCTGCCCTCCAGGACACCTACACCACCCGATGTTACAGGAAGGCCATAAAGATCATCAAGGACATCAACCACCCGAGCCACTGCCTGTTCACCCCGCTATCATCCAGAAGGCGAGGTCAGTACATGTGCATCAAAGCTGGGACCGAGAGACAGAAAAACAGCTTCTATCTCAAGGCCATCAGACTGTTAAACAGCCACCACTAACATTGAGTGGCTGCTGCCAACACACTGACACTGACACTGACTCAACTCCAGCCACTTTAATAATGGAAATTGATGGGAAATGATGTAAATATATCACTAGCCACTTTAAACAATGCTACCTTATATAATGTTACTTACCCTACATTATTCATCTCATATGCATACGTATATACTGTACTCTATATCATCGACTGCATCCTTATGTAATACATGTATCACTAGCCACTTTAACTATGCCACTTTGTTTACATACTCATCTCATATGTATATACTGTACTTGATACCATCTACTGTATCTTGCCTATGCTGCTCTGTACCATCACTCATTCATATATCCTTATGTACATATTCTTTATCCCCTTACACTGTGTATAAGACAGTAGTTTTGGAATTGTTAGTTAGATTACTTGTTGGTTATTACTGCATTGTCGGAACTAGAAGCACAAGCATTTCGCTACACTCGCATTAACATCTGCTAACCATGTGTATGTGACAAATAAAATTTGATTTGATTTGATTTGAATTGAGACACATTAATTGTACCAATAAACCTACTATTTGTATTGAACACTATTCCAGAGGAAAAACAATACAACGTGGATGTTTTGGAACCTGATAACTCTGAGGACTGGGAAAAAAGCACTTGGGTACTGAGTAGACGGATACCCCATTTCATTGATCCCCAATCCTTAGGTAAGACTGTACAGTGCAATATGAATGTCAATACGCACAATAGGCTGACTGGGGAGATGATTTCCCACAGTCAAAAGTCCCGCAATAAAAGCTACAATGCTAATATTTAGGTAAACTCTTCACAGTTGTGTTCTGTGGGTGTCACCAAGTAGACTGATACCCAATTTCATTGCTCCACATTCCAACACTCCAACCTTGTTTAACATTATCTAGTCTAAATATGGCATGATTCCACCAATTGTAACCTTCTGCATCACTTTCAAAGAGGGACTTTTATTTTGACGACGAAACACAAATTCAACTAATGTGGCTAATCCTTATTGTGGCTAGCTTCACAACACATAACCCGGTCCGGTCAAGCCATACTGTACTAGCCAGATGAAGCTAGCTTATAACTTTAGTTTTGGGCAACAGGGTTAAATAGCTGGCTAGCTAGTTATTTCAATAGGAGAACAACAAGTGGCAAGTTATGAACAACTATTTTGTTATGTTACAGCCTTATTCTAAAATGTATTAAATAAATAGAAATCTCATCAATCTACACACAATACCCCATAATGACAAAGTGAAAACAAGTTTTTAGACATTTCTGCGAATTTACTACATATAAAAAACAGTAATGCCTTTTTTACATAAGTATTCAGACTCTTTGCTATGAGACTCAAAATTGAGCTCCAGTGCATCCTGTTTTCATTGATCATCATTGAGATGTTTCTACAACATGATTGGAGTCTACCAGTGGTATATTGAATTGACTGGACATGATTTGGAAAGGCGCACACCTGTCTATATACGGTTCCAATGTTGACAGTGCATGTCAGAGTAAAAACCAAGCCATGAGGTTGAAGGAATTGTCCTAGAGCTCCGAGACAAGATTGCGTTGAGGCATAGATCTGGGGAAGGGTACCAATACATTTCTGCAGCATTGAAGGTTCCCAAGAACACAGTGGCCTCCGTCATTCTTAAATGGAAGAAGTTTGGAACAACCAAAGCTCTTCCTAGACCTGGCTGCCCAGCAAAACTGAGCAATCGGGGGAGAAGGGCCTTGGTCAAGGAGGTAACCAAGAACCTGATGGTCACTCTAACAGAGCTCCAGAGTTACTCTGCGGAAATGGGAGAACCTTCCAGAAGGACAACCATCTCTGCAGCACTCCACCAATCAGGCCTTTATGGTTGAGTGGCCAGACTGAAGCCACACCTCAGTAAAAGGCTCGTGACAGCCCGCTTGAAGTTTGCCAAAAAGCATCTAAAGGACTCTCAGACCATGAGAATCAAGATTCTCTGGTCTGATGAAACCAATATTGAACTCTTTGGCCTGAATGCCAAGTGTCATGTCTGGGGGAAACCTAGACACCATCCCTACGGTGAAGCATGGTGGTGGCAGCATCATGTTGTGGGATGTTTTTCAGCGGCAGTGACTGGGAGACAAGTCAGGATTGAGGGAAAGATGAACAGAGCAAAGTACAAGTACAGAGAGATCCTTGATGAAAACCTGCCCCAGAGCGCTCAGGACCTCAGACTGGGGCGAAGGTTCACCTTCCAACAGGACAACGACCTAAGCACACAGCCAAGACAACATAGGAGTGGCTTCGGGACAAGTCTCTGAATGTCCTTGAGTGACCGAGCCAGAGTCTGTGCCCTCAGATTTGAACCTGATCAAACATCTCTGGAGAGACCTGAAAATATCTGTGCAGCGACGCTTCCCATCCAACCTTACAGAGCTTGAAAGGATCAGCAGAGAAGAATGGGAGAAACTCCCCAAATACAGTATACCAAGCTTGTAGCTTCATACCCAAGAAGACTTGGGTATGGGCCGTAATCGCTGCCAAATGTCCTTCAACAAAGTACCGAGTAAAGGGTCTCCATACTTATGTTAAATGTGATATTTTGCAAAAAATTCTAAAAACTTGTTTTTGATTTGTCATTATGGGGTATTGGGTGTAGATTGATGAGGAAAAAAACTATTTAATCCATTTTAGAATAAGGTTCAAATGTAACAAAATGTGGAAAAAGGGGTCTGAATACTTTCCGAATGCATTATACTAGTTTGGTTACGTTAGAGTTAATCAAATGTAATATTTTAACAATTAAATACATGGATTGAAATACCCAAAGCTTGATTCCGACTTCAAAACCTCCCCAGTGAGTTATGGGGAGCTTTATTTCTTCCCTTGCCTGCTGTGGCATTCAGGGCATAGCCTGGTGTTTTGTTCAAAGGCTGCGAGTTTCAGAGCAATGTGCGTGTGTGCTGTGTATGTGAGACCCAGACTGTTTCTGTAATCTAATAACAGTTTCTATAGACACCAAGGACAGATATAGCCTCCAAACCAGGAGCCTGGTAACCAACAGACTGATGACTCGCAATGAGGACAATCCTTAGAGAGAGGGAGGGGAGGGAAGTGAGAGAGCGAGAGAGAGGAGAGAGAGAAAAAGAGAGATGGAGGCAGGGAGAGCGAGAGACAGGCAGAGATATATTATTGAAAGTGATAAGAGAGAAGGAAGGACGAGAGAGGGGAGAGAGGTGGTTGTAATGTCTTAGGAATGACCATGGAGTTACTTGCTAATATCAGTTACTTTCAGTGTCAAGACTAATATACCACCACATCATGCACATAAACATGTAAACAAAATCTGGTCTATGAATAGAGGACGACTTACATCACACGAAATATCAACAAAACCATCAATCTCCGAACCCCTAGTGCCAATCTATCATGCAAACTAAAGGCATGATCCTCTAGCCTGGTCCAAGATCGGTTTATGCTCTATAGCCAAACTTATGGTCACAATATCCATAGGAGCACAAACAGATCTGGGACCAGGCCAATGTTCCTCTGGGCAGGCCCTGTATAGGTAGTGACTCATCTCTACAAGCCTCTCTGGACATTGTTAGGACATTCATCAAAGTTAGAGATCAGACACAGGAAGGAGCCCCACCACACCAATAACCCCCTCTCGCTCTCCCTCTCTGTTGCAGCTGGTTGAGTGCAGTCAGTGGCAGCAGTGGTAGAGTATTGTAACAGGCAGGGCTGGGATACACACTGGCACAACTGGACAGGGGGGCACACTCTCCTCTTTCCCCACACAAACACACACACTTTTCTTTAGTCCTTTCCTTTAGCAAACCTCTTGTAAGATATATTCAGCACCTAATGTACTAAAACATCAATATCTATCATCTTATTCATGCTGCTGCAGTAGAGACCTCATGTAAATCAAATTAAACCTCTTAGATTCCTGCAGAAAATCTGATTATAGGACTTACAAGAAATGGTAAACCTCCTCTGGGTGCTATGGAGATAAACTTCAGAGAAAGAGAGACACGGAGGAAGAGAAAGAGAGAGAAAGAGAGTGCCAGAGGAAGAGAAAATGAGACTGGAGAGAGAAAGAGAGAGAGATAGGGAGAGAAGGAGCGCGTGAGAGGGAGAGAAAATGAGACTGGAAGGGAGAAAGAGTGACATGGAGGGAAGAGAAATGTTCAAAAGCCCAACTATGTGGCCCCGACAGAGTGGGGTCGAGGGCCAAACCAGTCCTATAGGAGACGCTAGCTAAAGGCCCCTAGGGGGGAACAAAGGAGTGTGTGAGTGTAGCGGAACACTGCAAGCTCCCCATCCCTTCATCCCTCCTTCCCTCCAAAAGAAGAAAGAGAGAGAGAGAGACCAAGTGGAAATTATGATTTAACACCAATCACTCCAAATCATTAAGGTACATCTCACAAAGTCAGCCTACAGAAGAGTAACGTAACACTATCCATCCCTCGTCTCAATTACGCCAGGAGGGCCACACAGACAGACAGCTTATATCACACAGACAGAACTCCGTATGCTGGGCCGGAGAAAGACTTGTAGGTATCTAGATAGAAGCCAGAGGAGATAGATACATTAGATAGTCAAGTCAATGGCTCTTCTTTTAACAAGACTATGGTGAATAAAACGAGAGAGCAACATTTCGGAGGGAAAAGCTTGTTGAGTGTTGAGCTAGCCAGATAAGAGATATTGTATTACAGTGGGAACACTCAGCCCCTACCATGCCTCATCGGTGTTGTTCTAAGGGGAGAGACAGAGTGGTGTTGTGACTAGAATGTTAAACTACGTTATCTGGGGGATATCTGACAGTACCTCTGGCCTTTCAGGAGGGATAGATAAACAATTTTAATCCCTTTCTGTGGGTAGAATAAAACACCTGTTCCTACCGCTTTTGGTGAATTTAAACAAGTTTCGAGAGCTTCATTTGAATGGAAAGAGACATCTATCTATCTAATTAAAACAATGTTCAATTTCACACATCCGTAGTCACCACTACTATGCCAATGGTAGAGGTAAGGAGGTCAGACTTACAGTTTTTTCCGATTGCTAAACGACCGTGGACACAACTGGAGTCACATGTGCAAAACTCTAACTACAGTCTGCACAGCAGCAGTTCATGTGGACCAAACTCTAGTTCGTTTTTCATTGCTTGAACACAGTTTTCAAAACTCTACACACTTATCCCATGACTTTAACCACAACCTGCACAAAACTGTGGATTTACAGCACTTTGTTCAAATGCTAACACACTGCTGTCAAAACTGTGAACCACACATTCAAAACGGAATAGATTTCAGCCTTGTGCCTTTCAAACACTGCTGATTGCAATTTCAGCTGAAAGGCTAAGCAGGTGTCTTGTTTTAGACTTGTTAGTGAACATACACACATATTACAGTATATATAGGTAGAGCTCAGAAAGACTCATTTTGGAAATGGAACAAGGAAGATGGATTTCGTGGAGGGAGAAGGGTGGCAGGGAGAGGGCGGATGCGTGGAGGAAGACAAAGAAGACAAAGAGCTGTTATTTCAGATGAAATAAGGGCTACACTTATAGACCATGTCGTGAACCATGGTCTCTCATTGAGAGACGCAGGGTTGAGGGTGCAACCCAATCTGCAAAGATCCACAGTGGCATCTGTAATGCGAATTTTCCATCATGCAAACAGGTGAGAGTTACATCCTTACAGTAAATGAAAACATTACAGGAATCTATTTTGTATTGCAATTATAGAATATTTACACAGATATATATTACAGTAAGTTTGACTGTAAAATATATTTTTACAACAGGACCCAAAGGCTGCCCCCAACAGGGGGAAGAGGAAAAATATTTTCAGATGCGCAGGAAAATGCTATTGTTGACATGGTTGTTCTCAACAATGCAATAAAACTGCGGGAGATTCAAGATAGAGTGCTGGCTGATAATGATATATTTGAAAATGTTAATTCCGTCAGCACAACAACTATTGCTCGAGTCCTAAAGAAACACCAAGTTACAATGAAACAGTTATACACTGTACCGTTCGAGAGAAACAGTGAACGGGTAAAAGAGCAAAGATACCAATATTTCCAGGTAAGACGTCTGAGGTTACGTACACAGCTATACAAAATATTTACAGTAAAAAAAAACACTAGCATTTCTACAGTAAAACTGTGCACTTCAGAGAGTAATGGAGGTGGAAGCACTGGAAAGACCACATTCATTTGTATTTATCGATGAAGCTGGATTTAACCTTGCCAAAACACGGCGCAGAGGAAGGAATGTTATAGGTCAAAGGGCCACTATGGAGGTTCCAGGCCAAAGGGGGGAAAATATCACCATGTGTGCTGCAATGGCCAATGATGGTTTGCTTCTCAACACACCACTCATTGGCCCATACAACACAAAAGGCTTATAGCTTTCCTAGAACAGCTCTATGCTCAGCTAGTGCCAGCAGAACAGGGGAGCCAGTAAGAAACCCCCAAGTTTTTGTCATAGTTTGCGATAACGTTGCTTTTCACCACTCTGCAGCTGTCACAGATTGGTTTGCAGCACATCACAGATTTATGGTTTTGTACCTGCCTGCATATTCACCCTTCCTCAACCCAATAGAGGAGTTTTTCTCTGCCTGGAGGTGGAAAGTGTTTGGTCACCACCCACATGACCAAATGTCTCTTTTGGAAGCTATGCGTGCCGGATGTGAGGACACGAGTACAGAGGACTGCCAGGGATGGATAAGGCACTCCAGAAGGTTCTTCCCCAGGTACATGGCAAGAGAAAACATTAGATGTGATGTTGAAGAAAACCTGTGGCCTGATGCTAGAGAGAGGCAGGATTAGCCCCTCAATTATTTGTTCGAATTACAGTATGTACTTTTAGTTTCTACCTTTTTTTTCTCATTACTGTAATTCCGTAAATTACTACAGACTATTGAAGCAAACTGCTAATTTTCATTTACCTTAAAGAATTGTTATGTTCTAAAAAATGTAATAAATCATGTGAAAGAATGTCACTCTTTTCTTTGAAGAAAATATTACTTTGTATGAAGTCACTGAAATTGTTCAAACTGTAAAGATGAAAAGTTTGTATTTTCTGTATTGGTGTTTGATGCTAGTGTTTTTACTCTCAGTGTATTCTGAGTGACAGTGTGTGTTATCTCAGTGAGGGTTGTGCATAGTGTTTGGCTGCACTGAGCATGTTTTGAGCCATGTGTTAAGAGTTGTGTTGCTTGGAATGAGTTTTGCAGGTGATGTGAACTGTTTAGCTCAGGTGACTGTTGGTAGTGCAGACTGTAGTTAGAGTTTTGCACATGTGACTCCAGTTGTGCCCACTGTCGTTTAGCAATCGAAAAAAACTGTAACTAATAATAGAACTGTTTTTTGGAACAAACTTTTGTTTCCTTTCTCATAAGCCCTAATATTGGGCCTAATCTTCTAAAAAGCTCTGAATGAATTTCAGCCAAGTCATTACCTCACAGAGAAAGAGAGAGAAGGGCTAGTGTTTCATTCATTAGTAAAGGGAAACAGTAGCAGGCTGTTGAGGTCCATCTCCTTCTGGTCTCCTGTTGTCCCTAGAGGGCCCTTCCGCTCCCCTGGGCCTGGGGTTGAGAGGTCAGAGCACCAGTGTTAATGGTTACCTAACATTTGACATCAGGGTATGTCTAGAGTAGTGAGGAGGTAGGTTGGGGGTTAGGATGTGTGTGTGGAAGGGGGGGAGTGTGTGTGAGTGTGTGTGTGTGTGTGTGTGTGTGTGTGTGTGTGTGTGTGTGTGTGTGTGTGTGTGTGTGTGTGTGTGTGTGTGTGTGTGTGTGTGTAAAACACATTATTCTGATGGTCTGATGGAGGAGGGCAGGGGTGCCCCTCGAGGGACAGCCGGGGGTCAGCATTGTCAAAGAGACCTCAAGAGTCCCAATTGTTAAAGGCAAAGGCGAAAGCAGGGCCTATGAATGCAGGACACAAGGGACTAGATGCTCCTTTAGAAGGTCCACTAGTGACTCATTGGCCAGACTGTCTTTTGTTACACAGAAAAAGACAAGTAATTGAGATAACTAATTATGAGAGAAGTTGAGAAGGAACGGCTTAGAGATGTTTCATTCTTGGTAAATAGAAAGGGAGGGAATGAGAGAGAGAGAGAGAGAGAGAGAGAGAGAGAGAGAGAGAGAGAGAGAGAGAGAGAGACACTTAAGGTGCTAGGCAGTTTGCCATATCGGGAAACATGACGCGATTTGAAAGAAAAGCCTTCACAGAGAGACAAACAGCTGTCACTATGACAGCATTCTCTCATTGGGATAGGATGTCTCTCTCCCACTTACTGCCTGAAACAAGTCAATACGAAGGCCTGTGTAACACCAATTCTCTATATTACAGTTGAAATAACCATACTACAGTGTCTCTGTGAGGGTGTGAGCTATGGGTGTTTGCATTAGTGTAATCTTTAACTTAACCGAACGAAGTCTACTGCTGTATAAGAGGACATCTTTCACACAAATTATTTCTGCATGACGTACCGACGAATGCAGATAACCCATCTTACATTTATTACACTATGGGCTGTACAACACAATCAGCAACAAGGCACTCCGTGCTTTAACCGAAATTGCAGCAAAATCACCCAGCACGAACTGCTGACTAAGGCTATTTAAAGCACGGAGAACTATTTCAGTTAGTGAATGCGTGCGGCAGACATTGCAGCAGTTTTGATCATCACACTTAACCATTCCAGCTAACCTAAGTGAAAAAGGGGCCAACGTAAGCTGTTCACTTCTAAGGTGAGTTCTTTTGAAGAAGGTGTCTCGCGTGCCATGATGTTGTGCAAACTGCTGTTCTGCAGTGAAAAAACCCCAACATTGGTTAAGAAAATAGGGGCACCTGGTATAATAGCACGTTTTATGAACCCAGGCAACCACCAACCCCCACAATACAGTAGCACACAAACAGTATAAAGTGGTAAAACCAGATCCTTTTACACCTTCCAACTACCTCTCACTAAACAAAGACAGCACTTCTGCTAGGGCCTAAGCTCCAGTAGAACACGCAGTCAATTACACACAGTTCCAGACGACAAATGTGTTATTACAACTGTGACATCTGTTACCTATCTCACATATTCGTCTTACACTTTATTCCACTCCGCAAGCAGCAAACGATTTCAGGTGACTGGAAAGAGCGTTAAACCAAAATAGCTTACTTTCAAATGCTTCTTCACTTCATTTAATTCCACTCTCGGTCATTCTACCATACAAATAAGCACTGAGATATCCATCTTGAATAAATTCCTTTGCTTACTCATTCAACTCTGCCAGCGGGAAACTAGGCCTAATTTTAGAAGGCCAGAAGAATATGATTTATGAACAGGGAGTTTTCTTTAGGCAATAAGACAGGTAATTATAGCTCATAATAATAAGACATGGTAATAAGTGGATCTCCCATTTGCATTTATACATTTGAGGTGCTCTCACCTGAGACAGAGACAGTCATGGGGGCCTCTAGAGGTCTGTTGTTATCCAGGTCTCTGCTGAGCTTTAGTTCCCCCGTGTCTGCATTCAGCACCAGTAGGTTCAGCTCATTCCCTGACTCAAAGCTGTAGTGGAGTTTATCCGACACGTCCGGGTCATGGGCAGGCACCTTCCCTATGATCCCTGAGGGGAAACTATTGGACTTGTTGGTCACATAGTTGTTGAAGATAATCTCAAAGTTTTGCAGAACCGGGTCGTTGTCATTGATGTCGACTAAACAGATGTGGACAGTGGCACGGCTGACGAGCGGAGCGGACGTGGCCTGGACCACAATGACAAACTCGGTTCTAGACTCGTAGTCGAGGTCCATGAGGGCGGTGAGGTCGCCTTTGAAGATGTCCAATTTGAAGACCTCAGGGATGTTCCCCTCCACGATCTGGTACATGATCTGAGCGTTGGTTCCCTCATCTGGGTCGGTGGCGCTGATCCGAGCCAAGACGGAACCGACGGGACTGTTCTCCTCTACGTAGATAAACAGTTCGTCCTTCTCGAACACGGGCGCATTGTCGTTGATATCCAGCACAGACACCTGGATGTCCACCGCTGCTTTGAGAGGAGGAATCCCCTTATCCACAGCGAAGGCCTTCAGGGTATACACAGGCACGTTCTCTCTGTCTAGCTTCCTGGCTGTTCTGATGATGCCAGAGTAGGGCTCGATGAAGAAGTCCCCCTCCCCATCATCTCCACCCTGGAAGGTGTAGCTCAGCCTTCCGTTGGACCCGGAGTCCCTGTCGGAGGCAGATATCTGGAGCACGCTGGTGTAAATGGGTGCGTCCTCGAATACAGTTCCCTGATACATGTCCCGTAGGAACTGAGGTGTGTTGTCGTTGGCATCCAGGATTATTATCTCCACATAGGTCGTATCGGACTTCTGAGGAATGCCGTTGTCCCTGGCGATGATGGCTAACGTGTACGATGCCTGGTCCTCGTAGTCTATCTCCATCTGGGTGGTGATGGCGCCCGTGTCGGGGTCGATCTTAAACTGGGGGACGTTGTCCTCCATGATGTACGTGATGCGAGCGTTTTCACCCGTGTCTTCGTCGGTGGCACTGATGACGACCACGGTGGACCCAATGGGCCGGTCCTCGCTAATCGTCACCTGGTAGTTGGCGCTCTGGAACACAGGACGGTGCGTGTTGGCATCCGTGACGTTGATGAACACCTGTGCCATGTCATAACGCGTGCCGTCTGACGCAGTCACCGTCAAGACATACTGGCGCTCCTGTTTGTAGTCTAAGGGTAACGCCAAGGTGATGAGCCCACCTCCACTCTGACTGGTGATGGCGAAACGGTTCCTGGTGTTGCCGCTAGAGATCTGATAGGTTACGACGCTATTTACATCCCTGTCGATGGCTGTCACTGTCAACACACTGGTCCCCACCACAGCATCCTCATTAATCTTCAGAGAATACACCTTCTCTGTGAAGGTCGGGATGTTGTCGTTCACATCTAGGACCGTGATGCTCACGCTGGCCGAGGATGACATCGCAGGTATCCCACAATCCCTCGCTTCCATGCCGAAGGTATAGAACTCGGTGGTTTCCCTGTCGAGCTCCGCGGCGACTGTGATCCACCCAGTGCTATTGTTGATGGTGAAGGGGAAACCAGGGGAGGTGTCAGTGAGACGGTACTCTAGACGTGCATTATTCCCAGAATCAGCATCTATAGCCTGGATGTGGATTACCGAGTAGCCAATGGCCACATTCTCCAGCACAGTGGCTTGGAACGGCGTGCTGACGAACATAGGAGCGTTATCATTTACGTCAACCACCTGGACCACCACCATCCCAGTCCCGTTGATAAACGGAGGCCTGCCACCATCCTGAGCTTTAATCCGTAAATTATACTCCCTAATCATCTCGTAATCCAAGGGATTAATGACATCGATGACCCCAGTGGGAGAGTGGATGTAGAACTGTCCCTTCACGTTGCCACTGATGATGCTGTAGTGGACCTTAGCGTTGTTTCCCTCGTCTTTGTCCGTGGCCTCGACTTGAGTGACTTTAGAGTTGACGGCCACGTTCTCAGGGATTTGGACCACGTAACGTTTCTCACTGAACTGGGGGTAGTTGTCATTCTCGTCCTCTACAGAGATGTTGACGGTGGCCGTGGCGCTCCGGGGTTCAGGGTCTTTCCCCTGGTCGTTGGCTTCCACGATCAGCTGGTACTGGGACATGGTTTCTCTGTCGGGCCGCTCTCTGATCCTCACTAGCCCGTGGCGTGGGTCGATCTCAAAACCAGCGTTCACTCCGCCGCCGTTGACTATTTTATAGACCATATTGGCGTTGGAGGGTGCGTCCCCGTCTGTGGCTCTTATGGTCATGACCTCAAAGCCCACCTCTACATTCTCCCGTATGGTTACCCGGTATTCAGTCTGCTCGAACACCGGGCCGTGGTCGTTGGTGTCGCTGACAGTCACGGTGAGGTAAGACGTGGCTGAGCGCCGAGGGGAGCCGTTGTCTGTTACCATTACTTTGAAGACGTGTGTGTCTTTGACCTCCCTGTCTAAAGGCTG